>NC_137802.1:8099372-8429372 GCF_963383645.1 Muscardinus avellanarius | reverse complement strand
AATGGAGAAGGAAGGAAGGAAGATAAAGAAAAGGAAACTTGTGAAAATTAGCAGAGAGACCAATAAAATCATGAAGAGGAATCAGGGGAGTCTGGACAGGAGGGATAGGGAGGTAGGAGGAAGGAAAAGGACCAAATAATGCCGGGTGCATACATGTATATATCACTATCAATCTCACTATAATGAACAATTACACTGCACCAATAAAATTTTTTAAAAATCTTACAAGGCATGCATATAAAGGCATATCTTTTTCTTTCTCTTCCTCTTTCTCCTTCGCTTTGGTACTAGGAATTGAACCCAGAGACATTCTACCTCTGAGCTATACCCCTAATCTTTCTCTTAAATTACTTTTTTAATTTTTATTTTATTTTATTATTTTTTATTTATTTATTTATTTATTTATTTATTTTATTTTTGGTGGTACTGGGGATGGAACCCAGAGGCTTTTGACCTCCGGGCTATACTCCCAGACCTATTTTATATTTTATTTGGAAACAGGGTCTCACTAAGTTGCCGAGAGCCTCACTCAGTAGCTGAGGCTGGCTTCGAACCTGCGCGATCCTCCTGTCTCAGCCTCCCAAGGGTGGGAATTGCAGGCGTGCACCACCACGCCTGGCTTAAATTACTTTTTTATTTGGAAACAGTCTCTGAGTTTTCTAAGTTTCTGAGGCCGGCCTCAAACTTGCTACCCGCCTGACTGGGATCACAGGTATGCACCACCACACCCGTCCTCCGACATCTTTCTTCTTATTCCCCTTTTAGACATCAGGAAAATGAGGGTCAGAGGATAAGGGGACTCCCTGAGGCCATTGGCCAAGAAGACCGGAACTGGAGCCTCCTCCCGGAGCACAGTGCGGTTCAAGGAGCTCAATCTAAACCTTGAGCTTTCTCAGTGACTTGCTTTTATCTCAGAAGGATAAACACTTCTTGGTTTTCGGTTACTAGAACAGGGGATCTCTAACACTTGACCGGCCGCAGCCTGGGAGGGGCTCTGGATTTTATGGAGGCTATTTGAAGACCTCTGATGAAGTATGCATATTTAGTCATGTTCAAAACATCTGAGGGACTGAACTATGTTTATCCAGACCTGGCAATTCCTGTGTGCAAAAACTATTTTCCTGGAGCACCCCGGCGGGGCTCGTCACTGCCAGAGAATGTTCCTATAATATTTATCCTGAGTCAGAGAGAAGCACCAGCCCAACTCCCTAATTGCAGATGATGGAATGGCAGCTGTGTGTCCTGCTGACCCAAGGCAGGTCCCAAGGATGTGAGGACACACCATTTTCATCCAAATGCTTGTAAACACCTCCTTCGTTGTACAGCACTCCCTGCACGTGTCTGGGAACACTATGACCAGGCAGATTCCCTGGACATCCAGAGGGGCTCCGAACAAGCCTGTGGTCTTGACACCTTGGCTACTATGGCTTCTTTCTTGGCCACAAAGTCCAGCCACAGGCCACTTGTGGCTCTGTGGCCCTAGTCTGGCATCAGTACATGTGTGCACATGGATCTCTGATAAAGGGATTGTAGCTGCCTGGTGAAATGGCCCTCAACAGACAAGAAGCAGCAGGATAATTCAAACGCACCAGTCTCTTGATGGACCCTTTATGAATGGCCAGTTTTCTCCAAAGCAAACCACAGCTTGCCAGCATGATGATGAAGTGTTACTTTAATTTCTATTCTCTTCTGCTATCTCTCAACCTTTACAAAAGCCTGCTTTTGCCAGGCATGGTGGCACACACTCCTAATCTCAGTACTTGGAAGGCTGAGACAAGAAGATCACAGGTTCCAGGTCAGCCTCAGCAACTTGGTGAGACCACCAATTTCAAAATTAAAAAAAAAAAAGCTGGGCACGGTGGTGTACACTTGCAATCCCAGCATCATGGAGGCTGAACCAGGAGGATGGTGGTTCGTGGATAGTCTCAGCTACTTATTGAGGCCCTCTGCTGAGACAGGAAGATCATGTGGTTGGAGGACAGCCTCAGCTACTTAGGCCCTTTGCAACTCAGTGAGACCCTGCTTCAAAATAAAGAATAAAAAATAGAGCTAATAAAGGATAAAAGATTAGGGGTTATAGCTTAGAGTTAGAATGCCCCTGGGTTCCAGCCCCAGTAGTGCAAAAATAAATAATAAATAAGGCTGGGGTGTAGCTCAGAGGCAGAATACCCCTGGGTGGTTCAATCCCCAGTACCACAAAATAAATAAATAAGTAAATAAATAAATAAATAAATAAGGCTGGGTCAATCCTCAGTCCCAAAAAATAAACATTAGAAGTTAAACATCTTCTCGAAGCCCTACTATAAGACATCAAAAGAAGGGTCACTCTCCACATAGCCTGTACTAGTGCTTTGGGTCCACTGTCAACCAGATGGCTCAAGCAACAGAAATTTGTTTTTTCGTAATTTTAGAGTCCAGAGTCCAAATTCAAGGTATCAGTGGGCTGGTTTCTTCGGAGGCCCCTCTCTCTCTCTTGCATGTGGATAACTGTCATCTTTTCTTTGTGTTTCTGTGTCCCCAATCCTTCCTTCCAAAGCCCCCATTGAGATGAGATGAAAGCCGCACCCATCTTCCCTCATCCTAGGTTAATCTGTATCTCCTCTTTAAGGTCCTGTCTCCAAATGCAGTCAGGCACTGAGGGTCTGGGCTTAAGGTTTTGATGCACAAACTCGGAACCGACGCAATTCAACCTCTCACTGACAACTTCACGTCCAGCCTCCCCTCCCCACACCCGAGGAGAATCTCCGTCCAGAGGAGACTTAGCCTTTCTGTTTTCCTCTTTACTCATAAGAATTCTATTTCCTTGCAGCTCATTTCTTAGCCCAAACTTGCGCCCTGCCAAATCTTATTCCACCCTCCCAAACTCTCTTGCCTCCCAACCCTCCTTCTTTGCCTAGACCCCACACAGTCCTGTTTCCACAACATAAAACAGTCCCTTAATGTCCCCTCGTGGACTCCCTCATAAAGTTCAAATGCCTCCGTCATATGGTCCCAACATTCTCCCTCATCTTGTCCGTCTCCTCTCCCCTCCCTGAACCTCCCTTCTAGGCCACTAGAAAACTCATCAGAAACTCCAAGACTGCTCTCAAAGAGAGTCTACTGGGGAGGGGACACCCTCAGGCTACTATTTTTTCTTTCCAAATCTTCCTGCTCCTGAGATCCCCCGTTAATTGCCAAGGCCCTGGCACTCTGTCCCGAGGAAGAGTGTGTTATGAGCTAAATTGTACAGCTCCAAAGTCCATATGTTGAAGTCCTAGCTCCTAGTTCCCCCTTTTTTGTTTTCTGGAGTTGAACCCAAGGATATTCCAACTCTGAGCTATGCTCCCAGCACTATTTATTTTTATTTATTTATTTATTTTTTATCGGTGCATTATATTCATACATCATATTGGGGTAAAAAAACTTGTGTGTACATACATGTACACATCACCGATTTAACCCCTACCCAATGCCCTCTCTATTCCCTCCCCGTCCCTCCCTCCCTTGCTTGGCTTAGTGGCTGACTTCGATATGTTGTGTGTTTTAGAGATTTTCCTTCTTCCACCTTCCTTTCTCCTCCTTTAGGTTGTCTTGTTTGCTCCTCTATAGGATTTCCTTTTTCATCTAGAGTTCCTCCTATGACCCTTTCCTCCCTAGCTCTCACATATTACAGAAAGCATCTGATTTCTTATTTTTTGTGACTGACTAATCTCACTTATCATTATGTCCTCCAGTTCCATCCATTTCCCTGAAAATGATGTAATTGAGTTGTTTTTAATGGCTGAGTAAAATTCCATTGTGTACATATCCCACAGTTCAAGTTCTCTGAAGGTTTCACTATATTGCTGAGGATGGTCTCGAACCTGGGATCCTCTTGTCCCAGCCTCTCAAGTACTGAGATTACTGGTGTGTACCACAACCATCACCCTGTTAGGTGGTGGCGAAATAGCTGCTATGAACGTCAGTACAAATATCTCAAGTCCTCACTTTCAATCATTTTGGCTGTAGGCACAGAAGTGAAATTGCTGGTTCATATGGTCATTGTATTATTTTCATTCTTTAAGGAGCTGTGATAACATTTTCCAGTGCTACCTCATCACTTCTCTTTCCCACCAACCATGCATGAGATCAATCCTCTTACCCATATATGCTCTACTATCCACCCTATACAATTTCTCCTTATCGTCACCAGCACTTGCTTTTGTCTTGGTTATTAAGAGTTGGCTATCTGAATGGGGGTGAGATGGTGTGTCGTTGTGGTTTGGGGGTGTGTATTCCCCAATGGTTATGAATGTCAATCACCTTTTCATGGGTTCCTTTTATGTGTTTATTGGGCATTTGGAGAAATTCCTATTCAAGTCTCTTGACCAGCTTTTAATGTGGTTTTAATTTATGGAGGTTTGTTGCTATTGAGTTATAGGTAATATAGTATATAATATATAGATTTTATCAGATATATGGCCTGCAAATATTTTCTCCCATAAGCAGATATGGTGGTGCATGCTTGTCATCTCAGTACTTGGGAGGCTGAGACAGGAGGATCACAAGTTCGCGGCCAGCCTCAGCTACTTAGTGAGGACCTTTGCAATTCAGGGAGCTCCTGCTTCAAAATAAAGAATAAAAATATAGGGCCAGGGGTGTAGATTGTAAGTATAATGCCCCTGGGTTCAATTCCCAGTACCGCACACAATAATTTCTCCCACCTGATGGGCTATCTTCTCACTGTGCCAATTACATCCTTTGACACACACAAAAGTTCCTAATTTCAGTGTAATTTATCCAGTTTTTCTTTTCTTGCCTGTGAGGTGGCGGCCTCTCCCACATAAGCCCCCTACGCCACACTTAACTCTTCATTGCAACACCGTCTTTTGAGTTGAATAACGTCCGTGTAAACTAGGAGTATTTCCCTCTACTTTTTCCTAATTTGGCCTGTAAAAGAATGGATTTTCTCTTCTCCCCTCTAGGGAGGAAAGCACACATAGCCCTTCTGTACATCCCTTCTGGGTTCTCAGCAGGAGCAGGAATCATCTGACTTGAAATATATACTTTACTAGCAGACAGAGTCGCTGGGTTAAAGCCAGTGCACAGGCGCCATGTTATTTTCCTGGTGACATTTTACAACCAGTCAGTGACCCACCATCCTAGGCAAGAGTCAGCAGAGTCAGGAACCCCCTTGATGTGCGGCCTCTCTCCATCTCTTTATTGGCACAGAGAATGTAGGTCCCCAGCTCTCAAATCTGAGGTAGGGGCCAGGAAGGAAGACACCTCATCTTGTATTAACCCCTAGGACTCTCCCAGAGTCTAGATATTACCTGAGATTCCACACTGATATAATCAGGGCTTTTAACTGGTCTTCCCAGTGATTCATGAAAAGAAAGTGTGAAAATAAATTTCTTCCCTTTGCTTAATGAGACGAGAGCATATACCCCATCAAAGTGAGGAGAGGTTGGCCCTCCAAACCTCTATTAATGCTGGATGAGTTTGTTAGAAGTTAGAAGGGGAAGAGAAGGTCAATTAAGTAATGGAAAATGATAAAGGAAAAAGAACTGATGGAATGTATTAACAGGGACTTTGTTTAATGGCATAGGGGAAACAATCAAATTGTCCTGTGATTTCAGATTTTTACCTCTCAAGATTGTTATTTTTTGATCACCAAAGACATAAGGTCCCAGCTGTGCACAGTGGTGCAGGCTATAATATAAGTACCTGGGAAATTGAGACAGGAGGATTGGACAGCAGGTTCAAGGCCAGCTTATGGTAACTTAGCAAGATTCTGTTTTGAAAAAAATAATAAAAGAATACAATAAAATAATAAAATAAAATGATAAAATAAAATAGGCCTGGGTGGTGTAGCTCAGAGGTAAAACTCCTCCAGCTTCAATTCCCCTTAGCGCGTGCACGCGTGCGCACACACACACACACACACACACACACACACACACACAGATAAAGAAAAAGTAATAAGGTCCGATGAATTATGTCTCTAGGGTTACAGAGTTTTACTGATATTATTTTCATAAGTCACCCAAATACAGTATCTTTGAAGCACCTGAGCTACCTTCTCCCACTCAGAGATATTCTGTACTTAAATTTTTGGCAAAGAACCTTCTTTACCCATCAATGGGAAAACATTTCTTGGTTAAAGAGTGTAGAAAATGGGATATACTTAGCCAGGCGTGGTGGCGCACACTTGTAATCCCCGCGCTTGGGAGGCAGAGACAGGAGGATCATGCAGGTTCGAAGCCAGCCTTGCTGGCTTAAGAGACCCTGTTTCCAAATAAAAATGTATAAAAATAGGTCTGGTAGTGTAGCCCGGAGGTAGAAGGGTTCCATCCCCAGTACCACAAAAAAAAAAAGAAAGAAAATGGGATATACTTTAGCTGGGTGTGGTGGTGCACACCTGTAATCCCAGTACTTAGGAGGCCAAGACAGGAGGATCCCAGGTTCAAGATAAGCCTCAGAAATGTAGTAAAACTCTCAGCAACCTAGTGAGACCTTGTTTCAAAATATTTTAAAAAAATAAAAAGGCTGAGGGTGTAACTCAGAGGTAGAATGTCCCTGGATTCGATTCCCAATAACACACACACACACACACACACACACACACACACACACACACACAGTGGGATATTCTTTAAAATTCACTTTTAGCAAATATATTCATTCTGTATAATGAAGTCTACCTTAACTATTTAGCATCCAATTTTTTCTTTGGAAATTATTTTTGTGTTTATTTGTCATTTTAATTGGTCCACTGTGATTGTATATGATACTGAAATTTGTGGTAATACACACACCGTTATTCGATCTGTTTCTTTTTCCATCTTTCCCTCTCCTCTCTTCCCCCCTTTCCTGATCCCCTCCCACTAACTCAGTGGTCTCTCTTCCATTCTTCCATTTTTCATGAGGTTCCTTTTTTTTCCCCCTGCCTCTCTAGCTTTCACCTATGAGAGAAAACATCTGGTCCTTGATTTTCTGAGTCTACCATTTTCTTCTCTCTCTCTCTCTCTCTCTCTCTCTCTCTCTCTCTCTCTCTCTCTCTCTCTTTCTCTCTCATGTTACTACCTGTTGTGCTAAATTTCTCAGTCTGCAAAAACTCCATGATTCCAAAGCGGTTTGCTAAAGAATAAGAATGTAATGAAAATAGCAATGTAAACATTGCCTCCCTAAATAACAGCATAAATATAAATAGGAAAGAGGACTCTGGTTCAAATATAGACCCTGAAACTGTATGTGCTAGGACAAGTGAGAGCCCAAGTGTATTTCCTACAAACAACCCCAACCCACCGGTTGAATGGGAACTTTGAGTTTTTCAATTGAATGTCCTTGGACAAAGGTCTATGCTTCTACTCTACAACCATCTGTCTTGTTAGAAACTTTATTAAATAAAGACATAAAGATTTTCACATTATTTTCCAACCATTTAAATAAACCCATTGAGGTTTTGTTAATCCTAAAAATAAGCACAAGGTATGGCTTTCCCCGTTATTTTTATCAAAGGAGTCTAAAACACAAGGCCAACATGCAAAGCCTTCTCCTCTGAAGCGTATATATGTTTGGGTCAAAATATTACTCTAGAGTTTATAAACCCATTGCTATAGTTTTGGGGGAATTTATGCTCAGAAAGGAAACAAAATCTGTGTGTAGAAGCCATTTCTACTGTTCACAACCTGTTTCCAGCTTTTGACTTCTTTGTGCATGATAGGATGGTGTTTCTCTGCCACCTGTGATGGCAGGCATGTGGTATGACATGCTTGAGTCAGACAATGAAGTGGGAGAGCCTGTATGTGGCTCATCTTGCTCTCTCTGCCCCTGCTATGATGACAGTGTGGCACAATTCAAGTAATGGCTGTTCGTGTGTGTGTGTGTGTGTGTGTGTGTGTGTGTGTGAGAGAGAGAGAGAGAGAGAGAGAGAGAGAGAGAGAGAGAGAGAGAGAGAGAGAGAGAGAGAGAAAGAAACTTGGGGTTGAACCCAGGGTATTCTACTTCTAATACTCCCAGCTCTTAATTTTGAAACAGGGTCTCATTAAGTTGCGGAGGTCCTCACTAAGTAGCTGAGGCTGGCCATAAACCTGTGATCCTCCTGTCTCAGCCTTTCAAGTACTGGGATTACAAGCTTGCACCACCACGCCTGGCTTAGTAATGGCTGTTCTACCAGCCCAGATCTCAGAGTAAGGAAGATAAACTGCAGGGCTTTCATCTGACCTGCTCTGCACATAAAAACTTGCTGAATAAGAATACAGGATTATTTGTTACTGAAGCATAACTTAACCCATCCTGAGCAATACATAGTAACTTGTGGGATTCTTTAGTCACTGTGTGATGCGTATTATTAATGGCATATAAGCGCCTGCCTGTGAATGGGATTTAATGAGCAATATCACATAGAGATGGCAGTAGGGCTTGTGTGTGGTTTTAGTTTATGGTTGGATATCATCACAGTCTCAGTCCATTCTTGTTGCTATAACAATACCACAGACTGGGAAATGTATAGTGAATAAAAATGTATGAGGCTCATGGGTCTGTAGGCTAAGGAATCTTTGAGGATGGCGCTGACATCTACTGATATCTCTTTTGCTATGTTATCCCATGACAAAAGATAAAAGGGCAAGAAAGAGAACAAGAGAGTGGGGGACTTGCTTTTATAACAAGCCCACTTTCCAAATAACAAAACTACTCTGTGATAACGATATTAAACCATTCACGGGGGCAAAACCCTCATGGCTCAATCACCTCTTAAAAGTGCCATCCCTTGACTTACTTTGGGGACACACTCAAAACATGGGAGCCACCGATAAAGTGACTTTTAAGTTTATTCTTGGAATAAGGGTGATATGAATTGAAGCCCAAAAATGGCTGAGGACATTTTTTTTCTTTTCTTCTGTTGGAAACTTACATTCAAGAAGAGGTGTTCTACTTATTTAATAATGATTATGTGAGTCATTGGAGAGGATTGGAAAATGTGTGCTGGAGTCAGGATACATGGAAACTTAGCTTAGTGAGCATGTAAAGGGTTGCTTCTAAATGTCACTCTTCTCAATATGTGATATTCGACATTATGCATACAAATCGTGATGCAATAATGAAAGAAATGCACTCAAATTGAAATTAAAATTCACTCAAATTGAAATTAAAATTAAGCGGTACCCATTCTATATATGTCTTTTCAGCATGTGGTGTGAAGATATTGTCAGAGGGAGTAGAAGACTGCATTTTTCACACAAGACCATTGGGTAAAAGACACTCAAATGAGTTATTAAAATTAGTAATTTGTTTTTATTTAGTCCTGGGCATTGAAGTTAGGGGCAGTCTACTTTTTAGCTACACCACGGTCCTTATATTTTTTATTTTGAAACAGGATCTCGCTAAGTTACTGAGAGTCTTACTAAGTTTGTTACTGAGGTTGGCTTTAAATCTGTGATTCTCCTGTCTCAGTCTCCCAAGTACTGGGATAACAGACATGCACCATCATGCCCTGCTTGTTTTGTTTTTTAAGCATTACTACATGGCATTGCTAAGATTAATTATGGCCCCATAAATAATATCAAGTGATTTGCCCATGTGATGTGTGGATTATTTCTGCTAAATATTTGGCAGGCGGTGAAGATTCATAAAGAGACCCTTGGGTACCAACTGGCCGCTAACAATCCATCTTCCTTTCAGCATTTGATGATTTTCTTTAATTGCCGAAGGAAGAGATAGATGACATTTTATTGGAAAGACATGCTCTATAACTGTTACCAAATGATGGCACAGAATCCAAAAAAATTCTAAATATTAATCTAATCAAAATGTGGCTCAGGAATCGGCTTCCTCTGGATTTGAGTTTAGTATTTCGTATTAGACTTCTGGATGCTGAAGTAGATGCAGAAGGCATAAAAAGCCTCTCACCACAAGCTATTTATCTTTCCATCAGATGCTTTCTGACAAAGTTGTTTGAGAATTGCTGCTAGTATCAATGATCTCCACCTGTAAGTTGTGATTTTATGCTTTGGAGATGTTTTTTGTATGTGGTACTGGGGATGGAACCCAGGGCCATGCTACCTCCAAGCTATACTCCCAACCTTAATTTCTTTTTATTCTCTATTTTGAAACAGGGTCTCACTGACTTGCAAAGGGCCTCACTAAGTAGCTGAGGCTGTTCGTGAACCTGGATTCTCCTGTCTCAGCCTCCCAAGTACTGGGATTACAAGCGTGCGCCACCACACCTGGCGATATGTTTTGATTATTATTAAATGTTGTATATTGTTATTTAGCAATTTTATATTTTTTAAAAATTTGGAGCTTATGTCAGCAGATCACATGAAATTATAATCTAAATATCTCCTTTGTTTCTCAAATAGCCAGTTATGGGATCATTCATCTTTATATGACTGCTATGAACTGTTGATTTTATTGACTGCACCTTCATATGTGGAACTATTTTTGGTCTTTCTATTTCATTGATTTGCCTGCCTCTCTGAGATTCCACAACCATAGTTTAAAAAAAAATATTGCTTCTGGAATAACAAAATAGGAATGGCTGAAGCATTTCTTCCAAAGAATAATGAGTGAAGAAAGTCTCACCTTAAAAACAACATTAAAATTATGACTACTTCATCTAGCACTAGAAGACAATGTATGCAATATGATTATTCCAATAGACTTAATTTCTCACTCCATGCTTATAAATGTGGACACACGTTCTAGTTAGTGAAGAAATGTGCCCTGATTTTATTATGTTTTTCTGCTCATTACTTTTCTCTCATTTTCGTAGCTGGTTAACTCCTACCACCCATGGTGCATAATTCTCTTTCCCTTAAATTCCTCCGTTATCTGGCTCCCCTGCCCTCCCCAAAGAGAACTATTAAAAGTTATCAGTGACCTACTTCATGCCCTTCAAGTCTATTTCTGATCTTCAACCTCCTGCAAACTCTTTATAGAATGTGACACCTGTCGTCACATTGCCTGGACCCTCCTCTGTTCCTCCCTCCGTCACCTACCCTGCACCTTCTCTGACTATTCTAGTGGCAAATTCTCTGCCTCCTTTGCACCTCTTTGCTCTTCTTGAGAGTGTGTTCTCTGTTCACACTTTTCCAAATGTGATTGGGTGAACTTGCACACCATGAACTAACCTCATTCCTCCCCACATCATAGGGGCATGAGGCAGTTTGGTTCAGGTGACCAGTGTTCAGCAAGCACCTGCTGGACGTCAACTTGGCGGTTGGTTAACATCTTCCCTGTCTAAAATGAACCTCTTGCCTTCCTGTGGATCACCAGGACAACTCTTCTCCTTGACATTGCAATGTCAACATTGTCCTTACACCTGTGAGATGTCTTCTGGATGCCAGAGATAGAAGTCACTATAGTGAAACCTTATCACATGGTTTCTCTGAAACACTCCCTGTTATGTCTTGGATTAAATATGTCCCCCAAATGCTCATGTGTTAGACAATGCAGCAGGCTGAAGCTGAGAAGTACATCATTAAAGCTATAACTTTTGGGACTGTATCTGTTCCTGGCTCCCTTCTCTTGGTCTCCTCGCTACCTCCTGGCCACCATGAGGTGAGAGTGGCTTTTCCTCCTCTAGCATACCCTATTGCCAAGCCGCTTCTGCCTTCTAGCTAGCCAAAAGTGGACTGAAATCATGAGCCAAACAAAACTTTCTTTCCCTAAGTTGTGCTTGTCAGGTATTTTTGTCACCGTAATGGAAAAGCTGGCTAAAACTCTCTCCTTCCCACTCAAATGTCACAACTAACATATTCTTCCTCTTTCCTAGGTGTATCAAAAGCTTCTCTAGTTTCTTTCTCCCAACTGGATGAAGTCTAAACAGCTTGCCCTGGCACTCATGGATACTGGAGTCAATGCATAGACTCTGTATCATCTGGATGCACTATGACCCACCCCCCAACTAACATTCAAGTCAAAAGGATCTGGATTTCAACCTAGACTTGGTTTTTTAGTAGCCATGAGGGCTCAGGCAAGTTACTCAGCCTCATTGTTGACAAAGACCATGAGGTGACATAGATGTGATTTTCCACATGTAAACTGTGTAGGTCAAGAGCTGAAGACCCTTTAGTGACCAAGAGTTTTGCTTGTTGATCATAGAGGCATAGTATGACTCAGGATGAACAACAGCATCCCTGGACCACAGAAGGTGAACAGAACAGCCCCCATCCCGCCTTCCTCAGTGTCCTTGAAGGTCAACACAGTGACTCTCTTTTCTTCTTGGACCTTGGATGCCAACAAAGAGATTCTTCTTTTCTTATTTATTGCCCACCATCTTTGACCCAATGGAGCGATTTTATTTCTGTGTCACCCAAATGCTTACTACAATTAATAGGTGTTCTATAATACTTTGCAAATAAATGGCTGCAAAAGGCCATTCCTAGTATAGAGAAAAGGTCACCAAGATCCAGCAGGTATGTCTTCATGTAAGACCTGCTCTATTATGGCTCTACAGCATAGGCCAACTAAATCATTTTGCTAAGTTTTAGTACCATTTTGGACAGAGGAGATATAGAATATTACAGTCACTGAAGAAAGTTCTATTAGACAGCACTGAGCCAAATGCCATAAAAAAAGGATGGCGTGGCTGCCAATGATGACATCAAATAGTATTTATGGGAAATGCCTAGAACAGAAGCTTTGCAGATAACAGAAATACGGCCACCCTAAGTGGAGGAGACAGCTGAGCATCTCTGGGATGTGTTCCAGTATGCCTGTGCAATTAGATTAGTGGAGATTCAGAAAAATAATTGGAAAAAAAAATCTCATCATCATCATTGGGCTCATTGAATGATGGGAAGGAAGAGCAAAACATTATCATAGAAAAGTAGTTCTCCTTTCTTTGAGGCCATCTAGTATTGAATCAAAGACAGGAGATGATTTTAAAAGATAATTTGAGAAAAAAGATATTTTAAGGCTTTAAATGGGAAGTGGTGGCTTTCAGATTTTTTTTATTTTTTTATTGGTGCACTGTATTCATACATTGTAATGGGATAAAAAACTTTTGTAGACATACATGCACACATCGCCCAGTTAGCCCCTACCCAATCCCCACACCATTCTCTTCCCCTCCCTCCTTCCCATGCTTGGCTTAGTGGCTGACATCTAATATTATAGCAATTTATCAAAAATTAACAATGATAATCTCACACAACAGATTCATTTGTCTGATATCAAACATTTGATGACTTAGAGATAACATTTCAGGTTTTTAAGCTTCTTAATTGGTTTACTCAATTGGATTGTGCTAACTTGTGCTGAAAAGGTGAAGGAAACTGGGCAATGTTAAGCCCAGAGAAAAGGAAGGAATGTGTAACAAATTAGTACATTGCAACCGGGAGAGTGTTTTAGATGATCTTCCCAGGGCTTCAGGGTTTTTCGTCCATATATTTATATCATACTGTCATGAAAGTCATACATGTCATTGAAAGTCCCCTAGATGAGCTCTCATGTATTGGCACAGCGTTCAGAGGTAGAAAAAATGGATTGTGAAGGCTCCGGTCTTGTGAATGGAGAAACCCATTAATGGATTAGTGAATTTACTGGATGGTAATGTACGCAGGTGGAGTGTGACTAGAGGAGGTGGGTCACTGGGGGTGTGGCCGTGGGGATTATGTCTGTTACTCACCCCTTTCCATGTCTTTCTCTGCTTCTCTCACCATGCCATGAGTTCTGAGGATGTGATCCAGCCTAATATGTACTGAAACCTCCAGAACTGTGAGCAAATAAACCTTCCTCTCAATTGTGTTCATCAGGTATTTTGGGTCACAAAAGAAAGAATGCTGACTGAATTTATGCATTACTTTTTTTTGTGGTACTGGGGTTCCTGGAAGCCCTTCTACCTCCGGGCTACACTCCCAGACCTAATATATTTAGAAACAGGGTCTCATAAGCCAGCGAGGCAGGCTCCAAACCAGCATGATCCTCCTGTCTCTGCCTCCCAAGCGCGGAGATTACAAGTGTGTGCCACCACACCCAGCGCACACTTGTAATCCCCGCGCTATTTTTTTTAAATAAAGCCTTTGGCAAAATTTGGCATTTCCAGCCATGCTGGGATTTCCTCGATGGCAGTAACCGCATCTATCCATATTTCCATTCTGTACACCACACTAGTTGTATCCCCCTAGGAATTAAGATTGACATCACTCCTTTCCTTAAAATACCCTAATGACTACATCTTATAAATGGGATTAAGATAAAACTTCCATATCCAGAACCAGCTACATAATTTGAGAGGCCCATTCTATGATGGAAATGTAGGACTCTGCTAAAAAAAAAAAAACCTGTTAAGAATTTCAAGATATTGACAATAGAGAATTAAACCAGGCACACCACTTTTGAGGGTAGGACCATGAACACCAGCACAGGTCTCATGAAGCAGGACTTGCTCCCATCCAACTCCTGTATGTAACTATTCAAATTTTCTGCCTTTTTAAGACATGTTTCTTTCTACCTAAAACACTCTTGGGGACCCTCTACTGCCACCACACTGCATATTGATTTCTCGCCTTTCAGATAATTGTTTAAATGTCACAATTTTGTGAAAGCCTTCCAAGGCCAAATCCACGGTCTCTTATGAATTCTCACAATGAACTTAGCTCTGTGTGGTTATCTGATGGGCGTTGATGTAATCCACTAATCAGCTCCATAAGCTCCATGGGGGCGAAAACCATTCTATTCTGTTTATCATATTATTTCCAGAGTCTAAGACAGCACTAGCACATAGAAGGTGATGGGTTAAAAAAATGTATTGAGCCGGGCGTGGTGGCGTACGCTTGTAATCCCCGCACTTGGGAGGCAGAGACAGGAGGATCGCGCAGGTTCGAAGCCAGCCGCGCGCGCTGGCTTAGGAGACCCTGTTTCCAAATATAAAAAATGTAAAAAGAGGTCTGGGAGTGTAGCCCGGAGGTAGAAGGGCTTCCAGGAACCCCAGTACCACCAAAAACAAACAAACAAACAAAAAATGTATTGATTAAGCCGGGCGTGGTGGCGCACGCTTGTAATCCCCATGCTTGGGAGGCGGAGACAGATTCGAATCGCACAGATTCGAAGCCAGCCTCGCTGGCCTAAGAGACCCTGTTTCCAAATAAAAATATATATATATATATAAAGTAGGTTTGGGAGTGTAGCCCGGAGGTAGAAGAGTTTCCAGGAACCCCAGTACCACCCCCAAAAAATGTATTGATTGAATGAATGAGTAAATGAATGGGTCATAATTTTCCATACAGTAGATCTTCAGATACTTGGCTAGTGGGGATGGGAGGAAGATGACTATTGATGAAAGACCGCAGAATAGATGAAGTCCAAGTTCAGCTCCCAACTCAGTTTCACTCACTTTCTCCTGACTCGGCGAGACAGGGTATGCCCAAGGTGCGAACCACATATTATTGGATTCCCCTGACCCTCCCTATTGGGCTTTGGTGTGTTCTCACTTACCACTGGATATGCCTTGCTTATGTATTGATTAGGAACCTTTATTGATTACAAAGAAAACTTCATTAGTATGTTTCTCAAACTCTTATGGTTTTTTAACCTGTGCTTTGATAGGACATAACAATGAATTTCAAAAGGCAAAGAAAAAAAATACCCAAACAACACACATACATGAGAGAGAGAGAGAGAGAGAGAGAGAGAGAGAGAGAGAGAGAGGAGAGAGAGAGAAAGAAAGAAAGAATATAATTCAAGAGAAGAACACCCCTGGGCTTAATCCCCAAAACCAAAAATAAACCAAAAAGTACGATATAAGACATGTTGGGTTGACATGGATATATGCATACTGTCCTAAGGGGTTGGTCGTATTTCTCGATTTCCAGCAACCGTACTCTTTTAAAGTTATTTTTATGGAAAATTTTATTTTAATGATCCAAGTCTCCATTTCCTATTGGGCTCTGATACTGGTGCAGTGAAGGAAGCTTATATCCTGGTATTCGCTCAACGGCCCAGCGTGGCCATCAACACTACAATTTCAAGTGCAAATATAATAAATCTAAGCTCCAGAACTAAATCAGGGCTCCTCCCGCCCACTGTAACACTCATTAAATTGCTGCATAAAATAAGCATCCAGGGTACCATAATAATCTTGCCCCTCTCTCATCTCCTCAAGCCAGGAGATGCTGACTTTTACTAGCATCTAAATAGCCTCAGCCTCCGGGTACAGATTTTCCAGCCACCTGGAGCCACATTCCTGCGGGACAATACTTGGCCAGGGCAGACCAGTGTCTCCCCTTCAACCTGGACACACGCTCAGTTTATTCTGAGCCTGCTGTGCACCACCCAACACTGTTTGATGTATGTTCTCTCGACTCAGAAGCTGAATTTCAGCTTTCACTTATCCTCAGGAGAGCACTGCTGTTTTTTATTATATTAGTGTTATACCAGGAAAATGAAATCCATATGTCTCCTGGCCAGCCCTTGTAAGCCTTTTAAGTTTCCCAGTTCAACAGACTTGGAGAGTTTGACACTCAACTGGCTTGGGTGGTTTGGGCTTGCAGAGACATCTGCACCTCTAAGCTGGCTGCTCCCTATTTCCTAAATAAGTGCATAGGATTTAGTGTCAGCTTGCTGTTTTTAAGAGTGCCCTGGACACATCCTCAGTGGCTTAGCCAGCACTGTATCCTACAACCTGGGAAAATAAAGACTCTGAATTTCACTGTAGAAAACGACCACACACCATGTAGTCCCTGTACTCCGCGGTTTCTTATGGCTGGTGTTATCAGTCAGGATAGGTTAGATTAGGCTTCAGTAACAAACAACCTAGTCCAAAGATACAACCTTAAAGTAAAAGTTCAATTTACAGGAAGAAAATTATTAAGAAGTAAAATTAAGGTTTTTTGTTTATTTATAGTACTAGGGACTAAACTCAGAGACATTCTACCTCTGAGTTACACCCCCCAACTCTATTTACTTTTTATTTTGAAACAGGGTATAAGTTTCTGAGGAGCTCACTGAATTGCCCAGGCTGACCTCAAACCTGGGATCCTCCTCACTCAGCCTCCCAAGTCCTGGGCTTACAGGTGTGCACTACTACGTCCAGCTACAAGTTCTTTTTATGGTTTCCACCACCTGTCCATACACAGAAGACATGAAGAACAGCAGTGAAGGGCTCCCTGCCCCCAGCAGGCTCCTTTTATCAGCCACCATATGCTATCTGAGCTACTTTTGGGGTTGTGGCCATGTCTTTTTTTTTCTTTTTTCTTTTTGGTGGTGAGGTATTGAACCCAGGAACATTCAACCTCTGAACTATACCCCAAGCCCTTTTTTAAAAAGTTTTGTTTGTTTGTTTGTTTGTTTGGAAACAGGGTCTCACTAGGTTGCTGAGAGTCTTGCTAAATTATTGAAACTGGCCTCAAACCTGCAATCCTCCTGTCCCAGCCTCCCAAGTACTAGAATTATAGGCATGAGCCAGCATGCCTGGAATGGTGCTCTCTTTAGAGGCCTGTCCTTGCTAAAAGAAATGAGAGCAGAGGAAAGGGCTTCCAATTATTGTGTGTGTGTGTGTGTGTGTGTGTGTGTGTGTGTGTGTGTGTGTTACTAGGGATGGAACCCAGGGGCATTCTACCTCTGAGATGCACCGCCATGCAATATCGAGCCTTTTTTTTTTTTTTTTTTTTTTTTAGTGGTGGTACTGGGGATGGAACCCTTCTACCTCTGGGCTACACTCCCAGGCCTATTTTATATTTGGAAACAGAGTCTCTTTTAGCCAGCAAGGCTGGCTTCAAACCTGTGTAATCCCCCTGTCTCTGCTTCCCAAGCGCGGGGATTACAAGCATCTGCCACCATGCCCGGCACAGCCCTCTTTTTTATTCTTTACTTTGAAACAGGGTCTCACTAAGTTGTGGAGGGCCTCACTAAGTAACTGAGGCTGGCTGCGAACCTGTGATCCTCTCTGTCTCAGCCTCTGAAATGCTGGGATTACAAGCGTGCGCCACCACGCCCGGCTAGAGTCTCCTCTTATTTCCTAGCAAAATTAGCAAACATCAAGGTCCCAGGGGAAGGAGGTATAGATTATGAAACAGTCACCTTCTGCTGTTGAAAGAGGAGGACCTGAGCTGAGGAAGGATTCAGACCTGTTAGCGTGCAGTGATGGTTGCATGTGGGCTGGTGTGACTCCATTTTGGAACCCCTGCAGATGACACTATCTGTCAGACCTCTAGATTCCTGGAGGTCTGAGTTTACCCGTGGCTTACAGAATCCTTCTTAATTCAACATTTTTTTTTTGAGGGTCTGGGGATGAAACCCAGGGGCATTTGACCGCCAAGCTACACCCCCTACCCTGTTTTTTATTCTTTATATTGAAACAGGGTCTCACTAAGTTACCGAGTGCCTCACTAAGTAGCTGAGGCTGTCCGTGAACCACAATCCTCTGGTCTCAGCCTCCCAGATGCTGGGATTACAAGCATGTGCCACCACACCCGGCTTTTAGTTCAGCGTTTTAAATAAGCATTCCCAATGGACTGGGACTGGCCCCCAAGATGATATCAATTTGCCATCTCCGGTAAAGAGATTAAGTATTTTCCCTCTTTGGAGCGCATGAGTAATTGCCAGACCAGGTATCTTATTAATATGTTTAGGGTTTAGAAAATACCACTGGAGAACTATGTGTGGAAGGCTGGTCTGGATGATGGGACCCAACACATCCTTCTGGGAAGACCGTCAGGCCAGGGCTAGGACAGAGGAGGAGGAGAAGGAGGACTTGGGGTATGGTGATGAGCAATTGTCTACCTTCTCCCTGTGTCCTGGGTCAGCCTGTACATGGAGGAGGAACCCACCGCTATCCTCAGGGCACAACAAAAATTATAACCTCAAACCAGACTCCACAGTCCAGCTATTTACAGCATGAACCCGGGATGCAAAAAGTGCCAGGTGAGAGGTGTTTATGACAACACTCTCTGTCCAGAGACAGAAATGGAAATTACTAAAATTACAGGCATCTTGGCTATTTAGGGCCGATTACACACATTTCTAAATACGAATGATGCCTGGGTTTGTGGAAGTCGGTCACATTCCAGCAACCCTACTAAAGGCAGCAGAATATTAAAGATAGTGCGGACCTAAATAAAGTCAGATCTTGTGCAGATATTTGTAGCCCCGAAATCCTTACACCTGGCCCCACACTCTGAGACTGGGCTGCTGGTGGACTTCAGCATTCGGGTTTCTCCCCCCCACGACGACGGAGCAGCAACGTTTGAGACTGGAAACCAAATGTTTATTTGTACAAGTTACCCTTGCCCACGGTTTACCAAAATAACAAGAAAACTAGACTTTTTCTATGTCTGAACTACGTTCTCTTCCCATCCCAGTCTTGCCGTGCCAGAAATACTGAGTTACGTTCAAAGATCACATGAGCATATATCACCCTGAAATTTAAAAATAATGCAATTCATAGGAAAGGTCAGAAAGATTTTTCCCCCCAAAAAAGAAATGTATAATGAAGAAGAGATGGAGAATTTTGGTTTTTTGAAAACCCATGAAATTAGGAACACTTGATTACTCTGATTGCTAAATGTTTCGGTGACATTCATATATCTTTGTCTCCACTAGAAGCAAAGGGAGCAGTGGCCAAACCTACAATTTGATTTCTAAAACGATGTACAGGGCCAACCAAAATAGCCCCGGGATGAGTTTATCACTTGTCAACTCCTCTGGCGTTCTGAGACGTTTTGTGAAATTGACTAGCCAAGGTCTTAAACCAGTTCTAAGAAGCAAGGAGATAGGGAAGAGGAGGGAGGAAGAAGAAGAAGAGTGGGAGGAAGCAGAGTTTGGATGCACGCTTGTAATCACGGCATTAGGGAGGGTGAGACGGGAGGTTCAGGGTTCGCCGCCAGCCTCAACTACTTCGTGAGGTCCTCTGCAACTAGGAAGACTCTGTTTCAAATTAAAGACCCGGTTTCAAAATAAAGAATAAAAAATAGGGAAGGGGGTGTACCTCAGAGGTCGAATGTCCCTGGGTTCCATCTCCAGACCTGCAAAAAGAAAGAAAGAAAGAAAGAAAGAAAGAAAGAAAGAAAGAAAGAAAGAAAGAAAGAAAGAAATCAAAATAAAGAATAAAAAATTGGACTGGTGGTGTAGCTCGGAGATAGAATGCCCCTGGGTTCCATCCCCAGTAACACACATACACACACAAAACACACACACACACACACACAAAACACAGGGACAGAGAGAAGAATGTTAATAATGAGGTGGGGAGGTAGCAGTAGTGAGAATTAAAAGGAAAGAGAAAACCTTTTCTTCCTGTCGCCTCATACTCCCATTTCAGAGGTTCTCTGAGCAAAAGGATTCAAAAGCCAACTATCCTGTCTACATCATCTCAACATGACTGCCAAGTGGTTACAGGACATTTCAAGAATGGTAGAATATTTATAAATAAATCATTCTTTACTTAGGATGAGGAACTATTTTCTTGAGCATAACCCCAAAGGTATAAATCATACAGAAAACACTTTTTACTTCTGTGCTTGTAAAAAAAAGGGGGGGGGGGAAGGCAAGTGACATACAGAATATATAAAGAAAAAATCAGGTCATTTGCAAGCAGGAGAGTGGATGGAAATAGAGAATAGTCGGCTAAGGGGGACTGGCCCATCTCAGAAAGTCAGGGCTTACATGTTTTGATGTTTTCTTTTTCCTCTCAGATGTGGAAGCTAGAGAGAAGATGGGAGACAAAAGGAACTCTGAATAAATGAAATCTTAGAAATGTACGTAACTGTTAGGCGTGATGGCCCACACTTGTGATCGTAATACTTGGGAGGCTGAGACGGGGGAATTGCAGGTTTGAGGCCAGCCTCAGCAACTTAGAGAGGCCCTGTTACAAAATTTAAAAAATAAAATAGGCTAGGGGGTGTAGCTCAGAGGTACAATGCACCTTAACATCCTCACTACCCCCCAAAATACACATAACTTTATATCTAATGATTCCATAGCCACCATATCACCCTGAAAGAAATGAAAGACATTTCTAAAGATATAGAAAATAAGATTAAAACATGGCCGTGTTATTAATGCCAGAAAAAATGACAGGCACAATATAAAATATCTAATACTAGGGGACTGGTTATAGAAAATTCTAGCATGGCACTCTCATGGAATATTAAAAGATGTTAAGATGATGTTTAATGACATGGCTGGAACCTATTGGTAGACAGAAAGGGCAGAAACCCAGTGTATTAGGCACTGGGTTTAGTCCTTTATAAACAATAGCTACTTCAGGATCGTTCCGATTTTTGAGAGAAAACTAATGTACATAAATACAGGAATAATAAAATCTACATATATTTAAATAGTTTAGAAATAGGCAAATTTTTCTTTTCTTCTTTAGTCTGTATTTCCAAATCCTCTCACAAGCAACATTCAGCAGAATGGCCCCAAATATGTTATTAATTATGTGTTTAAATATAATTATAGACTATTTATCTCTGGAAATAAACAGAAACATGTTACCTAATAGCAAACATATAGGACTGAAGGAATGTACAATAGTATGTCAGAAACCTTCATCAGCTAAATCTGGGTGTTGTAATAATGAATAATTTTCAGGAATTTTTTCAAAAACTTATTTTTTTTTTGGTCTGTATTTATGAGTTTTCGCTGTCTTCCAAAATATATGTCATGCCAAATGTTTCTCGGTTAGAAGAAAGAAGAGCCGTCCTAGTCTGTTTTCTGTCACTTTAACTGAATGACACAGACCGGTTAATTTATTTAACAAATTTATTCCATTGATTTATGAGGTGGAGGAATCTATTGGCGAGACCTCATAACCCCAACTACCTTCCAAAGGCCCCGCCCACTCCCAAATACCAAAAGCATATGACTGTGAGAATGAATTCTGGGGATATATTCAGAATATAGCAATAATTTTTTAAGTAACCTTTGAGAAATCGTAATGCTTCCTAGGATTTAAGCAGTAGCACTTTTCCAGCCCAGCTAACCTCAGTGTCTGTCATTCTGGGTCCCTTGACATCCATATGCAAAGAGTTCCCAAGTCCTGAAGACTCGTTATAATATGTTCTACACATCTCTTTTGCTTCCTCTGCCATCTCTTCACACTTGCAATTGCTCAAGTTTTTGTTTCATAAAAACATCTCCCTGCTCAGAGACACCCAACAGCGCCCCAGCCCCTTGACCTAGAATTAAAAGCCCTCTACTCTCTTCTCTTCTCAAGCACCTTATCTCCTTAGTTCTTCCTATTTCTCCATACCATACATCACAACCAAACTTTTCTACCTACTGCCTAAACTTACTCTATATTTTTCCGCCTTCCTTTCTGTTCAGATTTTGCCAACTACCTTATACCCAAAGGCCTTTCCTCTTCTCACTGTGTATCCTTTAAGGCAGAGCTCAAAATCAACCCTGTTTTTGTGCGCTAGTCAGCTTCCCATCACTGTAACAAAATACCAGAGATCATGAACTTATAAAGAGAGAAGGTTAGCTGGCGTGGTGGCACACGCTTGTAATCCCAGCATTCGGGAGGCTGATACTGGAGGATTGCGGTTTGCGGACAGCCTCAGCTACTTAGTGAGGCCCTCTGCAACTCCATGAGACCCTGTTTCAAAGTAAAGAATAAAAAATAGGGCAGGGGGTATAGCTCGGAGGTTGAATGCCCCTGGGTTCCATCCCCAGACCCACAAAAATAAATAAATAAATAAAGAGAGAAGGTTGATTTTGGCTACAATTTTGGAAGCTCCAGGCCATAATCAACAGACCCATTGCCTGGGGCCTCTGACAGGAACGCTAAGTGGCCATGGCAAAGTGTGCCTGGCAGAAAGTAAAAGAGAGAAAGAGGAAGAGACTGGAGTCCCATATCCTGTTGAGGACCTCCTACTAGAAAGGCCCCACCACCTCCCAGTAGCACCGCCCTGGGCACCCTTATCCCTTTGATGGTCTTCCTTCCTTCATTTCTTTCCTTTCTTCTTTCTTTCTCTCTTTCTTTCTTTCTTTCTTTCTTTCTTTCTTTCTTTCTTTCTTTCTTTCTTCTTTCTTTCCAGTACTGGGGATGAAACCCAGGGGCATTCTACTCCAACCTACACCCCCAGCCCTATATTTTTTTCTTTATTTTGAAACAGGGCCTCACTGAGTTGCAGAGGGCCTCACTAAGTAGCTGAGGCTGACCATGAACCTGAGATCCTTCCTGTCTCAGCCTCCCAAGTATTGTGATTACAAGGGTGCACCACCATGCTCAGCTTGATGGCTTATATTTCTTTATACATTGCTCATAACCCAGAAGCCTGGTAGAGACACAAACCAAAGGGTTTTCAAGACAAGAGGTGGGGAGGCTTCTAGCAATACAATCCTTTAATACATGAATATATATATATGTATATGAGCACTCAGTTAAAAGCTAACACGATGCCTCCAGTTCTCCTCTTGCTTTGAGTATGGAAACCACCCTCGGCTGCCGCCTAGCAGTAGCCCACCAGCCGCAGGGTGTTGGGGAAGCTTCTGCGCATGCCCATGCACTTTTCCTGGTCGATGTACAGGGAGTTGGCCTTGACGGCCAGATCGTGTTCCAGGGTGGCTTTGGTGTGAACCAGAGCCTGCAAGGTGTCCTCCGCATCCCGCAGGCGCTGCTGCAAGGTCTGGATGGTGTCGTCGACCTCGTAGACCTCGTTAACCAGGCTGCAGGAGAGAACAAGCCCATGTGGTCAGAGCAGCTAGTTCTTGGCCTGTGTGTGACTTGGTTTTTTTGTTGTTTTTTTTTTTGTAGTGCTGGGGATGGAACCCAGGGGCATTCTACCTCTGAGCTACAGCCCTAAACCTATTTTTTATTTTTTATTTTGAAACAAGTCTCACCGAGTTGCAAAGGGCTAAGTAGCTGAGGATGTCCACGGACCGCCATCATCCTGCCTCAGCCTCCCAAATGCTGGGATTACAAGTGTGCGCGAACACGCCCGGCTTTCCCGGTAACTTTTGAAGTGTTAGTTTAGATCTTACAAATGTAACAGGAATAACTCCCAAGAACTGGGATTATGGGCTCATGCCACAACATCTTGCTTTTTCTTTTGCCTCTTTAGAGGACATATGTTGAAGAGGCCCAACTGCTCAGCATGTCACTGGGGCAAACATCTCCACATCTGGCTAGACAAAGCCACCATTCCGTCAGGCCCGAGGCAGGCCAGGCATGGTGGCACACACTTATAATCCCAGAATTTGGGAAGCAAGGCAGAGACTGGAGGATCGTGGTTCGCGGACAGGCTCAGCTACTTAGTGAGGCCCTTTGCAACTCAGTGAGACCCGGTTTCAAATTAAAGAATAAAAAATAGGGCTGAGGGTATAGTTTGGTGGTAGAATGCCCCTGGATTCCATCCCCAGTACTGAAAAAAAAAAAAGAAGAAAGAAAGAGAGGAAGGAAGGAGGGAAAGAAAGAAAGAAAGAAAGAAAGAAAGAAAGAAAGAAAGAAAGAAAGAAAGACCGACCCCAGGGCCACTTTGCCATGCCCAGCTTCTGAGCTCAGCCTTCCAGATATACTTGCTGGCCAGTGCTGGGCAAGGATTCCAAGGCTAGCAGAGGTCGGGTATGAAGCAGATCGGACCCCAGCATCCCAGGTCACCTGCATGTTGTTTTGCTGACAATATTGATGTCATCTTCACAGATGCCGGAACCCCAAACCTCTGCCCATGGCCGACCTCAATCCTCTCTGTTTGTCTCCACCTCCGTCAATCGTAAAATCCTGTCCTTCCTCTTCTCTGCAGACCTGAGGTGTTTGTACCTGGCCTTCCTTAAGCACGTGTGTGTGTGTGTGTGTGTGTGTGTGTGTGTGTGTGTGTTTACTTATTTATCTATGTCTCTCTGTCTCTCTTTTTTATTCGCCATTCATTTATTTTTTAGAACTAGAGATCAAACCCAGTGGCACTCTATCTCCGAGATTTTTTTTATTTATTTTTATTTATGTATTTATTTATTTATTTTGGTGACAGGCCTGCGTCACCATGCCCAGCTCAGTCAGGATCTCTCTTTACCCACTCTCTATCCCACAATATATGTATGACAAGAATGTAGGACACCATAACCGGGCGTGGTGGCACACGCTTGTAATCCCAGCATTTGGGAGGCTGAGACTGGAGGATCGCGGTTCACGGACAACCTCAGCTACTTAGTGAGACCCTGTTTCAAAATAAAGAATAAAAATAGGGCAGGGGGTATAGCTTGGAGGTAGAATGCCCCTGGGTTCCATCCCCGGACCCGCCAAAAAAAAAAAAAAAATAGGACTGGGGCTTGTAGCTCGGAAGTAGAATGCTCCTGGGTTCCATCCCCAGTACCACAAGAAACAAACATACAAAAAAAGTGACCATATTTCACTGGTGCCCATATTTCATGAACATGAAAATCTGAGAACTTATCTGAAACTTATCTGAGACACTGATCTGAATTTACCTGAGAATTTATCTGAAAGCATTTTTTTTTTAGATGTTGTTTAGAGCAAGTTGTATGAAAAAGAGAGAGCCATTTTTATATAAAGATCCCAGGATATAAAATATCGCCAGCAAAGAAACAGATCTTTAGGGAGGCTGCTGCAAATGTCTGGGCAGGGGATTTATGACTGTGGGTTGTTTATCAAACCGCAGGGTCTGCCTCTCATCTCCTCTCCCTCTTTGGCTTCAAAAGGAACCCTGGACCCAGATGTAGGAAAGCGAGCGGGTTGATATATGAGTGTTTACTCTTTGCAGCCAAATGCTAGTCTAGTGGAAAATTCACATGAGGGATCTTTGGGCATATATATATATATATATATATATATATATATATGTGTGTGTGTGTGTGTGTGTGTGTGTGTGTGTGTGTGTGTGTGAATGTTAGCTGGGCGTGGTGGCCCATTCCTGTAATCTCAGTACTCAGGAGGCTGAGACAGGAGGGTTGCAAGTTCCAAACCAGCCTCAATAGCTTAGTGAGAACTGGTTTCAAAATAAAAAGGGCTGGGGGTATAGCTCAGAGGCAGAACACACCTGGGTTCATTCTCTAGTACCAAAAAATAAAGTTGAGTAAAGTAAGGTTAGGTATCAATGCTGAAAACTGGAATTTAAATGCATAGAACATAGACCATTAGTGGTTTCGAGTCCCAACAGCTGTGTAAGCACAGGGAGGGGCTGCCACACACACAACCCCGACTTCAACCACATTTTCTCATCTTTTTCAAGACTACATTTCATTCTCAGTTTTCTTGGTTTTGGCAGATCGCAGAGAACTATTCTGCTGAAACTACTCAATTTGGGGGAAAAAAAAAAACTTAGCTGGGCTTGATGGTGGTGAGGAGTAGCGAAAGTTTGTGATTCCACTACTTGGGAAGCTGAGACAGGAGGATCTCAGGGTTCAGGGCCAGCCTCAGCTAGTTAGACCCTGTTTCCAAATAATAAAATAGGGCTGGGGGTGTAGCTCAGGGTAGAATGCCCCTGGGTTCAATCCCCAGTACAAAACAAACAAACAAACAAACAAATGTCTTTTTTAAATTGCCAACCTGAAAATTATTTTGCATTCAAGTACAAATAAAGCTACTCTCTCTATATTTTCTTTTAATATCAAAATATTTTCTATATTTTCTTCTAATATCAAAATTATTTAACTAAAGCAAAGCCTGGTTTGGCTTGCTGCCAAAGATACCAAGAAGGTTTAGGATCGCTTTTGAAAGAGCCCATTTAGGATATTTTAAGTGAAAATAAAGGTCTTGAGATGAAAACAGCAATTTTTCTCCGTCCCCACGCCCCTGAGTTTAGGATCTTTGCTTTTTTTTGTTTTTGTTTTTGTTTTTTTTGATCCAGACAGCTAATGGGTTGTTTTCAGACTACTCAATGTAAGAAGGAAAATAATCCTTGCCCCCCAATAATGATTTTAAATATTTGAGGCAAGGCTTATCTAGCCCAGAAATTTTGAAAGAAAGGAGTTGGTTTTGTGCTAACGTTGGTAAAGAGAGCAGAAGAAATTGCCAGACTAGGGGGCTTACAAGATGTAAAAGAGAAACCAAATTCTGTTTAGCTGAGAGGTGCTGGGAGGGTGGTAACAAAAATCATTCAGACTCGCAGAGGACACTGTAAAAGCATCATTGTTTGAGAATTCCAATGTCCTATTAAAAAAAAAAATGACCACTACTCAAAACCCCTTTATGGGCTGAGGATAAAACTCAGGGAATAGCACTTGCCTAGTATGTGTGAAGCCCTGAGTTCGATTCCCAAAACCACAAAAGAAAAAGAAAAACAAACAAAAAAAATCAACCTTCTGTCTAATGGCAATATAAAGATTTTATTTCCATCTCTTTTGATGACTGCAGTTTTTTTTTGAGAAGGAAACTTCAGCTCAGCTTCTCCTAAGAGTATTTGCATAAAATCACAATTCATGGTGTGTCCATGTGAGTGGGCCTCCTCTCAGGGAAGGTTATTTCTGAAGCAGGGAGACATTGCAGGCTGATTTCTCCCGACTTCTGCCCTTGGGAGTGGAAGACATCTTATCCCAAAGAGTGAGCTGTGTAGGAAGAGGGGTTCTCTGGAACCCATTTTGAGAAACAAGAGTCTTGGACAAACAGATGCTACCCTGGGGCCAGGTAGAAGACCAGACCTAGAAGACAGCTGTACTAGGAATAAATGCAGCGGATCTAGCAGGTGAAAGGTACAGGTACTCCTTGACTTACAGTGCAGTTATGTCCTACCCTATATGATAATGGTAAATCAAAAAATATCATAGGTCAAGAATGCACTTAATACCCCTAACGTGCTGGTCATCACAGCTTAGCCTCGTCTGCCTTACACGTGCTAATCAGCTTAGAGTTAGGCAGAATCGTCCCACATAAAGCCCATTTTATAATCAAGGGTTGAATATTTCATGTGATGTATTGATTGCTGAAATCTCAAAGGAGGATGTCTGAAGGGATTCCCTTTTATTCCATCAAAAAGTAAAAAAAAAAAAAAACCCTTCTGTCAAAGGATCGTAAATCAGGGATTGTCCTCATGTTCTCACACAAGATGCCTAGCCTCCAACACAGACGAGGTGCATGCTGTGGTGCACATAGGGGGTTTTACAGCAATGGTCTCCTTTTCTGCCCTCAGCTTCACGCTCTATGTGAAGAAGAGGTAGAGGATAGGCACCCACTCTGTCAACTCCTCTCACGTGGGCGTTAGGAAGGTCAAGTGAGATCAGGCACACAGCACAGGAGTGATGCTTTGCACACCATAGAAGATGGAAAGGCAGAAGCAACCATTGTGGTTGAATAGAGTTGTCCTTTGGGCATCTCGTGACCTCCCAACTCCCCATTACTAAGACGCTTTCATATGTAGTGAAGACAGGCAAGGATTCACACCATGCCTCTCTCTCAGCACCAGTGTGAACTGGGCCAAGCCACTTCTGCCTCGGTTTCCCATTTGCAGAATGAAGATAATGCATGAGAAGCTGTCAGGTATATAGGACAACTCCCAGCACGGAGTAAGATGGAAAAAATGGTAGTAGCTATTATTATCATTGATTTTATTATCACCATCCATCATTATCTTTATTATAGTCATCAACGCAACACCGTCATCATCATCATCGTCATCATGGTTGGCCTCACAAGGATCCCCCTTTCCTTCCCCTCTAAGGAATCACTGCCTCTTTTTTGGGTCAGAGTACTGAAAGGCCAGTCACAGGAGTCTGAGGTCACTACCTAAGCCCTTTGGTGCATGAAGAGCAGAAAGCTGTTCTCGGAAGTTCATCCTTGGCCTTGTTACTCTAGTTATGTTGAGTGTGTACGTCTCCTCTCACTTCCCCCATTGCTTTGTCTATGACTAGTCACGTCCTTAAGTTCTGTGCATATTCTGTCTGATAAGCTCCTAGCTATTTACTCTGCCCAGAAAGGCCTCCACCTTTGCTTGTGCTTTGAGAAGACTCTGTGGCACCAGGTATACTTTTACGTGGGTTACGTGCTGTGCATGCCTGATGTGTATTGCTGGCATGGCTAAAGGGTTTTTGGTATTTCTGTATGATACAAATATGATACAGGGCATCTGAACTTCAACCACCACTCGCTGGTTCCTCCAGTCTCTACCAATTTGACTCACCCTGCACGGACAGCTTCATGACCTAAGAACCGCAGTGATGGAGTCCAGAAAAAACAAAGGCAGATTGGCAGGTAGTGAGAAATAAAAGAGAAGCCAGAAGGTGGCAGGGGCAAAACTTGTGGCCAGTTCCTTTGGGGTCCATCCTAAAAGGGATCTTTAAAGCTAAAAGAAGAATAAAACCCGAGCAGTGCTTAGTAGATGGACTGTGGAGTCAGAGTCCTCCTGTCACAGTGTACAGAGGAGCCGAGCTTGACGAGGAGCAGCTGTTTTTATTTTGACCAAGAACAGAACATACCGAAAGAGGCCTAAATGAGATCTTTTCAGTTCTCAGAGGATCCCTAAAGATGGTCTTAATGGTGAGAGTGGATAATCACGGCCAAAAGAGGTTATGGAGAGCAAATGAGTACAGAGGTGTCAGTGGAGTTATGGTATCCAAACTTCTTTTTCTGACAAGTTCCCCACCCGCACCCAGAGAAATACACAGAAAGCTAACAGCCTCTGCTGCATGTAAGAGAGGTGTTCTAGATTCTCCAGAGACTGCAGAGATGTTTGGAGAAACCCAAGCCCCACCTTGAACTTTCTGCATGAGTTAAATGTTTACTAACACATTTATGGTGTAGTATCGTTGTCATTTCCTTTAAAATAATGATGATGATGGGCACATGTCCGTCATCCCAGTACCTGGGAGGCTGATCACAGAAGGATCACAGGTTTGAGGCCAGTCCAGCAACTTAGCAAGAACTGCAGCAATTTAGCGAGACCTTGGTTCTAAAGAAAAAAAAGGGGGGGGGGCTGGGGATGTAGGTGGAAGGTAGAAGGCTCCTGGTTCAGTCCTCAGGACCATAAGAAAAGTTATGAAATACACATAAGATTTCCCACCTTAACCAGCGGTAAGCATATAGCTCCGTGATTTTATTTTTTTATTTTTTATTTTTGGTGGTACTGGGAGTGGAACCCAGAGGTTTTCTACCTCCAGGCTATACTCCCAGACCTTTTTTTATATTTTATTTGGAAACAGGGTCTTACTAAGTTGCTGAAAGCCTCACTAAGTAGCTGAGGCTGGCTTCGAACCCGTGCGATCCTCCTGTCTCAGCCTCCCAAGCGTGGGGATTACAAGCGTGCGCCACCACGCCCGGCTTAGCTCTGTTTCTTTAAATAACATTCACAATGCCACGCATCCATCACCAGGTGACATCCATCTCCAGAGCTTCTCCATCCTTCCAAACGGAAACTCTCACCCATTCAATACAACTCTCCACGATTAACACTTGCACAGAGGCTCCTGCTGGATGTGCGTTGTCAAAAGTCACCTTTGTGACAAATCGCACCTGCCGGAGACTTCTGCTCCCCCCTCGCTCCCCTCTTACCGTAACTGAGCCATGTCCCGGCACAGCTCAATGTTGGGGCGCCTCGTCCGCTCATCCAGTCTGGTCTGCGCCACCTTCAGGAAAGCAGACTTGTCCCTGATGGCCTTCTTGATGGACTCTATGGTCATTTCTGTCTGGAAAATCTCCTGCAGGGTCTGTGACAAAGAGAAGCAATCGCCTGGAAATTGGTGCTGCTCCCTTAAACAACTGGCTTCTGGTCTCTTACCTATACACCTGCCTCAACAAAGTGAGAACTCTGCTCCTCTCCAATCCTGCCCCCAGAGAGTCTAGACCTTGCTTCAACCCTCTCTTAATTGCACCTCTCTTCCCAGGACTGGGTTCAGTGACCCCATGCTGGTGGTTTGAAATTGACCAGGGTGGGAGCATTGACACCACAGGAATTGGCAGCTGCTACAAATCAGGGCTTCCCCCTCCACCTCTCCCACATCACCTGCTATCAATAATTTAGCCACATGTATCTGTGGATGGTGGAAAAAGTGAGCCCATGAGTTCTGAGTGGTCCTAGCCCCTTCCCCACTTCAAGATCTGCCTTCCTTCTAACTTAAGAGAGTTGTTTACTTACTAGCAAGGAATGTGCCTGGAAGATCACTGGGCTTTAGCTTCTGCATGCCTCTCTTGCAAGGAAAGAGTGATGCAGGATTCCTGATTTTATCTTTTGTTTCTTACAGAGGGTCTCCCCGAAATGGTATAACCAAGATTCCTTTCTGATTCCTCCTTTTCTGCTCTGACCACCTTTTAGAACCTTAAACTCTGCGCTCCCATAGCTCCACATTCTCCCTGTTACTGTCTCTTCCCCGTGGCTCCTTCTCTAGCCTGGAGATATGCCCAAGTATCACCAGTTTTTTTTTTTAATTGAAACCTCCCATCCAACCCCAAGCAGGTCCTCTCCATCCCTCTACCTGTGTGTACTGCCCAATGGATTCATCCAGGGCCTGTGGCCCTGTCTCCACTTCCTGCCCTCCCAATCTCCCAGTGGCCTCGGTATTTAGTCTCCAACTCTCGTTGCTCTTGGGAAACTGCCTCTCAAAGCTGACACACAAGACTCTTGATAACTCCTTCTCCTTGAAACCCTGCCTTGTTTCCTCTGGCTAACCACTGTTCCAACTCCTGGCCTTTCTAACTACTCCACATTTACCCCTGATGGAAGATTTTGTCCTGGAGAACTTCTCAGCAATGTCATCTCTCCCCGACAGAGACCCCCACATGATCACAGATACCTAGCTCTTGTGTAACTCAACAACTCCTGAATCTATCACTTAGGCCTTTACATCTCTCCCAAGCTTTCTATAACCTGTTAAAAGTATTTTATTTTTGGTACTGGGGGTTGAACTCAGGGCCATTCTACCTCCAAGATATACCTTCAGCCCTTTTTATTTTTATTTGTGGAAACAGGGTCTTGCTAAGTTGCTGAAGGTCTCACTAAGTTGATGAGGCTGACCTCAAACCTGTGACCCTCCCATCTCGGCTTTTCAAGTACTGGGATCATATGTGTGTCACCATGCCCAAATGATAAAAAGCCATTGCACTATTGCCAACATCAAAACCTTCTTTAGATGTTGCTTATTCCATAAAGACATGCCTCTTTCTCACCAAAGGAAACAACCACTCCTGCTAAACAACCTTAGTATTTTATCTTGTAGTTCCAAGTGGTTATTTCTTTATTGTCCCCAGAGAACTGACCTTCTACTCTGTGCCTTCTTTGTCTCACTCCACAACATAAGAGAGCAGGGCAGTGTGACATCTACCTGTACGTGTCCCTAAGGTGCCTAGTGCAATACTCTGAATGTATGGAGGGGTTGAAACACGCACATCTTCCTAGAAATTCATATGCTGAAGTCTTAACCCTAGTATCTCAGTATGTGACCATATTTGGCGATAGAGTCTCTGCAGAGGTATTGAGTTAATATGACGGTGGTCCCTAATCCAACATAATTATTGCTCTAAGAAGTAAACATTTGGACACAGATAGACACAGAGATGATGATGTAGGGACACAGGAAAAGACTCCATTGTAGCAGCCAAGGAGAGAGGCTTCAGAAAGCAAAGGCACCAACCCTGTGACACCTTGAAATCAGCCTTATAACCTCCAGAACTCTGAAAAAAATCATTTCTTCTGTTTAAACCATCCATCCTGTGGTACTTTGTGTTACAGCAGCCCTAGCAAACTAATACAGTAGTGAATAACAATTTGGTCAAGAAAAGAACTCTAACACCCCAGACTTCTAAAATATCTTTAGAAAAGCATCTTTCTGCCCAAAGGATAGCATCAGACCTCATAGAATTTCCTATTAACGTCTTCAAAATCTGGCTCCAACCTACTCTTCTCAGTTTCCCTCCTTGGATATCCAGCCACACTACACTGGCCATTTTGTAGACCTGAACTCTGACTTGCTACTTCTAAGACTCTGTGCAAGATGTTGCCTTCACTTGGAATGTTTGTTTCTCCCTCCAAAATACGAAAAACGCTTTCTGTGTTTGTTATCTGACAGTCACAGTTCCTAACTTCTGGTGGTTATTCCTGGCTCATGAGCTTTTCATAGGTGTACATCTGTTCTCCACAAATATAAGCTTTGAGGGAGGAAAAAAAAAACCTAAAATTTATGCTTCTCTTTGTCCGTCACAATGTAACAACCTCTATGGTGCTCAAAGAATCTCTGTCATATAAAGAAGACAGCTTGAGAAATTGCATTCTGGGAAAACATGGTGCCCTCCATTGGGTAATACCACCCGAAAGTCCCAAGAAAGACACTCTATGCATTTCTTAAGAACTGAGAAACTCCGTACAACATAACCCACAGCAATAGTTCAGACACAAAGAAAGAACTACTTGCTTATCTTGAAACATACGGTTTGTGCATGAATTCTGCATTTTATTGTCATCATAAAACTTTTACTCTTAGAGCACTAAAAAGTTTACAATATCAGGGGCACTTTGAACTCCAAAACAGTTTCCTGTATGTAGGTCTGTATTTCAGAAAAGAAAAGGGGGAGGGTCTGAAATCATTAAACAGAAAACAGTCCTACCATATGTTATAATACCAAAATTCACTTTCTAGCTACCCACGGTGACTCATTAAACTTTTATGATAATATTTTTGTTTCCATGAAACACTAAGAACCTTTCCTTACATAGTACGTTCTTTGTTATTCCAAACTCCAGTGGATTCCAGTTTCATTTTGACACCTGGCTACCTGGCTAAAATCAATAGCATGCTTTGTAGTGTTCTTAATTTTTCTTGCTCTGTGCAGCCAGGAGGTCATGGAGCTTATAGTGCCCTACTTGAAGTGGTGAGAGATTTGTGGTCCCAGAACACCCTGCCTTGTGCAGGTCAGTGGAGGGGTACCGCCAGAGGTTGGCTTACCTTTGATAGGTGGGTCTGGATCTTGTTCTTAGCATCCGCGGTCTCAGCGATGCGATTGGTGAAAGCCAGGTTCACCCTGTTAAACTGATTCCACATCTCATTGGCAGTTACAACCAGAAGGTTCTCGATGTCGTCTCTGAGCTTGGCCGAGGCCGCCCGTTCACTCTGGGACCGGAGGATGTTGTCATCTGTAAACTTGGCCCAGGACTCGGGCACTGAAACCCTGAAAAAGAGAAGGATATCCAGGTTGTGGTGGCAAATATGACAGGCTAGATGGTCTGCAGGAAACCATGTATTCTATGAAAGAGAAACACCCCCCCCCCAGGCCACTGGTCCCGGTCTTTTGCATAAAATGTGAATATCGAACAGAAGGATTTTACTGCTAACCCATTTTTCCCAGAATTCAGTTGTATAATCTAATTTTTCTATCAGTTTGGGAAGTGGAAAAAGATAAATAAAGGGTATGGATGTGGAGGTTCATTACAAATTCGTCCTACCGGCTCCAAAGCATACAAAAAAAAAAATGCTCATCCTCAGGGGTAATCAAAGACGTACTGATCGAAACAATACAGAAAGAACCCTTTGTCAGAATCATGGAAAGTAAAGAGAATGGTAATTTGTAGGGCTGGTGAGCATCATTAGGACATTCTTATATCCTAGTGTGGCATGGTGGCATACACCTGGAATGCTGGTACTTAGGAGGCTGAGACAGGAGGATTGCAGGTTTGAAGTCAACCTCAGCCATTTAGCAAGACTCTCAGTAACTTAGTGAGAATCAGTTTTAAAATTAAAAACAGCCGGGTGTGGTGGCGCACGCTTGTAATCCCCGCGCTTGGGAGGCGGAGACAGGAGGATCGCGCAGGTTCAAAGCCATCCGCGTGCGTGCTGGCTTAGGAGACCCTGTTTCCAAATAAAAATGTAAAAATAGGTCTGGGAGTGTAGCCCGGAGGTAGAAGGGCTTCCAGGAACCCCAGTACCACCAAAAAAAAAAAAAAAAAAAAAATCTGTCCCTCAGATTTTGTATATTCTCACTTGTTCTTTCATTTTGATATACAAACACCCATGCTAGAAGTTGTCACCATGCCCTTGGACTTGCCAGCTTCTATAATGTGAAGGGGAAAAAAACCGACCTCTATTCTTTATACACTAACCAATCTCAGGCATTATGTTATAGCAACAGAAAACAGACTGCAACACCCCGTCATGAATGTATGACACGAGAACCACAGATGTGGCACGCTCCTGACTTACGTGGCATCCACTCTCTCCACTCCGCAGAAGAAGCTGACGCCCTCTGACGTGTTCCGCAGGTGGTGGCATTTGTCGTCGATCCGCAGAGCCGCCTGTTTGTCACTCAGGTCTTTCTCTAGCTCGTGCTGGGCAGCTCTGTCCGCTCTATAATACAGAGTGGACAAATGAAACCTCACATCCATGCAGCAGTGCCCTACGAGAAAGAGGGATTGTGGGGACCCTCTTATTTCCCCCCCCTCCATCTCTGCTCCTTCCCAGGACATGCAGCTGCCCAGTTGATGTGAGCATTCTTCGAGATGGTCATTGATGTGAGTTATGGGAACCCTCTTCTGCCCTGCCCACACCCATCCACAGAATGACAGGCAGAAGTAGAGAGAGGAGGTGTCGATAAACAGGAGCTGAGAATCTTCCTAACACACACCAATGGTGCCCAGTGGGTCACTGGTCTAAAGTACCCTGTTCATCTCTGTGTCTTCCTTTTCTCCTCCCTTTTCCTTTTCGACACTCTAACCCTGGACTCCTCTATCCTTTGAACATAATTTCCTAAGAAATTATGAGGCATTGATAACTAAGCTCCCTTCTACCTGTGGGTGGCCTCAGTTTGTGATCATGCTATGGCTTAGAAATTTGCCAGAAAATACCCATCAAGGCTCAAAATAAACCTCCAAAACAGAAGCAAAAGAGATAAGGAGTCGTTGGCCCATGCCCAGCTTTAAGTACCTGCAGCCCCACTACTGGAAGGGAAGAGACCCTGGCAAGCTCTAATTTGGTTTTATTTGCCCTGCCAGGCAGAGAAGGAACCCGTAGCTCACTACCAAGGACACAGGCCAGGGTAAGAGGTGGGCATGGGTGATAGGTGAGCTGCATCTTTGCTCATGGAATAACAACTCCTTCTTCAAATACACATGGAGCGCCCATCGTGTACCATGCACCATTCTGTGAGCCTGGGATACGTCGATGGACCAGATTATCTCTTCTCGAAGGAGCAGATGTGCTACTGGGAGAAGACAAGCAATCCACATAATGAATGGAAGTTGGTGTGGTTAGGATAATACGAAGACACACAGAAGGACCAAGTGGGCCAGGAGCACGAGGATGGTCAAGATTGGCCTCCCCATGGATGTGAAGTAAAGATTCAGAAAATGGAAGAATCTGAGCGCACAGGGCCCTGGTGGACCTCGGAGCATGTCAGGTTTCCCTCTGAATAAAATTGAAGACCAAGGACTTGGAATTTTAAAGGGTCAATGAGGAGCTAGGTGAAGAACAGACTGCAGGGTTCCCAGGGAGACCCAGAGAATGACAGGTGAGAGATGGTGGTAGCTTGGACCGAGGAGATGGCAGTAAAGGAGCTAAGAAGTGCTCACATTCTGGATATGTAGAAAAGATGGAACTAAGGAATCTCTTATGAGATTGAAGTGAGAGAGAATAAAAGCTTAAATTAAGTCATTGGAAATACGTGATTGCATCAACTGAGGTTGGGTGTTTGGGAGAAAAGATATCTCAGTTGGCACGCTAAACTTGGGTGCTTATTAATCATCCTCATGGAGATAGCAAGTTGGTTGTTGGAGTTTGAAAATGAGGTCTAGGCTAGAAATAGAAAGTTAAAATCGATTAGCATTATAGATGCTCTAAAATTGCAGGAAAAGTGAACCCTTTCTCAATCTGGGTTAATCTGTGTTCCCAGCACCTAAGAGAAGGCCTGGCACCCCCAAAGCCGTGCAGTAAAGGTTGCCTTGAATTGAAGGAAATGATTATTGCAGCGGGTTCCCGTCAATGCAGCCCATGCCTTTGGGACAAGTTGCTCAACCAGTCAGAGATAAAGGTTTATATCTGTAAAGTAGAATTAAAGGTAGCTTCAGGCAAGTGGTCTGCCTAAAACAGCACACAAAGCATGACAGAAGGGAAGAGCTGCCTACTCTTGCTACATGTTTCTAGTTGCCTGCCTTGAATTATGATGCTGAAACTCTAGACCAAGAAGTCCTTTCTCATCTGTGATCTGGAACAAAGATGCCCCATAGGCCTCCTCTCATGGGCTGACAACTTGATGAGGATGTAGGAGCTGCCTGGACCCCTGGCCCTGGCCTGATTCTCCTTGGGAAGGCATCTGAAGCCATACCCCATCCACCTGTTTGAGAGACATCCAGGGGAAGAATCTTGACTGCTAATGTTGGTGCCAGTGAAATTCCATTTTCAGCTTAGATTCATTTTGAGGGCTTCACGATTGCTTCCCAAGAAGTACAGATGAAAAAACACTCTCTTCCTGTCCTCTGTTGCTGAAGAGAATACAATGGAGAAGCCTTCCCAAGGAAGTGAAGCAGGCATTTCATCCAATGTGTATCAAGGGAAACCAGGCTCCTTAGCTGGTCACCAACAAAGATCCCAAACAGGTACACACACACACATACCTTTCTGCAAAGGCCTATGATACAACCAGTGGAGACAATCTGTGAAGAGGAGATGGGGCTGTTCCAGGGTGGAACAATCTAGCCCTGAAGAGCCAAAAATTGGAAAAGTAGGAGAGATTTTAGGCCATGCAGAATAATTAGGATTAAGAATTGGACCAGAAGAAAACAGAACAGAAATAATTTTTTTAATCACACTAAGCTATGCTTCTGCCATTACTAGGGAAAGTAATGTCGGAATTGTAATTCTGTATATTAAAACGTAGGTCAGTTACATAGCTGCCCAAACCAAGTGTAGATAGTCATACTCAATCACCTTCTGCCCATTCTTATAGATTTATTTTGGGGATTGAACTCAGAGGCATTCTATCTCTGAGTTCCACCTCCAGACCTTTTTGCTTTTTATTTTGAAACAGGGTCTTGCTAAGCTGCGGAGTCTGGCCTTGAACCCACAATCTTCTTGCCTCGGCCTCCCAAGTGCTAGGATTACAGGCATGCACCACTGACCTGGCTCTGGATGCTTTTTTAAATTAAAGGACCCTTCTATTCGCATCTCGAGAGAATCTCAGCCCATAAACCTCACTAAGCTCACCAGTGTTTAAACTCACCCACAGACAAACTAAGTAAACAGAAATTGGCCCTTTCATGACACACATTTCTTTGGGTAAATCACAAGCAGAACCATCATTTTTTTTTGGGGGGGGTAGTGCATTCCACACTACTGTTTATGGCCATAACCAACACTGATCTTTCTAGCCACGTCGTTAGGCAGCAGGCTCAGCTAATACTTTTTCTGTGTGGCAGCTGATTCTTAAGACCTTCCTTTGATTATTATTCTTCCCTTTCCTATCCTTGCCATAGATATTAAGTACCTACTACAACTGCACAAAATAAACAGTGCTCTGAAGAAATTTGTATTCTGGTGGAAGGAAGCTGGGTTAAGTAAATAATTTCAATACAGTGGGATGCAGTGAATACTGTGGTGATGTAACCAGGGAAGACGAGTCTTTAAGGAAGTATGAAAAATAAACATGCTGAGCTTTTCCGACTGTTAGAACTGAAAATATGCAAGCCAGTCTCTTATCAAAGAATTAAAGTCTTTTGAGTTAAGGAAAACAATTCCATTCACAATACCCTCAAAAAAAAATTAGGAATAGATCTAATCAAAGAAGAAGCTCCACAAAGAAAATTATAGCACACTAAAGAAAGTGAAGAAGTCCTTAGTATGTGAAAAGATCTCCCATGTTCTTGGATAAGCAGGATAAATATTGTCGAAATGGGCATACTGGCTGGGCATGGTGGTGCACGCTTGTAATACCAGCATTCAGGAGGCTGAGACAGGAGGATCGTGGTTCATGGACAGCCTCAGCTACTTAGTGAGGCCCTCTGCAACTTAGTGGGACCCTGTTTCAAAATAAAAAATAAAACATAGGGCTGGGGTTATAGCTCAGAAATAGAATTCCTCTTGGTTCCATCCCCAGTATTGCAAAAAAAAAAATGGCCATACTGCCAAAAGCAATCTACATATTGAGTGCAATCCCAATTAAAATATTAATGTCATTCTAGATATTCACAGATCTCGGAGAAAACAGCCCTAAAATTCGTATGGAAGAAAAGACCAAGAATAGCCAAAGCCACTTAGCAATAAGAACCATGGCAGAGGTATCACAATGCCTGGCTTTAAATTATACTACAGAGCTATAGTAATAAAAACAGCATGGTATTGGCACAAAAACAGACACATAAACCAATTAAATAGAATAGAAGATACAGAAACAAATCCACATATTTCTAGTCAGTTGAATTTTGACAAAGGTGCCAAAAACATAAGCTGGAGAAAAGACAGCCTTTTCAACAAATGGTGCTGGGAAAACTGGATATTCATATATAGAAGAATGAAAATGGATTGCAATCTCTCACGCTACATGAGAGTCAACTCAAGATGGATCAAAGAACTATAAATTATACCAGATACTCTGCAATTACTATAAGAAAACACAGGACTAACTTTTAAACATTTAGGCACTGGTAGAGACTTCTTCAATAAGATCCCAAAGTTCAGAAAATAAAACTAAGAATTAATAAGCAGGATAACATCAAATTAAAAAGATTCTGCACAGCAAAGGAAATCATTGAGAGAACCTACAATAAAATGTGTTCTGATAGAGAACTAATATCTAAAACACACAAAGAAAAAAACTTAGCACTAAAAAACAAATAAAAAACAGGCAACTGATTTTTTTTTTTTTTTTGGTGGTACTGGGGTTCTTGGAAACCCTTCTACCTTCGGGCTACACTCCCAGACCTAATATTTTTTTTACTTTTTTATTTGTAAACAGGGTCTCTTAAGCCAGTGCACACGGCTGGATTCCCAAGCACTGGGATTACATGCATGCGCCACCACGCCCAGCCCTAACTGATCTAAATAGATACTTCTCAAAAGAAGAAATACAAATAGGCAATAAATATATGAAAAATGTTCAACACCATTAGTAAACAAGGAAATGCAAATCAAAACTACGTGAGATTCCATCTAACTCTAGTTATAACAGCAATCTTCAAGAATACAATCAATCATAAATTCTGGTGAGGATATAGGAAAACAGGACCTCTTATCCACTATCAGTAGGAGTATAAATCTGTATAACCATTATGGAGATCAGTACAGAGGTTTCTCAAAAAACTAGAAATAAAACCGCCTTATGACCCAGCCATACCATTCCTTAGTAATTTTCCAAAAGAACTAACGTCAAAATACTATAATGTGATACATATATGCCCATGGGTTGTAGCAGCACAATTCACAATAGCCAAATTAGAGAATCAACCTAGATGTCCATCAACCAATGAATGGTTAAAGAAAATGTGTTATATAGACACAATGAAATTTTACTCATCTATAAAGAAGAACAAAATTACCAGGCATAGTGATGCACACCCATAATCCCAGTGCTTGGGACACAGAACCGGAAGGTCCAAGTCTAGTCTCAGCAATGTAATAAGACTCTCAACAAGATCCTGTTTCAGAACAAAATATAAAAAGGGATGGAGGTACAGCTCAGAAGTAGACGGCTCTGGGTTTAATCCCCAGTATCACACACACACACACACACACACACACACACACACGTGCATGCACACACAAAATTATATCAAATGAAAATTAAGGAATCTAGAGAATATTATGCCGAGATCAGCCAGTCTCAGAAAGCCAAGGATCTTATGTTTTTTCTCATATGCAGAAGCTAGAGGACAAATAAGAAACAAAGAGAACGTCAAATAAATAAGGGAAACCAGGAGACTATTGGAAGAAGATTGGGGGTGGGAGGTGGGGAGGTGGGGAAAAGCTTTGAGGAAGAAAACAGTTGAAATAATGTCATGTCCGCATATTAAGGTATCACTACCAACCTCACTAATACATACAGGGAAGTGAGGGAGGGAGATCAGAAAGGAATAGGTAAATACCAGGTGCGGTACCCAGGCGTGTTTGTATCCCCTTGAACCTCACATGAGGTATAATTGCAATGCACTGATACAAGTATTTTTTTTAAAGAGAAATCTTAGTCCCACTCCAAGTGAGGACAGAAATCCCTTCCATGGCATTTCAGAATTATTAAATAAGTTTTAAGCCAAATATTCCAAGCATGCCCATATATGTGTTTATGTGCGTGTGTGTGTGTGTGTATGTGTATGTGTGTGAGTATGTCTGTGTGTGTGTGTGTCCTTCTAAGAAGCTAAGAGCCATCTGAATGGGAGATACATAACAGTGCGGTTCAACGACAAATCTTAAAGCATATAGATAGGTAAAACTCTTACGCAAGTTGGGCAACAGCCTTATCCAAATGCCGCTTCATTCTTTCTTGACAACACAGAATAACATCAACTTCCTACTCAATTGAAAAAAAAGAAAAAGCACATTAACGTTTTCATTATCGAGCACAGCATCCAAAGTCAGCGACATACCAGTTCATCAAAGAAGGAAGTCTTTGTTTCTTGAAAATTTGTGAAGTTAAGCCAGAAAACAATTTTGTATCTACTGATTTATCTGTATGCCCCATGATAATACGATCCAAATATTAGACTGAGAGCCATTCTTCATAAGGCTATAGGAAAATCATATTAGGTAGTAAGTTGGGGCGTGTTTAAAATTTAAGACGTTTTATCTCATTTTAACTTTGTCCTTAATTAAAACAGCAGGAAAAATAGAAATTCTGGTCATATATAAGGTTGACCATAAGCACATACCTTTTTCTATAAAAGCTATTTTTTCCAAAACAAAGTAAATCCAGGGAGGGGGAAGGGGAACCCCCCAAAGAAGCTTCCTTGGGGAAGTGCATATAACCCCAATAGACCTCTTTATTCCAAACTTGGAGGCTGCCTTGGGGTCAGCAACCCTCTATGGTCCTCTTCATACCCTGCAGTCCTGTGTCTACACTTGTGCCAACGCCTGAGTTGGCCAAGCCTCTCTTCTTGATCACATGTTGGCATCTTGGCATCGTGAGGATGTACACACTATTCCGTAGCATGCAATGTATGGGCAATTTATTTTAAAAATAGACATTTCCCTCTCTCTGAAAAGTTCATATTCATGTTAGAAAATTAACAAACTCGAGCTGGGCGTGGTGGCGCACGCTTGTAATCCCCGCGCTTGGGAGGCAGAGACAAGATGATCACACAGATTTGAAGCCAACCATGCTGGCTTAGGAGACCCAGTTTCCAAATGAAAATATAAAAAATAGGTCTGGGAGTGTAGCCTGGAGGTAGAAGGGCTTCCAGAAACCCCAGTACCGCCAAAATAAATAAATAAATAAATAAACAAACAAACTCAAAGTAACACCAAGGAGACATTTTTTAAGAGTCTGTCTTTATTATCATTTTTCTCTCATGCAAAAAGTAAATCATGCTATGCACGTCGCGTTTGTGCATTTTATTTTTTATTTATTTATTTTGTGTGTGTGTGTGTGGTACTGGGGTTCCTGGAAGCCCTTCTACCTCCGGGATACACTCCCATGGGCTACACTCCCAGACCTATTTTTTACTTTTTTTTTTATGTGGAAACAGGGTTTCTTAAGCCAACAAGGCTGGCTCCGAACCAGCGCGATCCTCCTGTCTCCGCCTCCCAAGCGTGGGGATTACAAGCGTGCGCCACCACGCCCAGAGCGTTTGTGCATTTTAAATTTGAACATTTTTCTCATGACACGAAACAACATTGTCATGGACAACCTTGATAAATATTTCGATACCCCCGAGGGGTATGTCCTTTTCACAGGTTTTGACTAGTAAAGCCAAAGTGCTCTTCAAAAAGTGTTATCTGGCCAGGCGTGGTGGCGCACACTTGTAATCCCAGTACTTGGGAGGTTAAAACAGGAGAATTACAGGTCCTCGGGCAGCCTCGGCTACTTAGTGAGGCCCTCTGCAACTTAGTGAGACCCTGATTCAAAATAATATAAAAAATAGGGCTGGGGGTGTAGATTGGAGGTAGAACGCCCCTGGGTTTCATCCCTAGTACGGCAAAAAAAAAAAAAAAAGTGTTATCTGTCTCCAACAATGAATAAGTATGCTTTTCCTTGTCTTTCACACCAAGTAGCCACTATAATACCTCTAAGTCTTCGCCAATAAGTTGGGATATCCCCCACCCCAAAGCAACAGCCAGCTTACCTGAATTTGCAGGCTAATGTTCATCTGCCTGTCCACTTTTTTACTGTCATTTTTTCCTATTTGTAAAGATTCTTAGTGTATTTACCTCTTGGTTCATTCTTATCATACATGCTAAATATGCCTGCGTGTATACGTATGTATGCATAGCTATGTACATGTCTGCATGTGTATATAATTTTAGCCCTCACCGTAATTTCTGCCTGGTATTTTGGACCTAAGTGTGTTCATGATTCGTCTATAATGTCACACTCTATCAAGTATCTCATCCTTGGTTTCTGCCTTTGCTATTTTGGTTGTAAAGGCTTCTTTGCTCTACAATTAATTATTACTCACCGATGTAGTTGTCTTATTTTTTTTTTTTGACACAAACGTATTGAATATGCCTGAGGTGAGAACTCTACTGTTGTATTCGTGGGGTTTTTGTGTGTGTGTGTGTGTGTGTGTGTGTACGTGTACTTGTGTGTGTGCTTTTGGTGAGATGTTGGCAAAGGATGCAACGGAATCCTGCTTGGCAAACATCATTTAAAACCCACATCCCTGTGTGTTTTATATTATGCGTAGCTTGCTTTTATGCACACCAAATGCAGTGGAAATTTCTGGGATTTTGAGTGTGTGGGGAGAGGATGGGGGAGAAAATGCACTTAATGAAAGAAGACTCTTGGTATTAAAAAGAAGGCCTTTAGCAATAATTTTTCTACGTGTATTTAAGTGGTGTCATATGGGGAACGTCGGACGGTGGGGGCAGAGGGTTCATGAGAACAGGGAAAACCGCACACCAAGGACCACTGGAACGGTTTCTGATGTTAACTTATCTCCCGCCCTGGTCTCGACGTACGAGGGCAGACGTACGTGCCGCACAAGATGTTCTCTTACCTGCCCACGAGGAGAAAACTTAAAAAGAGAGCACACACAGGAGGAAGAAGCGTAGGAGGAGCCTGGATCCAATTAGATCTGCAGCTGCAGCCTCACAACAACCCAAGAAGCGAAGGTTCTGGCAAGCATTTGATGAGAGAACCACACGTCTAGGAGCCTGGAGAGGGGTCCGACATTGCTGGATCCTGACTTAGTGAGGGATAACGGAGCTCATGGATTGCATGGCCCTGGGGAATTCTCAGAGAGCCTCAGCGGTTCATGGGCCAGGGTGATTAAAATGAAGTCTCATCTGCCAGAGCTTCAAGGGAACAGGAATCGTGTCCAATTGTCTGAGAATCCTTCAGTGACTCCTAGTTTGTGAGCAGGTGAAAAGCTTTTGTGAAACATCTCTCATTAAAATTCACCACTTGGGAAGTGTAATCTTTGGGCAAGGGCAAGGGGCAGGTGCATCTGAGACTGCTAAGCCTTCTCTTTTTCCTATCACCTCCAGGAAGTCCTTCCTTGTGCCGGATGTGGTGTGCATCCTTGCAATCCCAGTACTGGGGAGGCTGAGACAGGAGTTATCGTGCAGGTTTGAAGCCAGCTTCAGCTACTTAGTGAGCCTTTCAGCAACTTAGTAAGGCCCTGTTTCCAATTAAAATATAAAATAAGTCAGAGGTGTAGCCCAGAGGTAGAAGGCCCCTGAGTTCCATCTCCAGTACCTCTCAAAAAAATAATCTCTCCTTCCACCACAATCCCAGGTCTTGGGTGGGATCATGCTTAAAGACATAGTCCTAGATTGAGACAGGTTCAAATGTTGGCTTTGCCACTTGTTAGACTGTGACCAAAGACGAGTTATAAGAAAAAGTTAATAATACCTTCCCAAGGCTGTTGGAGAGAGAATTATGCCCCAGACATATGGCAGGTGTTCCATAAATGCTAAGTCTTAAGATGTTGCAGTAGGAACAATTTGCATGGTGGTAGAATTTGACCCTTATTTAGAGGTGGGCCCTCTCTACCCTCTGCTGAGGAATAGGGGCTGTGTCACAAGAACATTGAGTTCTAGTCACAAATGTGGATGGGCATTAGCCTTGGGGCTAAACTGTAGATATAAACTTAAATTTTGGACATCGGTGTTAAGCCCAAGCCTTAGTCAGGGTAGGTCGATGCTGTCTGTCTAGTTCAATTCATCCATATGAACTCACTTTTTTGTGTGTGTGCTGAGGGTGGAATCCGGAGACTCAGGCATGCTAAGCAAGCACTCTACCACTGAGCTATATCCCTAGCCCTTTTATTTACTTTTTTTTTGAGACAGGGTCTCACTAAGTTACCCAAGATAACACCAAACTTGTGATCCTCCTGCCTCAGCCTTCTGGGTCACTGGAATTATAGGTGTCTACCAAGATGCCTGGCTTCTGATTTTTTTTTTTAAGTTTGGTGAATATGTTCCACAGTCTAACAGGTAGAATAGGCTACTGTAATCAAACTTTTTTTTTTGTAGTACTGATGATCGAATCCAAGGGTATTTTATCTCCAAGCTACGTCCTCAGTCCTATTTTTTATTCCTTATTTTGAAACAGGGCCTCATAAGGTTGCGGAGGGCCTCACTAAGTAACTGAGACTTGCCTTGAAATTGTGATCCTCCTGTCTCAGCCACCCAAGTACTGGTATTATAAGCATGCATCACCATGCCTGGCTCAAGCTTTGAAAATTAAAGCGCAAAGCCAGTTGAATCTTGCTAATGGCAAATCTCAGCTATAGGAGCAGGTACTCTTTTTCTGTATACGATGCCATTTAATGATGGAAACATCATCAAATATTCTCACCAATCCTCGGGATGGTAAGCAGATGTATTTCCTTTCATTTGTGATTTACATTCTCAGCATTTGTTCCAGAGTTCGTCAAAGATGACCAACCAAGCCGTGGTCCTTTCCAAATGGCTGGTTGTGAGACCCACCCATTCTCACAGGTTTAGAGGAGCAAACCTGGGTGAGCTTTTATGCAGATGGTTAAGCACGTGAAAACACTCTTCCCGTCCTGGAAGCAGGATTCTACTCAATCCTGTCTCAGAGTGAAGCTCTCCTGGGCAGATGAGCAGAAACACTGTTGTCTCTCATCCCTTCAAATCATTGCTTGAAAATGCTCAATGAACTTCTGGGGCTATGATGTTTCTGCTTTCTTTTTCTATATCAGAAAGGAGGAGAAATCCACTTGTGGGAAGGAAACTGGCCAGTTGCAGCCAGGCCCAGAGCCTCCGCCAGAGCCCTGAGCAGTAGGCCCAGCCTGCACCCCAGAGAGAGGCCAGGAAGGCTGGGTGAAGATGACACAGAGCTTCCTTCAGCTTTGAAGTTCAAGGAGTTGGCATGCTCTGGAGTGCCATGAAGACTGGACCACAACTGATTCCCCAAGAGAAGCCTTTCTAAAAAAAACTTGTCAGATACAAATTGAGAACCCCTTATTCAAAATGCTTTGGGTCAGAAATACTTTGGATTTCAGATTTTTTTAAGAATTTGGAATATTCGCTTATGCATAGTGAAATATCTTGGAGAGGGGATCCACGTTGAAACACAAAATTTGTTTATGGTTCAGATATAAAGGTATATATATATATATATATTCACTGTGCCTGGCTAGCTGTATGTTACATTCCCACCAGCAGTGTGTTTGGAATCCAGTTCTTCCACGTTCTCATTTGTTATTCTCTGTTTTTGTTATCCTAGCAGGTGTGAAGTCTTATTTCATTCTGATGCTGATTTACATTTCCCGATTATTAATGCTGTTGAGAAATTTTTATGTGCTTAATGGCTTTTTGTATAGTTTCTTTGGAAAACTATCTATTCAGATTGGTTGTCCATAACTGAGTTTATCTGTCTTTTCCTAAAAATTATAAAAGCTATTTATATTTTTTATTGAAGTGAGTCCCTTATTGGATATATGGTCTGCAAAGATTTTATTATTTCCCTCTTTGTAATGTTCTTTGAATTACCAATTTTTTATTTTAATAATGTCCAGTTTTTCTTTTGTTGTTTATGCTTTAGTGCTATGTCTTAAAAAAACTGTACCTACCCCAATGTCACATATTTAGGCAAAAGAGTTGATTATGTCTAAGAGCTTTAACCATTTTATCTCTTACCTATAAGTATTAGATTCATTTTGACTTGACTTTTTACATGTTGTGATGTAAGGATCCACCCTCATTCTTTCACATGTAGATATCCAATTGTCCAAGCACCATTTGTTGAAGAGACTATTCAGTCTTAGTACACCTTTCAAAGATTAGTGGATGGCAAATCTGATGGTCTATTTCTCAACACTCAAATTCTGTTCCATTGCTCTGTCTTTATGCAAGTACTACTTCGTCTATGCATTGCAGCTTGCAACTTTTCAGTAAGTTTTGAAATTAGGAGGTGTGAGTTCTCCAGCTTTATTTTTTCAGTAGCAATTGGCTATTTCACATTCTTTGGATTTCCATTTGAATTTTAAGATCCACTTCCCAATTTCCATTAGGAAGTCAGCTGGGATTTTGATAGAAATCTACAGATCAGTTTAGGAAGTATTACTATCCTAAGATGACTAGGGTTTCGAATCCATGGACATGGTATGCCCATTTATTTAGATCATCTTTTACTTCTATCAGCAACATTTGTACTTTTGGAAAATTTATCCTTAAGTCTGTCTGAACATTAATTTTTCAGGGGAATACAACAAATATCAATGCTTTGTTCCCACTCTATATTTGATTCAGAATCTCTGGGTTTGAGACTCAGACACTGTTGTTTTTAAAACCTTTGCCAGGTAATTCACTCCTTGAATTATAGAAACAACCCTAATGATAGCCAAGTTTTAAGGAAAAGCTCTTGAAGAAATGTATTTGTGGACAAACTGATGGATTGTTTAAGCTATTATTACTGGCGTATTGTTTACTTTCTATAGACCATCTCAGAATCAGTGAGAGCAAAAGCCCAAGAGACATATGCTGGTAAATCCCTTCCCAGTGAGAATGACACAGAACTTTTATGATAGATGATTTTAAGAACTGCAAGACTGATCATAAGCTGGAAAATAAAAAACAGCAGAGGATGGGCCCAACATTGCAAAGCTCCTATTTCTATTCACTCACATGCAACAGTAGGGACGGTGCTTTTTACAGAGAAAATTGCATGGTAAAAATTGCTTTTCACAAAGAGAATTGCATATCAGGACCAATTGCCTTTGGTCCCTGTAGTGACCAAAGGTTTTCTGAGTATATATTATTTCAGCAAACTTCTCTCAGAGAAACATGCAATGGAGAAAAGGAAAGAGCAAAGAAAAAACATCTGCTCATCATCCTTCATGTAATGTACCAATGAAGAAAAATAAAAGCTAGGGAAATGTTAAAGGGGTGCACTGATGACCTATGGAGACAAAATTACTCTTATGACCAGATTGTGAGCTGGTCACTTCCTTCCCAAGGATCCATCTCTCACCAAGGACCAATCAAGCAGAGGCAAGGCTCATTCAGGGCACCTGCAGACCTCGTTCGGGGAGAAAGAAGATGGATTCATCACAGCAGAAATTCCATGATTGAGAGAGTGAAACAAATCTGAGAAGTTAGGTGAGGGCCAGGCCATGGAAGGGTTCAGTGGTTGTCTCCTACAGGAATTAGGAAGTTGTAGGATGGTTTTTAGCAGAAGAAAGAAGTTGATGATGATGATGTATGTTATAGTTCCAAGCGGAACCAGAGGAAAGGAAATTGTCTGGAAATCTCACACCAACCAGCTAGAAAGAAGAGCTTCAAAGAAATTAAAGAAGTCAAGGAGACAATGGCCTGCATCCCAAGCCCTGGCAATGAGAGGGCACTGGTACCATTAGTAGAACGGATTATACAACAGGCCCAGGCAGGGTGGGAAGGGTGTGGGGAACCAGCAAGGGGGCATAAAGGAAGGCTGGATTTGGTCAGTGTGTGTTGTCTGCCCATGTGGAAATATCATACTTAACTCATCATTTTGTATACATAACACATGTTAATAATTTTTTTAAATGATTTGGTGAGACACTAAATAAAAGATATAGAAATAATGCTTAATGTCTGGGCCAAAGAAAGAGATTAGGAAGAGCCTCAAGCCTGTGATGGCTGAAATCCCAAGCAATGGCAGCTAGTCCAGAAAGTAAAAAGGTTGAACAACTTAGACCTAAATCAAAATTAATGAGTGAGCTGAGACAAGAGGATCGCAGCCTCGGCAACTTGGCGAGACTTACGGCAAGCTAGCAAGACCTTGTTTCAAAACAAAAATAAATAAATAAAAAGGGCTAGGGGGTGTAGCTCAGAGGTAGAATGCCCCCGGGTTCCATCCCCAGTACCACAAAAGAAAAATAAAGTGAAAGAAGAAAGAATGTGGGAGAATCAGGAGAATCTTGCAGATACAACTGTCGGCACCTTCGTGGCAATTTGATGATGTGTAAAAGCTTTCTAATGCATATACACTTCAACACCTCAGTTATATTTCCTGGGAAGTATTCTAAGAAAGAAATGAGAAGTGTGCGCAGTTAGGCAGTTATCACCAGTACTATTTTTGTTCAATGCAGTATCATTAACATAGAAAAAAAAGAATAAAGAAACAACCTAATTATTCAGAAAATATTGGATGGATTTTTCTAAAAAAAATGATAGCACATTTTCATTGTGGAACACTGTATAATTATTTTAAAACATGTCTTAAAAGAATATGTAATGAGAAAAACATTTCTCCCCTATAATCTGTTTTTTTTTTTTTTCTTTTTTGCGGTACCAGGGATGGAACCCAGGGACATTCTACCTCTGAGCTACATCCCCGGTCCTATTTTTTTAGACTTTTCATTTTTTGAAACAGGGTCTCAGTGAATTGCGAAGAGCCTCACTAATTAGCTGAGGCTGTCCATGAACCGTGATCCTCCAGTTTCTGCCTCCTGAATGCTGGGATTACAAGCATGCGCCACCACGCCCGGCCCCTATAATCTTAAATTAATAAAGCACTCAAATTCAGTATGATTCTCATCCTGAAGATGTGTCTGTGTGCACCTGTGCAAGTCGGGTAGCATCTGTCTAAGTATATTTAATAAAATGACCAAAACACTCCAGTGACTTGTGATTTCTGTTGGATGGAGGCGCAAGCAGTTTTGAATCTTTCTTTATTATTTTCCTATATTTGTCAAATTCTCTATGAACACAGGCAACTCTATAAAACATGAAAACATATGTTTTTGCTGAGTGCTCTAAACATCTGCTATGCTAACTCCGTACTTAAAAGTGGCTTTCCATAACAGCATTTTTAGACCTACAGTCTAAGCATGCGCAAGGTATCTACAGTTATGCCTCTTGTTACAGAAGCATCTCCAAACCCTGCGTTTACCGTCAGCAGTTGGGCCTCTACTTCGTCATGAACTAGATCGATTCCCATTCTCTTCTCTCGATGAAACAGACATTCTCGGGCAACCTACAGATTCACAGACAACAGGATGCATTAATGCAAACTGACCACAGCCAGGCACCAGCAGTTCCAATAAACATTTTCAAAAATAAGCCAAGAGGCTCTACCAAAACCAACTCTTCAAACCCTTTTGTGGGAACCCAGCACAGGAAAAATAAAAATACAGTGACAGCTAAACAGATCTTTGCGGCTAGCAGAATAGTAAAGAATTAGCTTTTTCTTCTAAAGAGTTTGAAAGCAAAATGTATACTTTGGAAAGGTAACAAAATTAAGCAGATGACATTTACTGGATCTCCCCAGCTCAGTATCTGAGAAAATTACGTGGCATCGTTTTTATTAGGATTTACTTAATAACATAAAACATAAACTTCAAGTTATTTCCAAATATTTTATACTGAGATGAGGGAGGGGAAATGAATGATTTTTTTCCTAAGACATCAAAATATTTGTGTAAAAATTGCCAGTTCCAATCTCAAAAACTTGTGAGGTGAGGAAGGGGTGGGGGGGCGACAGACTGAGTGGAGAGGGCAACAAGGGTTGTATGCATGTATTTTTCTAACATTCTGTACCCCATTATTATGTAAAATTACAATGCACCCAATAAAAATTTTAAAAAATACTTGTATAGTCCAAAGTCCAAGTGATCGTTTTTCGAAGTATTGTTTATTGAAGCCGGACATGGTGGTGCAGGTCTGTAATCCAAATACTTGAGAGCTTGAGCCACAAGGATCGCAGGTTCAAGCTTCAGTAACTTAACAGGGCCCTTCACAACTTAGTGAGATCCTATTTCAAAATGAAAAACAATACCCAGACGTGGTGGTGGAAGCTTGTATTCCCAGTACTTGGGAGGCTGAGGTAGGAGGATTGCAGGTTCAAGACCAGCCACAGGAACTTAAGAGACCCTGTTTCAGAATTTAAAAAAATAAAATAAAGCCAAGGGTATAGCTGGGAGGTAGAACCACTCTGGGTTCAATCCTTAGTACCATGAAAGAAGAAAGAAAGAAAGAAAGAAAGAAAGAAAGAAAGAAAGAAAGAAAGAAAGAAAGAAAGAAGAAAGAAGAAAGGAGGGAGGGAGGGAGGGAGGGAGGGAGGGAGGGAGGAAGGAGAAAGGAGGAAGGAAGGAAGGAAGGAAGGAAGGAAGGAAGGAAGGAAGGAAGGAAAAGAAGAAACAAAGTAAAAAAGGGCTGGGGGTGTAGCTCAGAGGTAGAGCAGCCCTTGGTATAATCCCCAGGACCACATAAAAGTGTTATTGTATTGCCTAATTATAAAAATAATATGTTTTTATCTATTAAGAAGAAAAATATTGAGGCTATGTTACAATCATACTTCTATCTTTGTTGTGCTTGCCTGTTTTAGCAAAATGGAGGCTACATTGTCTTTAAAGTTTTATATTATGCTTAATAAGGTTGACACTAAGTAGTAGACTCAAGTCGTAAAATATTCTTAGAGACAGAGTTATGTTAATGACGCCAATGGAAAATAACTGAGATTGCTAACAATAAATAATGTACGAAAGAACATGATGTAGTTGTTAAAATGCTTTTTCCAAAGATTATTTCATGACAGGGAACTATTGTACAATGCTAAATGTTTTAAAAGTATAAAATATGAGTATGCACACTGTAATCCAAATATAATATCATCGAACAGTATCTCTAAGTACATCTCTAGGTTTTTAATAATATAGCTTACATTTACTAGAAGGGGAATATATGGGATAAGGGAAACTGATTATTTTAGGATATATTACTAAATTACCTTCCAGGAAATTTCTGCCAACCTATACTCCCACTGAAAGTGTTCATTTTTCTGTTCCTTTGCCAATTCTAGACATTTTGGGGCTCACCTTGTTAATTTTTTTTTTTGTGGTACTGGGGTTCCTGGAAGCCCTTCTACCTCCAGGCTACACTCCCAGACCTATTTTATACTTTTTTTAAATTTGGAAACAGGGTCTCCCTGCGTGATCCTCCTGTCTCTGCCTCCCAAGCGCAGGGATTACAAGCGTGCACCACCACGCCCGGCCACCTTGTTAATTCATAATTCATGTATTATTATTAAGTTCTAACATTTCCTGTCTAATCGCTATCCATCCATATTTTCTTGTTTGAGATTTATCTGTTGTTAATGTGACTAACTCTACTTTTAATCGGAACCTTTTGATTTTTTTTTTGATAGCATATGTTCCAACACGCAAGAAAATCTGGACAAAAGTTGCAGGAAAAAAATAAAATTTGAACCCTCTCACTGAAAACAGTCATCACTGATAGGGGTACTAAGAAAATAAAATCTCTTGGGAAATTAAGTTAGAGAGTAAGCAGGTACCACTTTATGGATACTGCATTCCATGAAGGCTATCAGGGAGTGCTATGGGCCATAGAATTAACAAAATCCTTAAAAGAATCTGGAGCTTAGGGAAAGTACAAGAGGCCTCCTAATTCTAGATAATTAGGATGAATTGATTTAAAAAGACACTCTTTAACTCTAGACAAAGAAGGAGACACCATAAATGAGTAAATAAAGCAACCTCACTTATTAGGTGATGAGGGGAAATGAGGGAAATTTCCTAACGCCCATGATGTACATTCACAAGCATATCAAAGTCGATCACTAAGCCAAACAGGAGAAGGAGGGAGGGGGAGAGAATGGGGTGGGAATTGGGGAAGGGCTAAATGAGTGATGTGTGCATGTGTGCCTCTACCATCTTGTACTCCATTAAGATGAATGGCTACAATGCGCCAGTAATTATTAAAAAAAAAGTTTATCAAAAGGGTGAAAATATAAGAAAATAAAGAAAGCTTTAACTTCTTGAAAAAAAGACACTCTTCGTGCACTATCAACCATCCTCTGGATTCTGGGGGTTGTACGTGGGGTGGGGGGGTAGGAGAGAGGGGTATGTCAGAAATTGGCTGTGTGAGGATAGCCAACAAACTTCTCAAACTACTAGAACCCATGATTCTCTAAACCCTCCTACTCCAGATACCATGGCAAAGAATTATTGCAAATGCGTATCACCCAGAAACTAAATCAGGCAAATACAAGCAGAAATGGGGTTAGCAATGCTCCTCAAAACACATACAACTTCTAATATTAACGATGATAACCTCGCATAACAGTTTCATTTGTCTGATACCAATCGCTATAAAACCAGATGTCAACCACTAAGCCAAGCATGGGAAGGAGGGATGGGGAGGGAACGGGGTGGGGATCCGGTAGGGGCTAACTGGGCGATGTGTGCATGTATGTCTACGAAAGTATTTTCATTATGATGTATGAATACATTGCACCAATAAAAATTAAATTTAAAAAATAATAAAAAAATAGAAAAGAGAAAAAAAAGAAAGAAAGCAAAAAGAAATATTGAAATGTTATCTTTAAGTCATCAAAAGCTTGGTATCAGACAAATGAAACTGTTATGTGAGATTATCATTGTTAATATTGGATAAATTGCTATAATACTAGATGTCAACCACTAAGCCAAGCATGGGAAGGAGGGATGGGGAGGGAACGGGGTGGGGATCGGGTAGGGGCTAACTGGGCGATGTGTGCACGTATGTCTACAAAAGTATTATCTTTATACCATTATGATGTATGAATACAGTGCACCAAAAATAAATAAATAAATAAATAAATAAATAACACATACAACTTCTAAAATGATGGCTATTAGCTTATTTATCTGAAATGTAACTCTGCATCTTGTGTTTTATCTGGAAAGGCAGGGGAAGAAGTAGTGGATCATAGGAAGTGATAATACAATGATAAATATATTGTGTAAAATGGATAGTGGGTATGGTGGCGCACGCTTGTAATCTTAGCATTTGGGAGGCTTAGACCGGAGGATCGCAGTTCGTGGACAGCCTCAGCTACTTAGTGAGGCGTTCCGCAACTCAGTGAGACCCTGTTTCAGAATAAAAAATAAAAAAGTAATCGGGCAGTGGGTGTAGCTCAGAGGTCGAATGCCTCTGGGTTCCATCCCCAGATCCACAATAAAATAATAAAATAAAATGGATAGTGGTACCTAAAAAATAAAATAAAATGATGGCTATCATATGCACATCTTCTAATATGGCAATTTTCTTTCTCGCCACTATTGAAGTTACAGATTTATTGATAGAGTTGCATCCACAGATTAAATAAAATATAATTCAATGCGCAAATAAGCCCATCAATTCCACCAGTGAGCTGTAGTCATCAAAACGCAGTCATCACAAGCACTCCTGTTTACCTGCAGAGGGGCTTCGGTCTCCATCAAAGCCCTCTCCAGCCTCTTCTTGACATCGGTGAGCGCATTCGTCTCTCCAATCATTTCATCCAGCTCATGAGTGATCTCAGATTTCCAAAACCCTATGTCATTGACGCGTTCGCCCAGGTTCTGGGTGGAGTCGGCCTGGGTTTTCCTCGTTTGTTGATATTTGTCTTGTATGAGGCGAGAGGTGTCCACTCGGAGTCTCTCTGAATTATGACGGGAGGTATTGGACTCTTGGTAGTTGGTTAAATTGGACCTGTACCAATCATCAGGAGTGTACCTTGTGAAGAGAGTGGTCCTATTGGAGACGAACGGGAGCATGGTGCTCTCAGACACCCTCTGAGATCTGGTACAGTACGGGGCCAAGGTCGGCAAATTAGAGGCCACTTTGTAATAGGTGCTTGGTTTCCAAGGAAGGGTCAAGGTGTGGGTCAAATTGTGATGGGGAAATCGGCCCCTGTAGCTTGAAGCCAGGGTGCTAATGGCCGGGAGAAAGTTGGTTGGTGTCGGTTGAGGGTGGGCGTAAGTCGCTGTTAAATTGGAACCCAAAGGCTCCATGGTGCCCAGGCACGATCTAGGAATCTCTCCTGTTTAAAAAGAAAGAAAGCAAAATAGTAAGGCACGTAAATTAACCTCAAGAGACATACAAGTAAAGTCATACACGTCTGACTTAGAGTCATCTGCAAGGCTCCCTAACTTACAGATTCTACTTTGATCTCCATGTTTCCCGGTGATAATATATTCCAAAAAAATGTTTTTTCTCACCTCTGTGACTTTTTTTTTTTTGCAGTACTGGGAATGGAACCCAGGGGCGTTCTACCTCTGAGCGACACCCCCCAGTCCTATTTTTTTTTTATTCTTTATTTTGAAATGGGGTCTCACTAAGTAACCGAGGCTGTCTGTGAACCACGATCCTCCTGTCCCAGCCTCCTGAATGCTGGGATGACAAGCAGTCCCTTTAGAATGTGGTAATATGACAGTTTTAGAAAGTGATGGTTTGAATTTTAATATTTTTTTTAATTAAGAGACTAATATGGTCTTACTGTACAGGAAAACGAACGGAACAAGAGGATATTATTCTAAGTGAGATCAGCTTTCACAGAAAGCTGTTTTTCTCTCATATGTGTAAGCTAGAGAAAAAAATAGGAAACAAAAAGGACTTAGGACAAATGAGGAGAGCAACCAGAAGAATAATGGAAGGGAATTCAGTGGGGAGGGAGGTGGGGAAGGAGACTTCCTTTAAAACCAGTTCCAGGGATCTGAACTTTTGGCCATTATCCCAGAAAGCCAAGGATGACAGAGACTCTTACATGCTATTCAGTATCAAAATATTTTGTTTGGGAACTGATGCCTATGGACCTGTTTACTGAAGAGAGAAAAGAAAGTCAGATCCCATTCTACGAAGTGGTCAGTAGCCTCTGGTACAAGAGCAAGGGTTTCAACACCATTTATCTAGAGCATCTTAAGGAGAAGGAAAGGGTCAGAACTATTTGGAGATATAACAACTGTACATTTTCCAGATATGATAAAAACTATAATCTCTAAGTCTAAGAAGCTCCACGTGGCAACTCCAAAAGGACACACACACACACACACACACACACACACACACACAAAAACACACATACCACTACCAACCAAAGGCTCAACCAATTCAAATTGCTGAAAGCCAGTGATAAAGAGAAAAAGTTAAAATCAGAGATTTAAGATAAGAATTAGTGCCGAGTTATTGTCAGAAACTAAGCCAGAAGAAAAAAAAAATCAAACGTTTTCATCTTATCATTAACAGATGTATTTATTTATTTGTTATTTATTTTTGCTTTGCTGGGTATTGAAGCCAAGATCTCACACATGCTAGGTAAGCATCCTACTGCTGAACTCTACCCCCAAAACTAAACAATATCTTTAAAGGACTGGAAGAAATATCTATAATTTCACTATCTCTAGTAAAAAAAATATTCTTCAAAAAGGAAGGTGAAATAAAGTATTTTCAAACAAAACCCAAAAGAATTCTTTTATTGCAGCAGACCTGCAATAAAAGAGCTGTTGAAGGAAATTCTTCAGGCAGAAGGAAATTAGACCAGATGGAAACCTGGATCGACATAAAGAAATGAAGAATGTCAGAAATGGTAAGCATGCATGCTAACGTTAAAAAAAATTTTTTTTCTAACTTTCAGATTTCTTTAAAATATGATCGCTTAAAATAAAAGTAACAAAACCTGATTGTGGAGTTTATGAAATAGAAGTAAACATATGGAAATAATAATATAAATGATAGAGGGCTTACATTGAAACATATTAGTATATTGCTATATATAATATATTAAATGTATTATAACATTCTTATAACTGAAATCGAATGTTATTTTTATTTATTTATTTATTTATTTATTTATTTATTTATTTTTGGTACTGGGGTTCCTGGAAGCCCTTCTACCTCCGGGCTACACTCCCAGACCTATTTTTTATATTTTTTTAAATTTGGAAACAGGGTCTCTTAAAGCCAGCGAGGCTGGCTCCGAACCAGCGCGATTCTCCTGTCTTCACCTCCCAAGAGCGGGGATTACAAGCGTGCGCCACCACACCCGGCGCCTCGAATGTTATTTAAATATATTCTAAACCGGGCGTGGTGGCGCACGCTTGTAATCCCCGCGCTTGGGAGGCGGAGACAGGAGGATCGCGCAGGTTCGAAGCCAGCCGCGCGCGCTGGCTTAGGAGACCCTGTTTCTAAATAAAAATGTAAAAATAGGTCTGGGAGTGTAGCCCAGAGGTAGAAGGGCTTCCAGGAACCCCAGTACCACCATATATATATATATATATATATATATATATATATATATATATATATATATATATATATATATATATATTCTAATAGGATGCCTGTAATCCCAGTACTTGGAAGGCTGAGACAGGAGGATCACAGGTTCAAGGATGCCTCAGCAACTTAGTGAGGCAGTCAGCAATTTAGTGAGACCCTGTTTCAAAATAAAAATATAAAATAAAATACATAGAGCTGGAGGCATAGCTGAGAGACAGAACACCCCTGAGTTCAGTTGCCTACACACACACACACACACACACACACACACACACACACACACAAAATATGTTAAAATCTATATTTTTTAAAGTAGCAAACTTTATATTAAAGTAGCAAACTTTAGCAGTATTTCTCAAAAATGCAATCTAAGGTCTCATGGGCAGCCTATCACCTTTTCCGTGGTGAAAAGTTAAAATTATATTCACAGAAAATTATCAGATGTTGTGTGCCTTTTTTTCATCTCATTATCTTACAGACTGACAACGGAATTTTCCAGAGTGAACATGATAGGGAACATTACAACAGAATGAATGAACAAGATATGGAAATTCAGCTACTAAGAAATTAAAAACCTTGCCAAAATTTAAAGTAATATCACTCTTCTCAATAATTCTTTTGTCTTGGAAACTCATTTGAAAAGAAGCTATTTATGTTGGTATATAGTATGTTGTGATGGCTGTTTTAAAATAATTTGTATTTTAAATTTCTAAATTTTAATTTAAATATAGATATTCCACACATATGAAAGCTCTTTTAATTCCTCAACATTTTGTAAAGAGGTCCCAACCCAACACCAAAAAGCTTTTTAATTGCTGACCTGGAGCAATCTTTAAAGAAAAACATAAGTTCTAACGAGCCAAGAGTTAAGAAAAATGCAAGAAAAAATAGATGCATAATTAATACAAGAGAAAAGAGGAACAAAAATAACACAAAGAAAAACAGCTAGCAAAGTAAAGCATGGTGGCGCACACTTGTAATCTCAGGACTTTGGGGGCTGAGACCGGAGGATCGCAGGTTCTTGACCAGCCTTATCTACTTAGTGAGGTCCTCGGCAACTTAGTGAGACCCTGTTTCAAAATAAAGAATAAAAAATAGGGCTGCTGGTGTAGCTTGGAGGTAGAATGCCCCAGGCTCAATCCCCAGTACTACAAAAAAAAAAAAAAAAGAAAAGAGAGAAAAAGGAAAGAAGGAAGGAAGGAAGGAAGGAAGGAAGGAAGGAAGGAAGGAAGGAAGAATTTATCAAAGTAATAGGTATGATACCAACTGTATTGGGTAATTATGCTTAAAATAAATGTTCTAAACATTCTAATTAGAAGGCATGGATTGTCAAGATGATTTTTAAGTAGCAATATTAAACTATGTGCTTCCTAGGAAAAATTCATTTTAAATATAAAACACAGATAAGTTAAAAATAAAAGTATAGAAAAAGATATGCCATCTGAACACTAGTTAAAAGAACACTGAAGTAGCTATATCAATACCAAACCAAGTAGACTTCAGAGTAAGATATGCTATCAGAGATAAAGTAAGAAACAAAAATAAAGGGATGATTCCAAGAGACATAATCATTAATAGAAACACACAAAAGACTGATGGAACTGGAAAAAGAGACAAGTCCACAATTCTATTTGGATATTTCAACACTCTGCTCTCAGGAAGTCATAGAAAAAGGACAGGAAGTTGGTTAGTACGTGTGATATTTGAAGGACATTTCAACACTATGGGCTTAATCTGTAGAACAACCACCCCCAAAAGGCAGATTGGATAATATTTCCAGCTGCACAGAGAACATTCACCAACATAGATCATATTAAGAATCATAAAATAGGTCTCAATAATCATAAAATACTGAAAGCATACAAAGTACTTATGTTTTCTAAACATATAAGAATTAAATCGGCAATAGAAAGATATTCAGAAAATCTCCAGATAGTAGAAAACTAAACAACCCAGTTCTAAGTAACTCACAAATCCATAAAGAAGTCACATGGGAAATTAGAAAACATTTTTAATGGAATGAGAATAAAAACAAACATGGCATATCAAAATTTGTGAAGTGCAGCTAAATAGTGATTAGAGGGAAGGCTAGAGCTTTATGTGCTTACATTAGAGGATAAGAGCTAAAATCAGTGACCGGTGTTTTCATCTAGAATAAAAAAAAAAGCAAAGCAAACTCAAAGTATAAGAAAAAATAATAAAGAGAAAAAATAAACAAAATAGAAAATGACTCAATAGGAAAAAAAATCAATGAAACCCTATTGGTAAAATTGAAAAACCCCGATTTATTAAAAAAAAGAGAACAAATTGCTAACATCAGGAACGAAAGATTACCATATACCCATAAAAATACTAGACAGGCCGGGCATGGTGGCGCACGCTTGTGATCTCCACGCTTGGGAGGCAGAGACAGGAGAATTGCACAGGTTAGAAGCCAGCCACCCTGTTTCCAAATAAAAAGTATAAGATAGATCTGGGAGTGTAGCCCGGAAGTAGAAGGGTTTCCAGGAACCTCAGTACCACCACCACCCCCCAAATACTATACAGTTAATAAAGCAATATTACTAAAATATTTATAACAAAAATAATAATACAGATGAATGGATAAAATTTTTTAAAGATTAAATAATCAAAAGTGACTAAAGAAGAGGTAGATAACCCAAGGAGCCCTATAGTAATTAAAGAAATTGAATCTATAATTAAAATCTTCCTCAAAGAAAACTTCAGGCCCAGATGTATTCACTGGTAGATTCTACCAAACTTTTAAGGAAGAAGTAATTTCTCAGTCTCAAAAGCCTATGACTTAACTTGCTACTCTTGCCTCTTACAATGTTTTAATTTTTCTCCATATTCTAGTTCAGTCCATTTTTAAGAGGGTATGTGCAGTGCATCCTACAGGATCATCAGTGTACAAATGTCTCATATTTGCAAGGAAATTGGGCAAATTCTTTGGGAAACCGAGTGAACACAGCTATGGTAAGGCCCATCCCCTAGATCAGGCAATTGGTTTTTAAAAATTTATTCTAGTTTCAGTCATGACCACACAGCATTTTTTTAAGAAAGGAGAAATGTACCACACCGTCGAACACAGTGTTTGACTATGTTAGCTTAACGTGTGGTCAGTAGTTATTTACCTACTGAAAAATTGCTATAGTAGTCTTTCATAGATATGAAAATGCTAAATAATGGGATGAATTCACCCAAGCGACGTTAAGCACTGGAAAGCTCCACTTATAATCCAAAAGCTGCCCTTGAATAGAATGAATGCATTTTGTTAGCCCATTTAGGAAAGACTTTTAAGGTCATAAATATTTTAAAGTACAAAAAGCCTATAGATGGTTTTCTGCAGAAGATACAAGTATAGTAAGTTTGCTGGACTACTATACAAGTATAGTAAGTTTGCTTGCCCTACTTCAGATCAGGGGCAAGCTCGGGCTTGAAAGTCTCACGTTACAACCCTTTCAGTTCCATTTCATTGCTCCTCGGTCCACACTGGGGCAGGAATAAAGCATCGCCACAAATATATTAATACATACCAGAACTGCAAGAAATGATACCAGATTTCAAAGATTAAGTCGTTACTTCTTTATGCATATAACTAAATATAAGAAAGAGTGAGAGAAAAGCTGCATGATCTCTCTTCCAAAAATAAATAAAATTGGAAAGGGATTATATTTGTTGATGGTGTATTAAGTACCACACAGTCATACTTTAAGAAGCTATGTGAAAGGGTTTTTTTTTTTTAGCAAATTTGACATGGCATAGTCCCTATAACTCAGCTATTCAATTCCTTGATGTATATCTAATTAAACTCAAATTTGTATGTAATTAAAGTGTCCAAGAATACCTAACATTTTATGCTTTTATTGGTGTGTTGTGATTATACATCATAGTGAGATTAAAAGTGGCACAGATATGCACACATTACCACGTGGTGTATTTTTGTGTACCTTTCTAACGTTTGTTTTAAAGGGATCAGCCTTAGTCCATCCAAAGGAATACACATCATACATAATTTGTGGTGAGCTCATATGAGAATTTTAGCATGTATCAGCTGAAATGAATGGTCTACAGCATGTACAGTAGAATACCATTACATAAACCGAGTCTTTGTATAAATAAAAGTTGTAAAATAAATTATAGGAACATGTAGAGTATAAGCAAAACATTAAATTCTGGTAGGTAAATCCAAAGGGGAAGAAGAGAAAGAAATGGGCCCTTAGGAGAAGAGGCCTCAGTTGTGCCTGCAGCTGTTTAAAGAAAAGAAATAATGCGTTAGGGCCAGGTGTAGAGATGTTTTGTTGTTGTTTTGTTTCATTTTTGTTTTGTGTTGTTTTTTTGTTTTGTGTTTACTATACTTAACTGTGTGAAGCGTTTCATTGTTAAGAGAGACTAGGATATTTTATCAGCTATCTCAAGACACTTTGTCTATTAATTAAACGGTTGGCTGACCTATTGACAATGGCCCAGCGAATCGTTTTACCCATTTCTACAATGTTTATTATTACACCACCAGCGGCACTCGGAAGAAAACATTAAGGGGGTCTGTCTAAACTGCCAGCACCCACAGCTGAACAGAAGCGTCCCTGGACCAAAGACCTGCCTGTTCTGAATTTGGGAAGTCTGTCTTTGAAATGTAGGGTTAGGGTTAGGGTTAGGGTTAGGGTTGAGGTTAGGGTTGGGGTTGGGATTGGGGTTGGGGTACTGCCTCCCCTATGGCTGCCAAGCCCCGGCCAATGAGACAGGAGGGAAAAAGAGGGTGTTTGGGGTGTCAGGCAACCCCTGGAAATACAGGTCACGCTAACACAAGCAAGAGTTAGCAGACTCGGGGTTTGGATGTCTGTTAACTGTTTTGCATTTACTAATAATCCCCAAAAAGCGTCAGAAAAAAAAATAGATTACGGGAGCCTAGAAGACGGGGTAGGCGGTGTCCCAGGGTCTGTGCGGGTTTTATTTGCAGAGAGGGGGAGAGATGGAGACGATGAAGCGGAGAAACACGGGATTGTCCCGATTTGGAGCCCTGGTGGGCTGGGGAGGACCTGCCCGGGTCATCCCAGCGGAGGCAGGAGTCCCGGACACCACTCACCTGTCATCTCCGCTGGGAGAAGGGCGAGGAAGGGGACCGTGAGAGCGAAGGGTCGCAGACCCCTCTACCACTAAGGCTGAGACCTTGGCCAGCTAGGCTGTGGCCACGCCCACCCTTCCTGTGCCGTCATCTCCCGCGGGCCACTCAACGGCCACGCTGGTCCGATCGCCGGCCGCTGATTGGTCGGTCGGAGGACTGGCGGGAGGGGGAGCTGCGAGGCCCCTGGAGAGAAACCTGGAGGAAGGCGGTTGCCATGGACGCGCTCGCGCTTAGTAACCGGTCTTGGAAGAGAGAAAGGTGTTCTAGGGAGAGGCAGGGAGGATTCCTACCTGTCCCGCAGCGCTGACTCTGAACTCCTCCAGCTGCACAGAACTTTGTGGCCCGTTCTTTAAAGCGCACCTGGGCTCTCTGGGGCATTTAACACTTGGAATATTGGCAAATCCCCACCTCTATGCCTGTCTTTTCTCCAGTACAGTTTCTCCCTCCGTGAGATTAACTAGTGATCTTTCCCTCCTTCCTCAATCTAAGGGAAAAAACTAGGGCCTCCCCTACCATCTCTCTAGCAAATTGTTCTGTAAGCAGTAACACCTGATGTTTCGTCTAGTCACTGAGCAACGGGTTTTACGTTATTACATCCTTGTTCACACACGCAGCCTCCTTCTAACCCTATAACAGGGTTTTGTATTTTGTAGATGGGGGAGGGGGGGGGCTGAAGCTTGGGGAGTTCATAACTGACTTAAACACAGTCACCCAGGAGTAGAATTAGCACGAAAACTCCGATTTTCAGCGAAACTGCAGTCTTTCTTTGGCGACGATTACGGCTAGAGAAAATATGACCTTAGTTAGCTACTGTTGAGTTTCCTCGTGTGACACTCCACCGAGGGCAAAGGGTGTAAGACCTCACCAAATAAAGTGGCCTTTGGGGGATCTCACTGAACAGACTGCAGGATGGGGACTGGTCCTGAGTTTTGCCCATATTAAAACTGGATTCTGTCGATGTCCTGGGTTTATCAGAGTCTAACTGAGGCCAATTAAACTCACAGGACTCAAAATCCAATGATAGTTATGCATCTCAGTTATAGAAGGAATAAAGCAAAATGTCCTGCATTCAGATATTTGACCCCACTTTCCTCAGCAGCCCCGTAAGTTCAGGGATGTGTCTATTTCTGAGTTCTGTATCCCCAGTACGTGGATGTCTACCTGTCCCAAAGGAGATGCTCAGTCGATATTTATTGAATAAAAACTCAAATATGTGATGCTTAGGAGAGTAGAAGTTTACCGAAGATATGAAAGTAGGTAATAAAGGACACTGTGCCTATTTTATAACTTTGCCTAAGGAGCGTGCTGTTTGAGGCCATCTTTATATAACTTCCTTTTCCCGTGGTCGCCAGACTTCCTCTCAGTGGCTGTGGGGCTTCCTCAATCCATACTCTTCATCCAGATGCTGCCAGCCCCTTCTCAGCTCTATGTCCTCATCAGAAAGCAAGGGCGGCTCAATCCATCCTCACCCCCAGGCTCCCCTCCACAGCTGACTCAAGCCACAGCCTCTTCCTCCATCCCTCCTTTTCAAACTGAAGTTGTTAGTACCGAACACTGCCACTCGAATCTACGTTTCAATGCCACTCTTCAGAAATCTTCTTAGTGCTAGGCATCTTCCGAACATACAAAAGAGCCATCTCTTCTAAAAACCCGCATCTTGCCGGGCGTGGTGGCCCACGCTTGTAATCCCCGTGCTTGGGAGGCTTGGGAGGCGGAGGCAGGAGGATGGCGCAGGTTCGAAGCCAGCCGCGCTGGCTTAAGAAACCCTGTTTCTAAAAATAAAAAATATTAAAAAATAGGTCTGGAAGTGTAGCCCGGAGGTAGAAGGGTTTCCAGGAACCCTAGTACCACCAAAAAAAAAAAAAAAAAAAAAAGCCCTCATCTCACACCCAGACTCCGGGCCAGTGCAAAACTTAGCCTCCAATTATATGACAGACAAGTCATGGGTGTGATCCCAGCTCCCCTTTCACACCTTACCGCATCCCCATGTCCCTTCTCTTTCTCATAACCTCATGCTTAGAAAAAGATTTTTTTTAAATTTATTGGAAATGCTCACTATGTTGCTGAGACTGACCTTGAACCTGTGATCCTCCTATCTCAGCCTCCCTTAGGATTACCATCTGGTCACTTGGAACCACATGGCATTCTGTCATCCAGATACTTAAAATATTCTCTTTGGTGTCCAATCACTCCAATTTTCTTTCTTCCACCCCAGTTTTCCAAGGGACCTCCCTTCTGCTGTTAAGGACATGGTGACCATGCTTGTTATTAAATTAAGCCACGAGGCTCTCCTGCCTCTTCATGCAAATGACCTACCTTCCCCAGTCTTTCCCTGTCAAATCTCTAACTGAACGGAATATTTTCACGGTGTCGACGTGGATTCCTGCCTGGCGTCACGACTAACCCTGTATCCAAGAAATCACATTGCATGTCTGTGTTGTCATCTCCTGTGTCTACATCTCTGACCTTGTGTGATACGGCACACTCCATGAAGGACAATCTGTAGCCACGGCCACCCTCCCATGACATTTGACTCTACAAGGTTGCAAGCTCCTTGAGCTAGACAGATATCAGCAATTTAGCTAGACCCTTGGCAATTTATTGAGACCCTGGTTTTTTGTTGTTGTTGTTGTTGTTGTTGTTGTTGTTGTTGTTGTTTTTTGGTGGTACTGGAGGTGGAACCCAGAGGCTTTCTACCTCTGAGCTATACTCCCAGGCCTATTTTTTATATTTTATTTGGAAACAGAGTCTCACTAAGTTGCTGACACTAAGTAGCTGAGGCTGGCTTCAAACCTGTGCAATCCTCCTGCCTCAGCCTCCAAAGCACGGGGATTACAAGCGTGCGCCACCACGCCCAACTCTGTTTCTAAGTTAAAACAAATTAAAAATTATTGGGGTGTAGCTAGGATATAGTATGCCCCTGGGATCAGTCCCCAGTAAGAGAGAGAGAGAGAGAGAGAGAGAGAGAGAGAGAGAGAGAGAGAGAGAGAAAGAAGAAGAAGAAGAAGGAGGAGGAGGAGGAGGAGGAGGAGGAGGAGGAGGAGGAGGAGGAGGAGGAGGAGAAGGAGAAGAAGGAGAGGAGAGAGAAATATAGTGCAATTTTTTGGAAGTTAAAGGGAAAAATGAAAATAGGAGAGAGACCAGTAGACTAGAAGAGTAGAGGAAAAGGTTAGGGGAGAGGAAAGAAGGGGGTGTTGCTGGAGAATGAAAGTGACCAAATTAGGTTATGTGCGTGTACAAATATATCACAGTGAGCCCCAATGTTTGTTCGATGCTCTATTTTCCCCCTCTGCCCCGACCATTCTTTTCCCCTCAAATGTCATCCTACCCAGACTCAACTAGGTCACCCTCTCCTACTCCTACGATTCCTTTCCTTTACGGCACGTGTTGCAGTTTCTAGCTCTTTATTTATTCATGTGACTACTTCATTAACATCTGAGCTCCTGTCCAGGATGGAGAGGGAAAGGCAGACCCACTGGGCTCAGGATGAAGTGTGCAGCGGTACAGCTGGCTCTTGGCACGGCAGAGGGTGCAGGCCGGAGGGAAGGAACATTTTGCCCCTGAGAGCTTCTCATTGTCAACCGAGCTCACAATCCCTATAGACAGACGGATTAGAAGCCAGACATTTTCTGGTTTTGAGCCAGGACGTGAATGGCAAGAAAAGAAAGTCCATTGGCGTTGGCCCAACGGCGCCGATGTTCATAAAGCCCAGAGGTTCTGACAGACAGAGGCTTCATGTATATTTACTTATTGTTCCTGCTGCTTTGGCAAGTACTATAGGAGAAACGGGAGCAGGTGACATGAACCCAGTAGCAGAACGAGATGATCCACCCAAGAGCTGCTGGAGAGGGGTAAGTTCTGAGTTCATTTGGAGAGGAATCTTTGTGTGTGTGTGTGTGTGTGTGTGTGTGTGTGTGTGTGTGTGTGGTACTGGGGGGCGGAACCCAGAGGCTTTCTACCTCCGGGCTATACTCTCAGACCTGTTTTTTATATTTTTTTTATTGGTACATTATATTCATACAACTTATTGGGGTAAAAATCTTGTGTGTACAAACATATAGTCATCGCTGATTTAACCCCTACCCAAATCCCACCCCATTCCCTCCCCGTCCCTCCCTCCCTTGCTTGGCTTAGTGATTGACTTCGATATGTTTAAGTACATGGTGTGCTTTAGAGATTTTCCTCTTCCCCCCTCCTTTCTCCTCCTTTAGGTTTCTCAGACCTGTTTTATGCTTTATTTGGAAACAGGGTCTCACTAAGTTGCTGAGAACCTCACTCGGTAGCTGAGGCTGGCTTTGAACCTGCACGATCCTCCTGTCTCAGCCTCCCAAGCGCTGGGATTACAAGCGTGCGCCACCACGCCCAGATGGAAAGGAATCATAATTAATAGTATCTTGCTCAAATACCTTTGCTGTTTCTTCAAAGTTTTTTTTTTTTTAAAGGTCCCACTCCTAGAGATGCATCCAAAGCCCTCCATCGCCTGGTCCCAAGCTGGCTTTCCCGTCCTCCCATCCCCATCTTACATGACCCCTGCTCCAGCTCACCAGGAACAGCCTCTCATTTATCTACTGCGATTTGCCCCATATTGCTTGAAGTACCTAGAGTTCACTTCTTTCCCAACATCACCTGTGTAAAGTCTAGTCAGTCTTTTATACCAAGGGCAAATGCTACCTACCTCTCAAGCATTGCTTGCTTTGCTATAAAAAAATTTTTTTAGGCTTCCCTGTGTTTCTTTGTTTCTTTGTTCTGCACATAAGCAATTGTCTCTCCTGATCCATGGTTTCACTTCCTCGGTTGCAGTTACCTGCCGTCGGCAGCAGTCCAAACACAGAAAACGAAACATTGCAGAAGTAAACAATTCGCAGTAAGGTGTGGTGGTGCATGCCATCAATCTCGGTACTTGAAAGTACCACAGCAGGAGGATCGAAGGTTCAAGGCCAACCTTGGAAGCTTAGGGAGGCCCTCTGCAACTTGGCGAGACCCGGTTTCAAAATAAAAAGTAAAAAGTGGCCGGGTATGGTGGCACACGCTTGGAATCTCAGTACTTGGGAGGTTGAGACAGGAGGATCGCAGCCTCACGGCCAGCCTCAGCTACCTAGTGAGGCCCTCCACAAGTTAGTGGGACTCTGTTTCAAAATAAAGAACAAGAAACAGGCCTGGGAGTGTAGCTCGGAGATAGAATGCCCCTAGGTTCAATCTCCAGTACCATAAATAAATAAATAAATTCACCAGTTTTAATGTGTGTGCCATTCTGAGTAGGGTGATGAAATCTCACCCTGTCCACTCCAGCCCATTCCAGATGTGCATGATTATCTCTGGGTACCAGGGTATGCAGGCTGTATATGCTACTCATCCATCAGTTGCTTAGTATCATCTCAGTTCCTGGATCGGCTATGTTGGTATCACAGGGTGACATACAAATAACCCTTACCTTATTAACCAAGGCCACAGAGAGAAGGAATTCTGATGCTAGGAATTCTAATATGCAGGAGAGAAGCTGTCAAGTAGCTAGGCGGGCATGGTGATACACACCCAGTACTTGGGAGGCCGAGACAGGAGGATCAAGGGTTCCCGGCCAGCCTTAGTGAGGGCCTCTGCAACTCAGTGAGACCATGTTTCAAAATAAAGAATAAAAAATGGTACCGGAGGTATAGCTTGGAAGTAGAATGCCCCTGGGTTCCATCCCCAGTTCTGGGGGTGAGAGGTGGGGGGAGCTGTAATGTGATTTCTTTAAGGGAAAAGTTCTCAACTTAAGAAGGAAAGAAAAAGCAAAATAGATGCTGATGTTACTAAGATCTGTGGTAAGCTATTGTTGTCAATACCTTGCTGTACGTAATTTATGAATTGGATTTTATCATACGTGTGTATGTACAAGAGAAAAAACACACAGTATAAATAGAGTTAGGAACGTTATCTTCTGGGAATCTTGGAAAAATTCCCTATGAATAAAGAGGGATCCCTGTAATCCATTTGGTGTTACATTTACTTACTAATGTGTCTGTCTCCTTCGACTGAGTATTCCTTATGCTCACACACTCCATTATTATACTGCAATAATACAAATAATAATTAATATTTACTGAACTCTTGGTGCTACATTTTGTACATTATGCTAGGGTTTTGCATATGGCATGTTATTTACTGCTTCTAATAGCACTGGGGAATAGATTATTATTCCTCTTTCCTAGATGAGGCGAGAGAGGTTTGCAGGTTAGGTGGCTTGACCCATGTCACCCACACACTGGGCGAGCCACGCTTTGAATCTAGGCCTGTCTGGATGTAACATCTGTGTTCTTTGCCTCTAAACTATGTGCAGATAAATTAAATTAATGGTAAATTGAAAACACAGTATTAACCATGAAGAAGTGGCTTTGAATGATCATAGCACGCCAAGCAGTGCCCTTTAGACACCCATAAACTCTGCGGTAACTCCCTCAACAGCCCAGAGAGGAGGGAACCCCTGTGTCCACACATGGCCAATCATGGTGACAACCTGTTGGATTACCCTGTCTGAGATGAATGGCAGTAGGTAAGGCTGACACCCATTCAAAGGTCTCCTGTTAGGAGGCTTAAGGTCAACCTTGGTCGGGATAAGCACCTTCATTGAGGCAGTCTAAATAATTACGCCTTCTAGACAGGAAAGTGGGGGCCCACAGAGCAGATCTAAGCGGTCCCCCCAAAGACCCATGTGTTAAAGACTTGATCCCCAATTTTGGCGATATTGGGAGGTGGTGGAGTCTGGTGGACGAAATTTGACTCATGAGGCAATTTGTTTGACTGAAAGGGATATTGGAATCCTTAACCTCTCTCTCTCTCTCTCTCTCTATCTCTATCTCTATCTCTATCTCTATCTCTATCTCTATCTCTCCCTGAGCAACTTTGATCCATCATGTACTCCTCCTGCCCTGATGTACTGCTTTACCACAGGCCCAAAAGCAATGTACCAACTAGCTTGGACTGAAGCCATTAACCTTTTTCTCATTTTAAGTTGATAATCTCAAGTCATTTGTTACAGTGATGGAAAGCTGACTACCACACCAGTCCAAGAGAGTTTAAAAAAATACCACCTCAGTATTCTAGGATTGGAATCTCCAATGTTTGCCATTTAGCATAGGTCCTAAGGCACTGTGAGAGGATGGTCTTAGGTAGCTGAAGGTGGCCCATGCTACTTTGTGTGAACCTTTAAAGGTCTGCAAAATCACATTAGAGTAGAGGATGAACTTCTGCCCATCCTGGATTGCAGAGCGGGAAACCATATTTGCTGTCTACATTTCAGAATAAGATAGGTTCTTAAAATTAGAAATGAACTTGTGACATTTTTATAAAATGGACACTATCAATATATCCCTGATGGTACCTAGTCCCTATTTCCTGCAGTGGAAATCAGTACTTTTAGAAACAACAATGTCAGTCTATGAACTGGATATGGGCTCCTTCTGGACTTACCATACAGAATATAGCACTGATAATTACAGTGGAGCATTGACTGGGAAACTTGATTGGGCGTGTGATGCATTCATTGAGAATTTTTATCATCTACAACAATGATAAGGTGATAGTGGTTGCCACTACTATGTTTGCTTATGTTACCAGGTTACTTACAAGGGTGTGTCTTGCAGTCAACTTTTTCTAATTGGATGGGCTTTCTCATAATAAGAAATTGAGGGGCACACCCTGTTGGGAGTAGTTCCAGAAAGCAAAGGTATGCAGACTCAGTCAATGTGCATTATCACTACCGAGGCCCCTTGTTCAGCAGACAGGGAAGCTGTGATTCATGATGATAATGACACACCCAAGGCCACATTTCTGTTGTGATCTCCTGACCAAGCGGAAACTAGTGCGATTCCCCAGTGCTCCTTTTATGTTTCCACCAAAGCTATTATCTTATTCTAGTATGTTTCCTTGTATCATCTTTCCTACTAAGTTGAGTTCCATGAAGATAGGGACAGTGTTCGTCCATCCTTAATCACAGGATGGAGGTGATTTTTAAAGCACCTGCTCTGGGCAAGATTCATAGACATCATGTCTTCTATATCTCTCACAACTCCATAAGTTGACAACAGTATTTCCCATTCAGAGGGACTTGGAAGTTACATAATATGACCAATGTCCCATTATCCAGCTTAGAATTCTCTGACCTAAGACTCTTTGACTCTTAAAGAGTCAAAGTCCAGCTTAGGGCTCTCTGACCCCAAAGTCTGTGATCTTTTCTCCATATCAAATGTTATAAATTCTTTTCATTCTTTACACTGAACATCAAGTTTGGTGTATACTGCACCTGTAGTACATGCTGAATGAATGAATGGATTAATTAATTACTGAACACATGAATGCCTTATTTCTAGAAAAAAGGACAAGCTGACACTTACTACTAGTACCGTGATATTGAATAAATCTCCAAATCACCCCAGGACAGTTGTTTAGCTCCATAATATGAGAATAACTGTTCCTCTCTTGCCTGGAAGACACATAATTAATAAGATACTCTCTTGACAATCTTTCCAGAAAATAAATTGAAGTTCAACTTCTGCATGTATGCTTCTAGGAAAGCCCAATCAGGAATGACATTTATGCCCATAGGGGTGGACAGTGAGACCATTTCCACCCCTTCTTTTCTGGGAGAAATATAACTTAAGGGAAAAGAAATCCAGATTGGAGTTATCACACAGGGTATATAATGGTAAAATCAACAACCACCCCAGCAGCTCAAATGGAAGCTAGACGATTCACTGGTCTCTGTTAGGTTTAGTCTTAGTAAGAGTTGAGGTTTGTGTGTTGGTGAGAGGAGAGCCGAGGTTGAATGAGAGAAGATTTGTTATATGAGACCAGATTTATTTTTTTTGTTTTATTTAGGATTTGTTATAATTTTTATATTTTTTAAATAAAAAAGCAAGGGCATAGCCATGTAAGCAAGAACTCTAAGGACAAGAAAAGTTTTATTTTTTATAGAGTTTAGAGTAGGGTGTCAGACATTTAAATAATCACAGAACCTATGTTTTGTTTTATTTTATAAGGCTAACTTGAACTTACTCTTATATATTGGTCTAAACTAAGGTCAGTTTGAATTTAATTTTTGGCCCAAACTTTATTCTTGGGAAAAAAAAATCTTTGTTGTTTGAGTCTTTTATAAGTCTCTGCCCGGGACTTCCAGGAAGATGGTGACCGAGAAAAGCGGGGCTTAAGAGCCCCGCTAACAACTAATCTCCATTACCACAAAATCAGTGCCTTTCATAGCCAGAAAACACCATCACCAGAGAAACAAAAAAATCACCAGGCTCCAGAGAGAAAGCTGACTGAGAACAGAGCTCAGAGCCACAGAGGAGATACACCGGCCTCAAGCCCGAGGACACGGCAGCAGCGCCATACTGCCGGCGGCAGCGGGAAATTGACTGGACGGCTACAGCAAGCCGAGGTGAGCCGCTGCGGGACAGCCAGGCGGGATTTCTCGCCGCACGTAAAATCTAAAGCTCCCAGTGGCTGAGCTCAGCACACGCCGCAGGGATTCAGGGTGGAAATCAAAACCAAGAAGAAATACGCCAGCCTCACAGCCGAGGGCATAGCAGCAGCGCCATATTGCCACCGGCGGCAGCAGCAGAGAATTCACCCAGTCCAGTACAGCTACATCTGTGTACTCAAGAACAGTGAGTCAAATTGCGGGCCACAGAGGAGAAATCCCAATACTTATAGAACTCCCTTTAGACAGGATCAGAGAAGAGGATCCCCACGCCACATAATTGTCAAAATGACCAATGTGGAAGCCAAGCAGAGAATCTTAAAGGCAACAAAAACAAAGGGCCAAGTGACATTCAGAGGCAAACCAGTTAGAATCACTCCAGACTTCCCAAACCAAGTCATGAGAGCAAGAAGGGCTTGGAGTAACATATTCCAAACTCTGAAAGAAAACAACTTCCAGCCAAAAATTTCCTACCCAGCAAAACTTTCTATCAAATTAGATGGAGAAATAAGAAGCTTCCATGACAAACAGAAACTGAAGGAATTTATGTCTTCAAAACCAGCACTAGAGAAAATACTCAAAGAGATTAACTACAAAGAAGAAATAGGTAACACACACCAGAACCAGAGAAACAAGATTTTCCATCCAACAGACAACTAAGATTGGTTATCTGTGGAGATTCATTACTTATGTTAGTCTTTTACCTATCTCTAAATGGTATTGTTTGCCTTTATTGTTGTTAATGTTTAGGATTTCTAGTTGGAATATTAATATACCTTCAGATATAGCATTTGGAAATATTTTATCCCATTCTATTAGTAACTGTTAACTCTGTTTACATTGTCTTTGGATATACAATATGTTTTTTATTTTTTAGGGAGTTTGTATACTCTTCTATTGCCTGTGCCATTGAAATCATATCCAAGAAATCACTGCCAATTTCAATGTTGTGAGGTTTTATGACCCAGATTTTCTCCTAAAAGTTTATAGTCTTAAGATTTATATTTAGGTCTTTTATCTATTTTGAGTTAATATTTGTATATGGGATTAGGTAAGGGTCCAACTTTATTCTTTTCCATGTAATTATTATGTTTCAACAATATTTAGTTAAAAGATTTTTATTTCCACCACCAAATGTTCATGGAAACCTTGTCAAAAATAACTTGACAATATAGGGAAGAATTTAGCTCTAGGCTTTTATTTAACTCCAATGGTTTATATATCTGCCTTTAGTACAGTACTACACTGTTTCAATTATTGTAGCTTTATATGGTTTGAAATCAGAAAATATATATCTTCTAGCTTTGTTCTTTTTCAAGATCATTTTGGGTATCTAGAATCCATATTCCATTTTAGGATAGATTTTTTTCTGAAAAGTAAATATATAAATATATGATAGTTTCACCTAAAAAAAAGAAAAAAATATTCTCTGGTAAGAAAGAAAGCAAAAATAAATATTGAAATGTTATCTTTAAGTCATCAAAAGCTTGGTATCAGACAAATTAAACTGTTATGTGAGATTATCATTTTTAATTCTGGATAAATTGCTATAATACTAGATGTCAACCACTAAGCCAAGCATGGGAGGGAGGGATGGGGAGAGAATGGGGTGGAGATCGGGTGGGGGCTGACTGGGCGATGTGTGCATGTATGTCTACAAAAGTTTGTATCCCACTATGATGTATGAATACAGTGCACCAATAAAAAAATAAAATTAAAAAAATAAAAAAATAAAAAAAATAAAGTAAAATAGAACAAAATAGTGCTGGGGGTGTAGCTGACTAAAAAAAAAAATAAGTCTCTGCCCACCGATTTTAGCTATAGTGTTTATACATAAAATTTTAATTATATATTATTGACCTAAATAATTTTAAAATAATTTTTTGAAGAAAGAAATGTTAGACATACTTCATGGGGGGATTTATGTCTTTGTGGGTCTTCTGATTGAGTTTTTTAAGATTTGTATGAAATGCTGTAGCAGTTCTCCATGTCCAAAAACTTTGATTATGTGATCTGGGACCATCCTAACATTTAACCTAAAGTTTCCTTTATAAGGTCTTTCTATTTATTGATAGTCGTGTATCATAAATGAATTATCAGTGACAATAACAAAAATGATTGATAAAAGGTAAAACACATGAAAATCATGTTTCTCTTATTCATTAGAGTGTTTCAGTCTGAATAGGGATACAAACAAAAATTAATAGAAGCATTTTATGAAAATCAGCTGGCTACAAGAAATTTACAATACATTTATTTATTATTTTTGTGAACTATATATTATATATTTAATAATATTAAAATGTATTTTTCTAAATAAAACAAATAGCATATAAATTTCTGGGGGGGGTTTGGGAGTTAAAAGGAAGAAAAAGCACTGTTGGCCAGGGAATCCTAAAAAGTTAAGTTTAAAGGCTATATTAAAAAAAAAACTCATAGATTTTTAATCTGGTGGGATTTTACAGAAATAAAAGTGGAGTTGGATACAGACAGATGGGCTGATTTATTTATTATATTTTATTTGCGGGTCTGGGAATGGAACCCAGGGGCATTCTACCTCCGAGCTACACCCCGCACCCTGTTTTTTTTTTTTTTTATTCTTTATTTGAAACGGTCTCACTAAGTTGTGGAGGGCCTCACTAAGTAACTGAGGCTGTCTACAAACCATGATCCTCCAGTCTCAGCCTCCCAAATGCTAGGATTACAAGCGTGCGCCACCATGCCTGGCTGAATTTTCTAAAAAGAATATTTTAAATGACATTTGTCTGTGACTTAATAGGAAAGTTAATTTATTTGTGTTGACATTGTTGAACACAGTTTATCTTTTGTTTATAAATTGAACACAGCCAGAGTCTGGCTCAAATTAACCTGAGTCTGATTTGTGGTGGTCTTTGTCTGATTTATGTTGGCTTTGGTTAGCCATTTCTGGAGTTGCCACATCATGGAGACGAGATGATAGTGGTAGACAACAGACCACACTTTCTATAACGGGGGCCTTGGCTTTCATCTCACAGACAGGCTCTATGGGGAGGCTTAGTATGTCAGCCCTGACCACAGCCCCCTGGTGAAAGAAGCTTCTTGGGCTAATTCTTTAAGTGGTTACAGTGGATGATATCAATGCCTAAACCATGTGCCCTTGGATACTTGGATGTTTTTTCATTCTTTTCTTCTCCTCCTCCTTCCTCCTTCTCCTTTTCCTCCTCCTCTTCCTCCTCCTCCTCCTTTACCAGGACTGGGAATAGGATCCTTGGATTTATTTCCTTCCTTCCTCTCTTCCTCTCTTCCTTCCTTTCTTTCTTTCCTTCTTTCTTCTTCTCCTCCTCTACCAGGACTAGGAATAGTATCCTCGGATTTCTTTCTGCCCTTCCTTCCTTCCTCCCTTCCTTCCTACCTTCCTTCCTTTCTCTACCAGGACTGGAAATAGGATCCTTGGACTTCCTTCCTTTCTTTCTTCCTCCCTACCTTTCTCCTCCTCCTCCGCCTCCTCCTCCTCCTCCTCCTCCTCTTCTTCTTCTTCTTCTTCTTCTTCTTCTTCTTCTTCTTCTTCTTCTTCTCCTCCTCCTCCTCCTCCTCCTCCTCCCCCTCCTCCTCTTCCTTCTCCCTCTCCTCATCCTCTTCCTCCTCCCCCTCTTTCTCCTCCTCCTCTTTCTCTTCCTTCTCCTCTTCCTCTTCCTCCTCCTCCTCTTCCTCCTTCTCTCCCCTCTTCCTTCTTTTCTAGTATTGGGGATGGAACCCAGACCTATCTCCCTAGCCTTTCTTAAAATTGTAAGGCAGGGTCTCTCTAGTTTTCCCAAGCTGGCCTCAGACTTGCAGTCCACCTGCCTAGCACCTCTATTTGACACCACTGCACCCAGCCCTTGTACCATTTATACCATTTTCTTGAGCTTAGGCTCTCAGTGATCTTTGACACCCCTCCTCTTCCAAGAGGGCTCCTGTATCTCCTCAAAGGATTATCTCAGGCTCTTATAATCTGTTTTGCTTGCATAAAAAAGCTGGAAGTTCCTGAGAACTTGTGTCTTGGGCCAACTCTTAACCAAAGACAGCTGAGTCCAGTAGTATAAGTACCCCAATTTCTTTGCCCCTGGTTAGCACTGCTCAAAAATGTTACTTTTCTTGTCTCCAGAGCTTCTCCTATGATACTGAGTCAAAGCTACTCTCCTGCTTCTCTGACTTCCCCTCTGGACCCCAAGTCCCCCATTTCTCTACCCATTTCTCCCAGTAGAATATTTCCTGATGTATCATTTCCATGTGAATCCTCAGCATCTGTTCTCTATGGAATTCAACCTAAGAGAGTGACCACATTTTACATGATGTATGTCTACCTCCATTTACCACACCTAACTAACTGGACCACAGATGGGCATCCAGGTCAAAGAGCAATCCATCTATAGACAGCAGACTGAGGTGGTCCAGCACAAAAGCCAATCTAAGTGCATCCTCTCTCTTAGGAGGTTTGAGTTTGAGTCATACAGAAAGTGATTATCATTAAATGTTGTAAAACCCTGTTTAATATTTATAGGTTCATTCTGCCAAAGAGTAATGAGATAACTATATCATATGGGGGACCACTTCATCCTGAATGGCTTTCCAGAGTCTGAGCATGCCCCTGCTTCCATGAACCTTCTTTATTTTGTGTATCTTCTTCCTATAATCCTCGTTACTCAAGGTCATTGAATGTCTCTCATTTTCAAAATGCCTAAAATACAAGCTAAACATTACCTCATTGATGGACTCAAATTTTCTGGACACTCATTGCCAAATTCTTCAGGGTCAAATGATCAAGAACACTGCCATAAAGTAACACAAAGCCAAATTAGTATTCAGAGATGCTGGATAATGAAGATGGAAAGAAATCTGTCCAAGACGTGAAAAAGTGAGAAGGACACAGACTAGTGTTCTTGTTGACATAGCAAAAGCAGCTGAACCTCTTCCTGTCTTTATATCCTCATGCAGCAACCAAAACCAAAATGAGGCTATCACATCAGTGAGAAGAGAGCGTTAGGAGGGAAAAAAGAAAAAGGGGTAGAACCCAACTTTGTTGAAGAAGTTGTAGAACCATGTTCTATGAGCTTTTTCCATTTATTTATTTATTTATTTTTTTGCAGGTCTGGGGATAGAACCCAGGGGCATTCGATCTCCAAGATACACCCCCTGCCCTATTTTATATTCTTTATTTTGAAACCAGGTCTCACTGAGTTGCAAAGGGCCTCACTAAGTAGCTGAGGTTGTCCGCGAACTGCGATCCTCTGGTCTCAGCCTCCGGAATGCTGGGATTACAAGCGTGTGCAACCACGCCCGGCTATCTTTTTCCCTTTAGAGCTCTCTTTGAACTCTAAAGGATGGACTTTACTTAAGAAAGTGGTCTCTATCTAGATTAAAAAGAAGCTCCCGACCCAACCCAGCTCACTAATGCCAAAAGGAGACACAGGAGCTCAGGACAGACATCTTTGTTCAGGAATGAAGATTGAACAATCACTGGGGTATCTTGCCTGGACGGTGTGTGGAGCAGAGGGATATCAGTGTTATGACCCTCTGTGTTGAAAATAAGAAGCCAACATTTTACAGACACAAGAAAATGCAAACGAATGCAATTCATGCTTGCCTGGAATTGACATCAACACACACACACACACACACACACACACACACACACACCATACTTCTCCAGACGCTTATGAAAATTCTAAGTGCTTCTTCAAGGCAGATAATTAGCTCATCAGAGTCACAGTATGCAGACAAATATTTATGCCCTAGTTTAGCATTCCCAAGAGCAGGGGGGAACACATCAAAATTGCCCAGAGAGCTTTTTAAATGTAGATTTCAGTGTCTCATCCCAAGACTGTCTAATTCAGTAAGCCAAGGAGTATTGAGTGGGGGAAGCTGAAAATCCATGTAAATTTTATTGCAAAAAAAAAGTTTACTTGGATTTAAGCAATGACCTTGGTTGGCCCTTAAGTTGATCTAGATTTTTACAGGCAAAGACGCCAACTTGTGTGCCAATTTCCTTTGAAATGGATATTTCTTTAAGTATATAGCCTACAATCTAAATAGTTGCCAATATTTTGCTTGTGGATGAAGTATTTAGCATAGTTATTTATGGGGTTTAATTTAAGTTCAAATCTTTAAAGTTGGCCAGGAGAAACCTTGAAAAATATCTCCTGTTTCTCCCTCCTCTGCCCCATAAAACATACACACTGTCTTTGGGAAAAGAACTCAGATAACTGAAGTAAGCAGAATCACAGGAAGGATCTTAATGTTTCCCTCTATTCGATGAGGAAACAGAAGCCATCTTTAAATGTGTTACAAGTGACTTGAGGGTCCCTCGGCCTATCAGCAGTCAAATCATGCTTGAGTCCTTTGCTTCTGGCTTTGCACAGCTTATTTTGGATAACCCAATGTGTCACATAAATGCTTCCTGTTCCTTGTAAACCCTGTGGAAAAGTGGTTAAGAAGAGCTGCAGACATACATTTGCTAAGCATTGCTGAAGGCGACAGTAACCCACTGCAGCAGCTTCCTAAGCCCCATCTGGACAGCTGGGCATCTGTGCATTCCAATCAGGAAAAGAAGGACAGTGGATGTTTCTCTCTCTCTCTCCCTCCCTCCCTCCCTCCCTCCCTCCCTCCCTCTTTTCTCTTCTCTCTCTCTCTTTTCTCTCTTTCTTCTCTTTTCTCTCTCTCTTCTCTCTCTCTTCTCTTCTCTCTTCTCTCTTTTCTCTCTTCTCTCTTTTCTCTCTCTCTATTCTCTCTTCTCTCCTCTCTCTCTATCACCTCTCTTCTCTCTTCTCTCTCTCTCTTCTCTCTTCTCTCTCTATCACCTCTTTCTCTCTCTCTCTCTCTCTCTCTCTCTCTCTGCCACCATGGTATGGCTCAGTAATGAAATAGACCTGGGTTGTTTTGTCTCCTGTTGCAGTCAGTACTATCACCATTGTAACCTAAATAACTAACACACACACAACTCAGAAGAGGAAATATTTATTAGGGATCTCATGCACTCCGTCCATAGGGCTGTCTCCAAAGCATAGACGGTGGTGGTGATGGCAGGCGAGAAGATGGAGGCTGTTCTCACATCATGGAGGCCAGAAGCTAGGGGACATAGGGACATATACAGTCCCCAAGGCCACACCTCCAGTGACCTGACTCTTCCAGCCATATCCCTCTGCCTACATACTGCCCGATAACTCTGTTCAGATTATGAATCCATCAATAGCTTTATCCATTGATGAGATGAGAACCCTCATGATTTTATTATTTAGCCTCTGCATATTTGTGCACTGCCAATACACAAGCTTTTTTAGGGGTCATTCTATATTCAAACCATACATTTTTACAAGACATTGAACAAGTTGTTTTAATCTCTCTCAGGCTCGGTTTCCTGATCTATAAAGTGGTGATAATTATGACACCAATTTCACAGGTAATATGCAAATTAAGCAAAAGAGTAGGTGAAGTAATCTCTCCCTTTTCTATAGAGTATGTTGCCATTCCTATGAAAGAAGAGGGGACCGGTGGTGAGGATGTCTCTGTACCTACACAGCCACACAGGGCATCTATTTCTTTCAGCCTCCCCCTTTTGCATCACATGGTAGAAGGGAAGCTCTGTATTATCTTGTGGCAGAACCACAGCAAAACACAGCTTAATTACAGTAGCCACAACATTGGATGAGGTCATCAGTTCTTACAGAAAATGACCAAGGACTTCTTGAAAGGTGACAACTATTTTTAAATAGCTGGACTTTTTTTGAATGTGTGTTTTCCTCTCTCTGCTCAGCTTAAGATAGACTGGTTCAAGGTCTAATTTAGATTAGGGTCTATCATGGCTCAAAGTCAGATTTCTCCCTCTAGTTTTATATTTCTAAAGTTTACACACATGTCAAAGCACACAGCTTAGAAATAATAGAAATATTACTTGATTTCTGATATACACATTCAGAAAGTTTAAATTTTTTTGCTGATAAGGATGTGAAAAGGGTAAACTCTCATACACTTTTGGCAATAATGTGGGTTAGTATAGTTTTTATCGAAAATAGTATGAAAGTTCCCAAATAACTAGAAATAGAACTACCATACAATCCAGCAATCCCACTACTAAGTATATTATATATCCTAAGGAAATGAAATCAATGTGTCAAAGAGATAGATATTTGTACTTGAATGTTTGCTGTAGCACTGTTCACAATATCCAAAGTATGGAATCAACTCAGGTGTCCATCAGTAGATGAATGGATAAAAATATAGTCTATATGCATTTTTTGTGGTGTTACTGGGGATGGAACCCTTCTACCTCCGGGCTACACTCCCAGATCAATTTTATATTTTATTTGGAAACAGGTTCTCTTAAGCCAGCGAGGCTGGCTCTGAACCTGCACAATCCTCCTGTCTCCGCCTCCCAAGTGTAGGGATTACAAGTGTGCGCCACCACGCCTGGCTATATATGCATTTTTATCCATATATTCATCCATAAAAATGAATGAAATCCTGTCATTTGCAGCAGTATGAATGAAACTGAGGGGCACTGGGTTAAATAAAAGAAGTCAGGCACAAAAATACAGATACTGCATATTCTCAAAGAAGTAGCGATTACCAGAGCCTGGGAAGGATCAGGGGTGGTGGTAGAGAGATGTTGATAATTATTGAGGTGGAATTAGATACAAAGAACACCTACTAATGTTGTAGACCATAACAGGAGAGCCATGGCTGACAACAATTAACTGAATATTTCAAAACAGCTAATAGGATTTTGAATGTTCCCAACATAAGGAAATATATTCCTTTGCTAGTCATCAAAGCCTGATCATTACACATTGTATACCTCTTTGAAAGTGCCACACTATATCTTATGAATATGTATAATTATTAGCGTGTGTCACTTAAAACATGGTATTTAAATTAGTCATGATTTCTCTATGACTTCTCTGCATTCTTTCCTTGGGGTAACCAAGAGAGAATTGCAAAAATGAGAGGCACCTTGGTTATGCTGTTTGTTGTTAGGGTCCACAGGGCAAAGAGAACAGGAGTCCTGGGATGCTCCCTTCTGCAGCCCATGGAGACTACTGGACTATTGGGCAAAACTGCTGGGGCTGCCGAGCATGCTCCAAGTGGTGGAGGGCATTCAGGTGGTTTGTGGGCTTTAGATTTCAGTCTTCAACCTCTCATACACATTCATTCCTACAACTGATCTGCCTGGGGTACAGCGGGGTCAGGGAGTCCTCCTGGTTCTCTGTCCCTTACACAAAGACTCTCCTTCCACCCACGGCAGCGTGTTGTCCTTAGGTGTAAACCATCCTAGGCTGCCAAACAGAGGGACAATTCAAAACTTTGGAACCGTGTTCAGAGAGTGTATCGCTCGCGTGACTAGGTCACGGATTATTTTGCCAGTCGAGGGGTTTCCATTTTGTTTTCCACAAAGTGAAAGGAAGAGCTAGACAGTTGTGCATTCACCGCATAATGTTTGACGATAGGCTATCTTGTTATTTTTGGCACATAGCTCAGAAAAAGTCTTATTTTAAATCATGCAATGCTGATAATAAGAATACCGCTTCCAGCCCTATCTACCAAATCTGTTTGAACATGGTTCCTCAGCAGCAATATCTACAAAAATGAGGCACCGAGACATACTCGATACTGAAACCCAGCTCAGTTTAGTAATGGTGGTTGATGGATACGTGTGATACTAGCTTAACAAGTAAATTCATTAATGTCTCATCCGTTTGACTGAAAAGTACACAAATAATAAAATTCTGCCTCGGGAGCTTAATTATAAAAACAAAATAAAGAAATTTGAATTGTCCTACATAGAGCCTTATTTAAATGCTTTGAAGGCTCTTATAAAGAATTAAACATTTTTGGATTTCACTTATAAACATATTTCTGCAGTGGGGTAATATGATAAGATGATCAATGGGAGATTTACAAGCCTAAATAAATATTACATTAAGATGAAGCCCTGCATGGAAAGTGTAATGGGAAATGAGTTCAAAGAATAATGTGAAGTTTCTGACCATTAAGAATGGATCGTTCATTTATTTTTAAAAGGATGCTGTTGGGTGCCCTGGACTCTGACATTCAACTACAAAAACATTGAAAAGAACAATGTGATTGCTCTACTTTTAAATATCAATATTTGCAGTACATGAAAAAAATGATTCTTCTGCAGCTATTTGAACCTATAAAAATTGTTTCTCTATGTCAACTTAGACAAGTTAAAGGTAAAGTTAAGAATGGAAACCACCCTATGACCCAGCTCAGTATCTTTCCAAAAGAATTAAATTCAGGATACTATAGTGATCCATTAATAGCCATGTTTGTTTTTACTTATTAATGATTTTTTTGTGATACTGGGGATAGAACCCAGGGGCATCATACCTCCGAGATACACCCCAGCCCTATTTTTTAGTCTCTTGTATTTTTGAAACAGGGTCTCACAGAGTTGCGAAGGGCCTCACTAAGTAGCTGAGGCTGTCCAGCAACCGGGATCTTCTACTCTCAGCCTCCCAAATGCTGGGATTACAAGCACTCGCCACCACACCCAGCTCATAGCCATGTTTGCAACAGCACGAATCACAGTCAACGGGCTATAAGTGTGAGGATGTGTCTCTCTATCTTCTATTCCATTCATTGGTTCATGTGTGTGTTTGTGTCCATACCATGCTGTTGAGTTACTACAGCTCTGTAGTACAGTTCGTGATGCCTCCGGCATGGTTCTTATTGTTCAGAATTGTTTTGGATATTCTAGGTCTTTTGTAATTTCACATCATTTTTAGGGCCATTTTTCTAGTTCTATGAAGAATAAAATTAGTATTTCCGTGGAAAATGCATTGAGTCTGTAGATCACTTTTGGTAATATGACTATTTGACAACATTTCTTCTGACTATCCATGAACATTGGAGATCTTTCCATCTTCACAGTTATTCTTCAGCTATTTTCTTCAGTGTTCTATAATTCTCATTGTAGAGATACTTCACCTCCTTGGTCAAAGTTTTTCCTAAGTATTTTGTTTTATTTTATTTTATTTTATTTTATTTTATTTTATGCATTGAAGCTTGAACTCAGAAATATTATACCTCTACCATATAGCCCCATTCTTCTTTTATTTTTTTTTTAATTGAAACCCAGTCTGACTAAGTTGCTGAAGCTGGCCTCAAAACTGTGATTCTTCTGTTTCAGCCTCCCAAGTACTGGGTTTATAAGGAGTTCAACACCTGTTTTTCAATCTAGATATGCATGGTTGATTAAAAATAAAATAAGATTTGAGAACATATATTCAAAGTAATTATGAGCTATTATTCAATAAGTAAATATGCTTAGTAGAGACGCATCAGCATTTGCAGGTTAGGAAGTATACTGGCAATTGTTTATTATTTTGAAACAGGCTGGTGCTAAGTTGCTGAGTCTGGCCTTGAACCTGCGATCTTCCCGTCTCAGCCTCCCAAGTACTGGAATCTCCATTGTTACTCAGGTGTGACCACTGCGTCTGGCTTCGATGCCTCCACTTCTGCTGGCTTCACTTGCGGGGACGCTAAACAACACCAGTCACTGTTTCAGGACAAACCTCAAGAAAGATTAGTTTTTTTTTCCTTTTCCACCATAGTCACATGTATTGAGATATCCCATATTTACCTTCAGGGGTTACACATACAAATGAGAGAATAACAAGGTAGACTTTTAGAACCAGGATTCCAGCGGCTTTATTTTTATTTCTGCCCTGTACTGACACGTATGTTTTGCTCCCCGAGAAGTGAAAATCGAATATACTTGCACTTGTTTTTTTTTTTTTTTCCTGGAAATTTTTAATCACTGACTTCTTCCTCTTGTTTCACAAAGCAAACGATATTAGAAATCACAGGACACCGGGTCAAGGGGTGCGACTCAGTGGCTGCGAGCTTACCTAGCACATACGAGGCCCAAGTTTGGTTCCCCAGGATCAGCAAAGAAAAATTTTAAAGCGAAGGGAAGAAAGCAATAGAAGGAAGGAAACTAAACAATGAACGGTTCAATCGCATTTCTTTACAAAGAAAACAAAACTGAAGCCCAGAGAGGTTCAACAAGTTGCCCAACATCACATAGCTGGGAGATCCTAGACCAGAATCCGGGCGCTCTGACCCCTCGGAATAACTAATTCAACCTAAGTTTCATGGAGCACGTAGTCACTTCACCTGTTAATACAGAGATGAAGCAGAAGTTCATTGTCCTCATACCTGGGGCATACAGCCAGGCTTTATTTTAAAATCTAAAGATTTAGTTGAGGTATGGTGGCACATGTCTGTAATCCCAATACTTGGGAAGCTGAGATTTGAGATCACAGCATTTGAGATCACAGATTTGAGATCCTCAGAAACTTAGGAAAACCTTGTTTAGAAATTTTTAAAAACAGCCGGGCGTGGTGGTGAGCACTTGTAATCCCCGCACTTGGGAGGCGAGACAGGAGGATTCCGCAGGTTTGAAGCCAGATGCGCTGGCTTAGAGACCCTGTTTCCAAATTTTAAAATATATATAAAATAGGTCTGGGAGTGTATCCCGGAGGTAAAAGGGCTTCCAGAAACCCCAGTACCACCAAAATAATAATAATAATGAATACTAATAATACTAATAATAATAATAATAATAATTTTTAAAGTTTAGGGGTGTAGCTTGAGGTAGAATGGCCCTAAATTCAATCTTCTGTACCAGAAAATTAAAAGATATAAAAGGACATAAGACATTCAGAAGATGCCTTCTAACAACTTAGACATGTGACCTTTAAATTTCTTTATTTATTGTAAATCATAGGTACAGACATGACTCTAACTCTTCATGTCGGAAGTCAAGTGCTCTGCGAGTCGGCGAAAGGAGGATTAGTGGTTCTCCTGGCCGTTCCTCTTCCAATCCCACCCTCCCCTCAAGCATGAATTAACACTTTTCTTTTTACACATCACTAAAATAGACTTTAAAGATGTTATTGTACTGCCAGGCACGATGGTGCACGCCTGTAATCCCAGTATTTAGGAGGCTGAGAAGGAGGATCACAGATTCAAGGTGAGCCCCTAGCAAAATGTGATTTCAGACAAAAAAAAGAAAGAAAAGAAAAACAGGGCTAGGGGTGTAGCTCAGAGGTAGAGCTCAGAGGCCTCTGGGTTCAATTCCTAGCACTACACACACACACACACACACACACACACACACACACACACACACACACACACACTGATATAAACATGCACCATACACAATCTAAAATATAGGAGGTTCCCTGTCTACTAACCACCCAGTTGGAATGAAGGAAGCAACCATTCTTATCAGTTCTATTAAATCTTTCCAGAGACAGCCTAGGTTCTGATAAGCACTTATTTACTTACATACTTTAAATAAGTATTAGTGTCCCCTACATACTGTCCCGCACCTTCTTTTACTCCCACACAGATGGCTTTGGTTATCAATCTGTATAAGGCTGTCTCGTTATTTTTATTGGCTGTATAATATTATCTAACCGTTTTGTTGCAAGACACTTAAGATTGTTTTTTGAACTTTGGAATGGCTTTTGCAAAGCTACCCAAGATTTACAAGGCTCGCATATGTCCCTAGAAGTAGAATTTCAGCGTCGAAGGAATGTGCATTCATAATTTTGACATAATAGTGTCCTGAAAGATCCTTCAAAAACTTTTTATTCGAATTCCCTCTAGGTTCTTCCCTCCCGTATATATCTGAAAGTGTGTCTTTATTATTTGCATACCTTTGACTAGCCATTTGCTTCCACTGTTAAATTCTAAGTTGGAAATAATTCTTCCTCAGGATTTTGTCACCTACCTTCCAGGGTTATGACAACCACTTTGATGCCTAATTCTATCTTAAGTAATGTTTTTTCTCATGGAATTAACTCTCAGACTTTTTTTTTTCTTAAGCCTTATTGTTCTGACATTTTATAAAGACTTGTCCTGAGTAGTTGTTTTTATTTATTCATGGGTTATTGTATTTTAGAATTTGTCATAGTTTTAAATACTGGTACCTTCGTGTCTGGGCTGTTATGTCCTTTGGTTCTAGAAAGTTTTCTTGTACAATCTCTTTCATATTTTCTTTTCCCTGCACTTTCTGTATTCTCTCCTAGGTGGGCTTCGTTTCCCTCAAGTGTTTCCTTTAATATCTGTGTCATTTCCCTATTTTTCCTGTTCTATTTACATTTTGGAAGAACACCTCAACTCGATTTCTCAGTCTTTCCCTTACTTTGATTTTGCTATGATCTTATTAATTTCCAAGGGCCTTTTGTAATAATCTGATTTTTTCCCCCTGAGAACAAGGTTCTTATTGTAGGGCTACAATGTCATCTCGTCTCTAGAGAAGGGTTGATTCCACGATGGGTCAGGAGGAGTTCCCAGTGAGGGAGAGAGAGGAATGGAACTTGGAATTAAACTTTTCTGTCATGGCTTACATGACAGAAGAGAATCTCAGCACGACTCAGTCAGAGACAGAGGTTTATTTAGGAAAGTAAGAAAGATACATTCAAGGGCGAATGTGGGCCATCTCCAGAGTGAGAGACGGGCTTGGGGTTTCATGGTTCTTCTTTTAAAGGGAAGTTTGTAAATGGAGAGCATGAGAGGTACCCAGGCTGGTATTCACCTAATGAGTAATTCCTTTGATCACGAAGCACAGAGCCGTCAGCAACGGTCCTGGTTCTTCTCAGGATCTTTAGGATGATGTTATCTAGTTGATGGATAGCACTTGGGCTGTGCCCATATCATTGGGCTTTGGAGCAGTCTTTCTTTAGATTTCTTACATTCTCTAGATTAACAAAGTATATAGGCATTAGTTACCTGGACTTAGAGTACTCTTAAGATTTATTGGATTTTTTTTTTTTTTTGGTGGTACTGGGGTTCCTGGAAACACTTCTACCTCCGGGCTACACTCCCAGACCTATTTTTTATATTTTTATTTGGAAACAGGGTCTCTTAAGCCAGAGCAAGCGGCTGGCTTCAAACCTGCGCGATCCTCCTGTCTCCGCCTCCCAAGCGCGGGGATTACAAGCGTGCGCCACCACGCCCGGCTATTGGATCTTTTAAGAATTCAGAGCTATTTGGGAGGCTGAGACAGAGGGATCTCAGGTTCGAGGCCAGGCTCAGCCACTCAGCAAAGTCCTTCAGCAATTTAACAAGATTCTGTTTCAAGATAAAAAGTAAAATAGGGCTGGAGGTATAGCTGGGAGGTGGAATGTCTCTGAGTTCAACCTCCAGTACTACTACTATTACTACTTAACAACAACAACAACAACAACAACAATAATAATAATAATAATAAATAATAATAATTTAGGTCTTCAAAGTGAGGGGCAGAGTGATGGCAATGATTTTAGATTTAAAGCTACCGTCCTTCTTTCCTTCCTTGTCTGTCTACTATTTCTCTCATTTCTTCTCTCCTCCCTCAATCTTCCACTTCTTTGGTGGGAGATTTTATTCTACCGTCAAGTTTTCTCCTCTGAACGATGGCTTTCTGTTGTTCTTACGGTTGTTCAGATGCTGTTTTTGTCGGCTCGTCTCTTCTTCATGACCCAAATACCTAACGAGAACAACTTTGAGGGAGAAAAGTTTATTTGGGGCTCCCCGTTTAGAAGTTCAGCCCAGCGTCAGCCAGCGTCAAGGCAGCAATGGCAGGGACGAGGTCTGGTGGAGGGACACCACTCTCACATCATGGCAGCCAGAAGCAGAGAGAGCAAGGGACGGGACCGTTATCCCCAAGGACACCCACCTGGCTTCTCACCTCCTCCAGCCAGGCTCTACCTCTGCACCTTGCTGCACTGGGGCACATACTTTCAACACATGAGCTTTGGGGACACATCCCACCCAGACCCAAACCATCACAGACCCTTTTCCAAAACATTGGCCATCCCAGACTGCCTGTTAATATTTCAGAAAGAGGCAAGAAGCAGGTGGCTGGGAGTTCTAAGAGAGCAAGCCGGTCAAGCCGCTGGAAGAATCCCCCAGACTCACCCCTGTGCACAGCTCCTGGCCCTGGGTGAGGAGCAAGAGAGGAAAGGCAGAGGATGCAGCTCTTCATCATTAACCCTGCAACCCACCTCTCCCATTGTACCTAATGTCCCACCACGGAGCTGCATCTTATTTCTTGTGTCCATACAATCTACCCGAGGCTTTCTATGTGGCACCAGGGAGAACAATCCATAAAACCAGCTGCCCTGGATGAGACTGTAGTTCTGCTGCGGTGGTGGGATGCAGCCTCCAACTTATCTCCAAACCTCTGTAGCACCTGGTACTTCTTGTCTTTTTTTTCTTTGGTGGTACTGAAGATGAAACCCAGGGGTGTTCTACCTCTGAGCTACACCCCAGCCCTATTTAATATTTTATTTGGAAACAGGGTCTCACTAAGTTGTGGAGGACTTCTCTAAGTAGCTGAGGCTGGCTGCAAACCTGCAATCATCCTGGCTCAGCCTCCCAAGCACGGGAATTATAAGTGTGCGCCACCATGCCCAGCTTCATCTGGTACCTTTGCGTCCAGGTGTCCCAAGGAGTTTCAGGAAATTAAATTGCTTGTTGTCCTTTGGTATCCCCCGTTAGCTAACGGGAAGGTGTAGCTCCCTCCTCTTTGTTGATTCAGTTCTTATCTTCCATCCGTGTTCAGTCTCCTAAAAATTTGTTTCAGTCTCCTGACCAATGGTAGCTTCTCTTTGATCTTCTTGGTCCTTCTGGACTTGGACCTTTTATATGCCTAAATTTTTTTTTTTGGTGGTACTGGGGGTGGAACCCAGAGGCTTTCTACCTCCAGGCTATACTCCCAGACCTATTTTATATTTTATTTGGAAACAGGGTCTCACTAAGTAGCTTGAGGCTGGCTTCGAACCTGTCTCCCAAGCGCGGGGATTACAAGCGTGCGCCACCACGCCCAGCTAAAATGTTGTTTTAAAGTGGTCTTGAGCAGGCAGGTGGGGAGAGAGAATGACACACATGGGTATTTAATCTTCCATATTTTAACAGATCTTTCTCTTTTTTCTTCTTTTTTTAATCCATTTTCAAATTTATGCTCACAACATGAATAGAGCAAGTTTGCATTCTTTTTCCCCCTCTCTTCTCTATGCTCAGAGGGAGTTAAAAATCACCTATTTCTTGACAGAATTGGTTTCCAAAATGGTCTGGACATGGTATTGTCTCGAGGGCTGGATATGTTGTTGTTGTTTTACCGCCTTTTCAATTTTGTAGTGTTATTGTTTTATTGGGGTTTGCTACCTCTTCTCAAACCTTCTCAAAACTTGACGTCTAGTGCTTCTCACCTTTGATCATAGTCTTTCTTCTGTTTGTCCTGTAGTGTAAGAATCAGAGACATAGAACATTTTCAACAAGAGCCCCAAAATGAAAGGAATCCATGAATCCATAAACAGTTGTGTGGAGAAACAAAGGCTGTATATACATACAATGGGATGTTCTTCTGCCTTAAAAGGAAGGAAATGCCGGCATTACAATACGGATGGACTTGAGGACATTTTGCCTAGTGTAATAAATAAGCCAGTCACAAAAATACAGACCCTGCATGATTTGACTTATGCGAAGGCCCTAGAGTAATCAAATTTATAACGAGAAAAATAGAATGGTAGCTGCCAGAGGCTGGAAGAAGGAGAGAATAGAGACTTGTTTAATGAGAGTTCTCTGGATGGATGTTGGTGATGGTTGCACCAGTGATATGAGTGTACTTTTAATGCCACTAAACTATATGATTTTAAAAGAAGAAGGTGGCAGCCGGGCGTGGTGGCGCACGCTTGTCATCCCCGCGCTCGGGAGTCAGAGACAGGAGGATCGTGCAGGTTCGAAGCCAGCCGCGCATGCGCGCTGGCTTAGAAGACCCTGTTTCCAAATAAAAATGTAAAAATAGGTCTGGGAGTGTAGCCTGGAGGTAGAAGGGCTTCCAGGAACCCCAGTACCACAAAAAAAAAAAAGGTGAAGGTGGCAAATATTATGTATATGTTGACTCAAATTTAATTTTTATATATTTAACTATAATTTTAACAATTTTTGTGGTACTGGGGGTAGAACCCAGGGGCATTCTATTTCCAGGCTACACCTCCAGCCTTATTTTATTTTTCATTTGAAACAGGGTCTCACTAAGTTGATAAGAGTCTCATTGTTTGCTTAGGCTGTCCTCAAACCTGCAATCCTCCTTGTCTCAGCCTCTGAAGTTCTGGGATTAGAGGTGGAGACCACCATACCCAATGAATTGTTAATTATTTTATTGGTACATTGTAATTATACATTATATGGAGATTCAAAGTAATACCTTTAAATATGCATACATCAGCCAGATGTGATGGTACACACTTGTAATCCAGCATTTGAGAGGCTGAGACAGGATGATTGTGGTTCAAGGACAGCCTCAGCTACTAATTAGTGAGGCCTTCGAGGCTATTAATTAGTGAGGCCTTTGAGGCTACTAATTAGTGAGGCCTTTTGCAACTCAGTGAGACCCTGTTTTAAAATAAAGAATAAAAATACAGGGCTGGGGGTGTAGCTCGGAGGTAGAATGCCCGTGGGTTCCATCTCCAGTACTGCAAAAAAATTATATATACATATATATATATGCATATATATATATATATATATATATATATATATATATATATATATATATATACATATATCACTATGTTTCCCTCTGAATCTCACCCTGCTCTTCCCTCTTCCTCTAGTTGAATTTAGTTTTGGGGAGAGGAAGGTTTGGGGATTGAAACCAGAGAAATTCTACCTCTGAGCTACACCCCAGCCCTTTTTATTCTTTATTTTGAAACGGGATCTCACTAAGTTATTGATGATATTGTTAAGTTGCTGAGGCCGGCCTAGAACCTATGATTCTCCTGTCTCAGCCGCCCAAGTCCTGGGATCACAGGCGTGTGCTACCACACCTGGCTTGAATGTAATTTTTTAAAATTTTAAATGGAAGAAAAAAATTAGGGAGAATTTCTTGACTTGATTACTGGGCTCATTGATTTATTTTACACATGTAGTTACTCACTCCATATGTTGAACTTTTTCAAAATTATCTTCTTTTACATGTATAAAATTTCAGCTTAGTTCTTTTACTTCTTTTATTTATTTGTGTGTGTGTGTGTGTGTGTGTGTGTGTGTCTCCCTGGAGATTGAACCCAGGGGCATTCTACATCTGAGCTCCATCCCCAGCCCGATTTCTTATTATTTTGGAACAGGGCCTTCCTAAGTAGCTGAGGCTGGCCTCGAACCTGTGATCCTTCTGTCTCAGCCTCCCAAGTACTGGGATTACAAGTGCGCCACCACACCCAGCTTATTTAGAATACACACACACACACACACACACTGACTCTTCTTATTTTGTGGTGAGCTCACCAAATAGCTCCTCCTGAGATGTCAATGGTATCTTATCTTAAAGTATTTTTCTGTTATGAATTCTCCCCCTTCTTACACCAGGCGTTCTCTTTGGTGGCGTTTGTCTCTGGAATTTTTGCTTGGGCCTGGGGCTTCCTTTGTTTTGGGGGGGGATTCTCTCGTTGCCTGTCTGTCTGTGGATGAGATGAATTTTCTCTGTTTCTTGCTCTTGGTAATGGTGGTGGCATAGAGTCTTCCAGATAGGGAGGCTTCTCCTTCTTTAGCCTTAGGACCCTCCAGGGGCGCTTCCCTCCCTCCCAAGCCTCCAGACTCTAGCTGTCTGATTCAGTCATTGTTCTTGCTATTTGGCAGAAGTGGAGGCTGGGGAAAGGTCTGGCGTAGGCTAGCTGGCCTTTAAAGGCATCCCTCCAACCAGCTGCCCTGCAGGGAGCCCCGGGAGTTCCATCTGGGTCCTTCAAACTACCACCACCTCCTGCCAATCTGCCTTTCCCAGGGACTTTTTTATGTACTGAAAATTGTTCGTTTTATTTTTTTTCTGACATTTTTATCAGTGCATTGCAATTACACGTCTAGTGGGGTTCAGTGTGAGACAAACACAGATGCCCACAGTTCTTGGTGCGTTTTCTTTCATATTTCACCCGATTCTCCATTTCTCCCTCTCCATCCATGTTAGTAAAATTAAAAGTAATGTCTCCACATATTGCTATAGTATTGCTTGAACTCCTTCTGTCTGGAATCCTCCTGTATTTTCTGCTTTCCCACATTTGGAGACCTGTCCTGCATCCTTGTTAAGGAGCAATACTCAATATTTTTTTTTAATTTATTTTTTTCAGTACTTGGGATGGAGCCCAGGGGCATTGTGCCTCCAAGCTACACCCCCAGACCTATTTTTTTTTTTTTTAGTTTTATTTTAATTTTGAAATAAGGTCTCACTGGGTTGGTTGCAAAGGGCCTCACTATGTAGCTGAGGCTGTCCGGGAACAGCGATCCTCCGGTCTCAGCCTCCCAAATGCTGGGATCACAAGCGTGTGCCACCACGCCCGGCTTCAAAGTGCTCTTGTGGCCTTTTTATTACAAGAAGCTTCCCCTGGGCATTCAGTCGATCCCCTTGCTATGCCCCCAGTTTTACACTTTATAATGACTTTGTGAAAGCCTCCCCAGGCAGGACCACATTCCTTCTTAGATCAATGCCAGTACTGGTGGATTGTATGAGTTTTAATGATGCTGAATAGTCCCCCAACCCCACCCCACTCTCTAGCGGCAACTTCAACTCTTCCAAGTTCCAGGATGGAAATCATTGTTCCTACTTGGTAAGCAAGATGTACGTGTAACCCCTATGATCTCAAAGCTGCAAATCGACTTTATGATTATTTAGCGGTGGGGCAAAATGGCCAAATTCCCACCTTCGATGTGTGTATGAAAGAACTGAGGATCAAATTTATTTATTGGCCGTGGTGGTTTATATCTGTAATCCCAGTACTTGGGAAGCTGGGAATGGAGGATCACATTTTGGATACTAGATTCAACTTAAGAGAGAGATTCTCAGCCACTTAGCAAGACCTGCTTCTAAATAAAAACTAAAAAGGGCTGGGAGTAAGTCGGATGTGGTGGCGCATGCTTGTAATCTCAATACTTGGGAGGCTGAGAAAGGAGGATTGCGGTTCGCGGCCAGCCTCAGCTACTTAGTAGGGCCCTCTGCAGCTTAGTGAGACCCTATTTCAAAATAAAGAATAAAAAATAGGGCTGGGGGTATAGCTTGGAGATAGAATGCCCCTGGATTTGACCCCTAGTTCTGCAATTAAAGGGGGCGTGGGGGTATGGCTGGAAGGTATAATGTCCCTGCCTTCAATCCCCAGAACCAACCAACCAACAAAACAAACTCAACCCCTTAGATAGCAAGTCCTGCGTAAGCAGCAAGTCTCCCGCCATAAAATAAACTTTTCGGAAAGTGCTACCTTTTCTCAGGGAATTATTTGTTCTCCTCCTCCTTCCCTACACCACGATCCATGAATTCCTTGAATAATTTCGCCGAGCAGGCCAAGATCGGGGACAGCTACGTTCGACTCTCTGGACTGTGTCTGTGTTCACTCCCACTGGCTGGAATTTTTTACGGGAGTTCGGACAAAGACCATTTTGTGGCTACTCCCTCTGCCCCCTTCCCAGAACTGGCTCTACCGGAATGCAGTAATTGCTGCTGAACAAAAGGATGCCTTATGTCCCTCCACTGTTCTGCATTGATTCTTTATGGCGTTGGTATCAAAACGGCCAGTGTTTTCTCTGGTGGCGGCAGAACACGGAGTCCTCCCCACACTCCCGAGAAAGTGCTCCTGAGGCCTTGGTATGCAAGTGGCAGGCTGCGAATACCTAGCATCACTGGAGAAAAACGCCTTCCCTGGGCATGCATCCCTTTTACCTGTCTGGGTAAGTGTGGCTGTGAATGCAAAGACCGGATGCCTTCACTACTTTATTTCTACAAATAAAAAGGGTAACTGAATTCTCACCTAAGTTTCCCCATGAATCTAGAAGCATAGAATTCTGCGGCTTGGTTTCTTTGGGAAAATGAACCATCATTTACCTCAAGGCCCAGACTCCAGCCAACCAGGATGAAAATGAGCAAGTCCAAATCTCTGGATGAAAAATGGTAATGTAAGATTGAATCGAAAAGCCCAGTGTGGTGGTACAGAACTGTCATCCCAGTCAGGAGACTGAGATAGGAAGATCACAGGTTCAAGGCCAGACTCAGCAATTTAGTGAGACCCTGTTTTCAGAATAAATGAAAAAGAAAAAAAAAGAAAAACAGAAAGGCAGTATTTAGTAAAACTCTGTTTTCAAAATATATGAAAAAAATACAGAAAAGGCTGGGGCTAGAGCTCAGAGGTAGAATGCCCTTGGGTTCAATCCCTAGTACAAAAAAAAATTTTTTTTCTTAAGATTGAATTGAAAAAGCTCTAAGACATCAGATCTCAAATAATAGGAACAAACGTTTGAAAAATAATGTCATAGAGTGCAGTAAGACCTACTTGGGTCCTTCCTAGGTAATGAGTTCACTTTATTAGCTGGTACAGAATGTTTTTTATGTTTTTGTTTTTTTAAGGCACTAATGATTCATTCATGCCCACTGGACTTTGGCATATCGTTTTATTTGTATGAAGCTGGAACTTTTTATTAGAGGGAGAGTGGTGGTGGCAGGGTGTGGGCCACATGCCTGCCCTAAAACCCATCTCCCAGCTCTGCCCCAACCCACCTGAAATGATTCACAACCTTGTCATTTTCAACGCCATCAGTGCCATTCATTGCTCACGGGTCCCAGCTGCTGACAATATCCTTATGTAATTCTGGAAAGGAGAAGGTTCCAAGGTGGTTCCAGTCAGGGAGTCACCCTCCCATTCCTCTGTAGATCTTTTAATGTAATGGGACTTCTGGTGGTGCTGGGGATGGACCCAGGGCCCCTCCTGCAGGCTAAGAGTGTGCCCGTTCTTTGGTAGTCATCCCCTGTAATGAAGCCTTCGCATACTGTTGAAGTGTGCCTATTTTGACAGGTAGAGTGATGCCATTGATACAGTGGAGGCTGGTCAGTCATTTTCTTTGACCAGCCAGGACATAACCTTGTCTGGTGTGAATTTCTCTTTAAAGACTCTTTACTTAAGATACAGTCAATTCTCTGTATCAGTAGGTTATCACCCGCAGATTCAACCAACGGTGCATCAGAAAATATTCAGGGGAATACAGTGAAGTCCTTTTCAACTCAGTGAGACTCTGTTTTCAAGTAAAGAATAAAAAATAGGGCTGGGGGTGTAGTTCAGAGGTAGAATGCCCCTGGGTTCCATCCCCAGTACTGCAAAAAAAAAAAAAAAAGAAAAAGAAAATATCAGGGAAATAAAATGTATCTGTACTAAACATGGATGACCTTTTTTCTCATTATTTCCTAAATAATAATTCCCTAAGTATTACAAATATTTCTATAATATTTATATTAGGGTGTGTGTGTGTGTGTGTGTGTGTGTGTGTGCGTGGTAAAAAAACATCATATACTGGAGGTGGAACCCAGAAGCCTTCTACCTCCCAGCTGCATCCTCAGCCCTATTTTATTTTTATATTTGGAAATAGGGCCCCATTAAGTTGCTGAAAGTCTCACTGAGGTGCTGAGGCTGTCCTCAAACCTGAAATCGTCCTGTCTGAGCCTCCCAAGTACAGGTATTACAGGTGTGGGCCACCACACCTGGCTTATATTAGGTATTAAATTAATCTACAGATGATTAAAGTATACTGGGGGTGTACACAATTTATAGTAAATGCTGTCATTTCTATAAAGGACTTGAGTGTCCGTGGGCTTCAGTATCTACAGAGGGTCCTGGATGCAATCCCCTGTGGATACCAATGGACAGCTGCGATAGGTCGATCCACGTGACCCCGCAGCGTGGACAGGAGGAGGAACTTAGGGAGCTAGAAGCGGAGATATCGGGAGAATCCAGATGCCGGGAGATCCCAGGCATCGCGAGATAGATCCCAATCTTCTTCCCACAGACTTAGCTCTACTCCCCCAAATTCCCCCTCATCCCACCCCACCCCCACCCCTGCTTAAAAACATGGGCACTTCTGCCCCTTGCCCCTCTGCCTGTGTGACTCAGCCTGCGTGCCAACCTGGACTATATGCAGCTCTCCCAAGGAGTGGCTCCTTGGTTCCTCCCCCACAGCTGGCTGACTATGCCTAGAAGGTGCGGAGTTTCTGATTAAAGCCATTAATAACCTGGTTGGTGCCTTCCTCCTTCACAATTTCCCCAATCTCTATTTTCTTTTATCTTTTTATTTTTTTCTTTTTTTGGTGGTACTGGGTGTGGAACCCAGAGGCTTTCTACCTCCGGGCTATACTCCCGGACTTATTTTATATTTTATTTGGAAACAAGGTCTCACTAAGTTGCTGAGAACCTCACTAAGTAGCTGAGGCTGGCTTCGAACCTGCGTGATCCTCCTGTCTTGGCCTCCCAAGCACTGGGATTACAAGTGTATGCCACCACGCCCGGCTCCAAACTCTGTTTTCAACGTTTCAAACTGTATATTGTGAATTCATTAACATTCAATTTCAGGAACCCACCAAGATGTCCATCAACAGATGAATGGATTACAAAACTATGGGATATGTACACGGTGGAATTTTACTCAGCCATAAAGAAAAACACAATCATACCATTTATAGAGAAATGGGTGGAGCTGGAGGACATGATGTTAAGTGAGATTAGTCAGTCACAAAAAAATAAGAAATTGGATGCTCTTCCTTATAAGCGAAAGCTAGGGAGAAATGGGTAGCAGGAGAAACTCTAGATGAAGAAGGAGATCGTATAGAGGAGCAAATAAGGCGACCTAACTGAGGGGATGGGAGGGGGGAAGAGGGAAACTCTCTAAAGCACACGATGTACTTAAACAAACATATCAAAGTCAATCACTAAGCCAAGCATGGGAAGGAGGGAGGGGGAGGGAATGGGGTAGGAACTGGGTAAGGGATAATTGGGTGATCTGTGCACGTATGTCTCCACCATCTTGTATTCCATTAAGATGTATGACTACAATACACCAATAAAAAGTGAATTTAAAAAAATAGAAATAAATTTTAAAAATCACTCAATTTCAACCAGCCTAAGAGGTGGATCATCACCTCTTTCCCGTGGCAGAAGCCTCAGAAGTTTCGCCACCCCATGAAGCCCCACAAAAGCATAGGTTCTGGGATTACGGAGGAATCTTAGTGAGCAGATGAGTTCTCACACAGAGAATCCTCAAATAAGGATAAGAGGTCATTGTGAATCTATGATTGCAAATTCAGGGGCAGAACCAGTACACAGATGAAAAGCAAAGGATTCAGACTACCTGTGTTTCAATCCTGGCTCCACCACAGGCTCGGAGGAAAATAATGCTCTCTCTATTAGCATGATCCTCCACAAACCTGGGCTAATAAAAATATTTACTTCACGGGGTTGGTGTGAAGATTAAGAGAGTTAAAATGCATACATTTCTCTGATTAGTGCCTATCATTTTATAAGCATCTGGTGAATGGTAACTAATCCGTCTTCCCTCTCTTCCCTGCCTGAACTTCCTTAAGGGCTATACAGAAAAGAGAATATAACCCTAAATTGACAGCACTCCATTCTGGGGTTGTAGATTTGGGGAAAAAAAAATAGGTCCTATTTTACCATTTTCCATCTGACGAAGAAAAAAATTAAACATTGCAAATTGGCTGTTGTGACACATACCTGTAATACTAGTACTTGGGAAGCTGAGAAAGGAGGATCATGGGTTTAAAACCAGCCTCAGCAATTGGCCAGGCCCTCCACAACTTAGTAAAATCCTGTTTCAAAATAAAGTAAAATAATAAAATAAAATAGGGCTGCGGGGGTATAGTTCAGAGGAAGAATGTTCCTGGATTCAATCCCCAGTACCACCAAAAAATAAAAGCACTGTAATATTCAATGGGATAATAAATATGTATTCCTGTGAGTCTGTAGAAGTTTCTGAGACCACTATGCTTTCATTTCTCTTTTATGTATTTTTATTGGTATTTTATAAGTATACGTCAAAGCGAGGTTCAAAGTCATATAGATAAATATGCACCCAGGTCTCGGTGTGTTTCCCTCCAGGTGAAATTCATAGGGAAGAACAAAAGACCCGTAATAGCCAAAGCAATTCGGAGCACAGGCTGGGGGCAGCGCCTTACCTGACTTCAAATTATACTACACTTTCATTTCTGTAATAATTTGTTTCCCCCGGACTTTGACATATCACTTGCTTTCATTCTTGTGTTTTTTTTTTTAAGTGAACCTTAAGAAGAGAGAAAATAATAGCCAGACATGGTGGCTCACACTTGTAACCCCAGTACTTGAGAGGCTGAGACAGGAGGATCGCAAGTTCAAGGCTGGCCTCAGCCACTTAGTGAGGTCCTCCGCAAATTAGTCAGACCCTGTTTCAAAATAAAGAATAAAAAAAAAATAGGTCTGGGGGTGGAGCTCAGAAGTAGAAGGCCCCTGAGTTCAATTCCCGGTATAAATAAATAAATAAATAAATAAATAAGAGAAAATGGGAAAGAGGGCCGAACGTGGTGGCACACGCTTGTAATCCCAGCATTTGGGAGGCTGAGAGGGGAGGATCGCTATTTGAGGACAGTCTCAGCTACTTAGTGAGGCCCTTTGCAACTCAGTGAGACCCTGTTTCAAAATAAAGAATAAAAAATAGGGCTGGGGTGTTGCTCGGAGGTAGAATGCTCCTGGCTTCTATCCCAAGTACTGCAAAAAATAATAATAAAAAAATAAAAAAATAGGAATAAGGTTGTTGTTTATACAACCTGTGGAAATATCCTTTTGGCCCAGAGTCCAAAGTGTGAGTCACCGTTTCTTGCACAACTGGCCGTGTAATCTCAAGATAAGTCTTCAATAACTTACCTGCCCCGCAGCCTGGATTGTGTAGCAGAACTGCCAGCCGATGACAGCTCGTCCACTTCAACATTCCTTCTACTTAGCAAGTAAATAAACTTCTCTCCTGAAGGCTGAGTTTGCAAATTGATGTTTGCAAACTTATGGAAATGGGGAGATAAAGAAAAAATAAATAAATTCAAGTGACCTCACTAGTAGTCATTTCAAGGGTTAGTAATAATAAGTTGCTTTCAATTCTAACTACCTCTTCCTTAGAAAAGAGGGTTCTTGTCTGCTAAAGTCAAATCCATAGAAATAGGGAATAGAATGATAGCAGAGATGGGGTGGGAAGTTGGGGGGGAACTTACAGGGGGAGGGAGGAATTGGTCCAAGAGCATAAAGTTTCAAATAAATAAGAGGAATACATTTTCAGATCTGTTGCACAGCAGGGTGACTACACTAAAAAAAAATGTATATCTCATCCAGCATGGTAGCACACATCTATAATCCCAGGACTCAGAAGGTTGAGACAGGAGGATCACAGGTTCCAGGCCAGCATGCAGTAACTTAGTGAGACTCTGTTTCAAAATTTAAAAATATATATGTAGATAGATAGATAGGTACATAGATAGACAGACAGACAGACAGACAGATGAAAGGCTGGGGATGTAGCACAGAGGTAGAGCATCCCTGGGTTCAGTTCCCAGAACCATCCAAAAATGCATATTTCAAAATAACTTAAGAGAGTATGGAAACCAGGAGTGATGGCGCACGCTTATAATCCCAGCATTTGGGAGGCTGAGACCAGAGGATCGCGGTTCATGGATAGCCTCAGCTACTTAGTGAGACTCTCTGCAAATTAGTGAGACCCTGTTTCAAAATAAAGAATAAAAAACAGGGCAGGGGGTGTAGCTCAGAGGTCAAATGCCCCTGGGTTTTATCCCCAGATCCGCAAAAAAAAAAAAAAAAAAAGAGAGAGAGAGAGAGAGAAAGAGAGAGTATGGGTTGATGATATATCTCAGTGGTAGAGTACATGCTTAATATGCACAAGGCCCTGGGTTCAGTCTTTGGCACTGAAAAACAAACAAAAGAGAGAAAGACTGTATTTCAAATAACTCACCATAAAAAATGACAGATATCAGGCATGGTAGTACACACCTGTAATCTCAGTACTTGGGAGGCTGAGATAGGAGGACTGCAGCTTCCAGACCAGACTCAGCAACTTAGCACGACTCTTTTCCAAAATTAAAAATAAAAAGGGTTAGGGTTAGCAGAGATAGAGTACCCCTGGGTGTAATTATTAGCACCCACCCCTCAAAAAAAAAAAAAAGACAGGTAAGCAAGTTGATAGATGTGGTGACTCTGACTTGATCATTCTTCACTGCATACAAATATCAAAACATCACGTTGTATGCCATGGTGGTGTACATAACTGTGATTTTTAAATAAAAATAATGCTAATAACAAAAATGTAAAAATAGGATACTTGAAGGTACAAAAACACAATAATCATCTTCATCCTCTTTACGAACATCTGAGCTCTGCCCAGGATGGCGCAGGGATCATGCCGGAAGTCTGTTTCAGCTCAGAAGGATGAGCTGGAAGGACGGCCACCTACCCTTAGAGCTTGCATTTTTCTGGTAAATTTTTCATCTTTATATTACATCTCCCTGGACTAAAACAGTAGCCCAGAATCTGAATCTGCCCTGTCAAGTCTCATCTGTGGATGGCGGTCCCAGGAACTCTGTTAGGAGGGGTTGTTGTGGCCATCAGTAAGGAATATGACATAGGCTATATCAGTGATTCCTCCATCTGGCATTTTATTGATGGAGACGCTTGCCCAAGATTAGTTAACAATGGTGGGGTGCTAATAAATGTCTTTGGGTATCGTCAGATATCTCATTGGTCCAAGCACTCTGGACTGAGAGGTAATACATCTGGTTACAGAAGTTCCTGGATATATCACATAGTAGCCAAGGAAACCTTGGGCGCTTTTTAAAAATGCTTCCATGCTTCTTTTTCCTAATCCACCTAATAAAGGTAGAAATAATTCCAAAAAACAGGGTTGTCCCGGCCGGGGCAGTGCATTGAAAGTGCTTGTGGTACAGTGTGTGGCAGACGGCAAGAGCTCAATAAAAACATAGCTTTTTATTATCGCTGTGGCTGGCCTTTCTGGGTTCCCTGTGGGTGGCAAAAGCTGATTCTGCATTCCTGGCCCCACCAAAGGAGTTAGCATCCAAAGTCCTTCAGTGGGATGACCATGCAAGCTCACGGAGAAGGGATGGAGCTGATTCTTATCAGACAACTTTTATCAGATAAAAAAAACTGCATAGCCCAGTCCCAGTAATCTGTCCCCATGGAAAATCATCAAACTATCTCAAACAGTGCAACAATTCCTTCCCAAATACTCCGGCAGTTATACCAGATACGTAATTGGAATGGGTTCCATTGCAGAAACAATCATCGCACAGTAAAAGACAAAAACAGATGTGTATGCATAGTTGAAGGTAGCATTTCCATTGATGAACTTCACCCTTCTTCCTCTCCTACTCTTCCTCCCTAGCTCCACTGGAATCCCAAATATTGAGAGGGAGACAAAGGAAAGTGGGGTGGCACCAAGTACTATGTGAATATATGCCATTGTTAGTGACAACAACAAGAAGACAGAAATAAAAAAAATGCAAACAAACAAACAAAACCTAAAAAGTAAAAGCCATCCACGGTCTCTCTAGAACAGTCAACATGTTAACATCTGCATATCTCTCCTATTTCCATACATATCTGATGTATATTTGTCACAAAAATGTGATCACATGGCTTTGTAGCTTTTATTTCATTTGCCAGATGGTATTTTTCCCCCTTGATGGCCTGCCAGGAGCTGTCCTAAGCATTCTCAACCCAGTGAGGTTGGCATCGCTATAACCGTTTAACAAATGAGAAAATTAATGTTTGGAGAGCTTAAGTAAACTTGCCAAAGTCCACAATCGACGGAGCCAGACTTCATCCCAGGTGCCAGAGCCTGTTCTTGAAGCCCCAGTGTTAGGCTTCGAGCACAGCAATTTCCAGTGGCTACGTTGCAAATCCATTGTCTATCCACTGTAACTGAGCCAGTGTTTATTTGGCCAGGCCCCCAAGTATTGTGCAGTTCGGATGTTGTCAGTTTTTCCACTATTATAAACAATGTGGTACCAAGCATCTTTATATATAGTCTCCAGTTATTTGCTTAAGAAAGTGTCCCTAGAAGTAGAAATATAGAATTAAGAGACTGTACATTTTAAGTGCTACACTATTTACAAAGAGCCTCCAAAAATATCCTGCTCACCGGGCATGGTGGCGCACGCTGGTAATCCCCGCGCTTGGGAGGCAGAGATAGGAGGATCACGCAGGTTTGAAGCCAGCCTTGCTCACTTAAGAGACCCTGTTTCAAAAAAAAAAAAATAGGTCTGGAGGTGTAGCCTGGAGGTAGAAGGGTTTCCAGGAACCCCAGTACCATATATCCTGCTATTTAAAAATCCCAATAACGACCAATGAAAGTGTTCATTTCCCTCTTCCTCATTGTATGCTCTTTTAATTGACAAATACCTTTTAACTGGCAAATATTTATTAAGCATCTCCTTGAGTAAAGGCACTGATTAAGTATAGTGTATCATATTTATCAGCTATTATTGTTATTATTATTATTGGCAGACAATTTTATATCTGTTTAGTATCGATCCTCCAATAATCTAAGAAAAGGGCAGATAAGGGAATTCTGCAGGAAAGGAAATGAACAGCCAGTGAGTGTCAATAGCACATCCAAGGTCTTACAGTTCATAAAGGACTGAGTCAGGATCTAAGACAGACCTGTTGACTCCAAAAGCAGAGCTCTGGCCATTCTACACAAACATGCCAGCTACAGACACCAAAGACCATCTGAGCATCTGAGTTGTGCAATGTCCCACCCCTTCCCCATCTGCTGCATTTTTTGAGCAAAGACTCCTGGAGAGAAACAAGTGGAAATGGGCGATTCTTGCCGAGCTTCAGGGCCACCAGGCGTGTTCCAGATCTCCTCATTCTGTCTACCTGAAGAAACTCAGCAGCAGATAACAAGCCACAGTGATGGCCACTTGGCCCAAACTTAAAAGCATCTGCAAACTTAAAGCGTCTATACCTAACCTTTTATCTTTTGAAACGTTGATGCAGAAGCCCTAAGAGAAAGGCTGCCTGGTCCAGAGTCAGGAGCTGGGTGACAGCGGTGTAGGCATTAGAATCCAGACTCCTGAATCTACACACTTGCTCACCTCCCAAACACCTTTTCTGAACAAGCCCAGGTGGTTTGGGTACTTACTGCTACTGTCCAGAGCCCTCCTCTTATCCCTGTGGACCCAGGACCAAGGGGAACGGTATGGTTGCCCTCCCTGTCAAGCATCTAAGATCATTAGCTCCATCTTTCCCAGTTCACAATCCTGCACATAAAACTAAAAACTCCTCTAGGAAAAAAGAAAATCAATGAAATGGAATTTTTTAAAATGGCAAAAATATGTATAGGTCATATGCAAACACATATACAGGTATACATCAGTAAGTCCTACAAATATTTTTTTTTTTTTGGTGATACTGGGGTTCCTGGAAGCCCTTCTATTACCGGGCTACACTCCCAGACCTATTTTATTTTTGGAAACAGGGTCTCTTAAACCAGCGCGGCTGGCTTCGAACCTGTGCGATCCTCCTGTCTCGGCCTCCCAAGCGCGGGGACTACAAGCGTGCGCCACCACTCCCGGCGCCAAATATAAATTTTTAAGAAGATAAACTATCCCATGGTGAAATGGCAAATGGAGACCAACCAGCGCTTCAGAGAGAAACAAGCACAAATGACTAATCACCTTAAGAAGTCTCACCCATAATTAAATTCAAATAAAATAACCACAATTAATAAGCGATTAAGTAGCAAAAGATTTAATGAAAGATAAAACAGTGATGTCTCATTTTAAATAGAATTAGCAAATGTCTAGGTGACATTTATCCATTTTTGGCTTCTCTTCGCCTCCTTTCCTTGTTATTCCAGTAACGTAGGAGGAAATGGTTATCCCATTATTTGCTATGTTAATTAAACAATTTAATCTCCCTTGTCTTGGTTCCAGTCAGATGAATAGAACAGTTTATTTTTCTCCTGAGAAATAAAGGGAAATCCAGTTCTCATAAAGAAAAGATGTTGTCTTAAATCATAGCTTGCCTAGCCACAAACTAGAAGGAAATACTTGTAAATCCATACATCCAATAAATGGTTTATATCTAGATAGATACAGGCTTCTGTAAACTTAAGATGAACCAGCCCAACAAAAACCCTGATCAGTCAACAAGTAGATGGATAAAATTGTAGTATGTTCATGCAATGAAGTACTATTCAGCGCTTGAAAAGAAAGAACTATTTCTATATATAACAACATGGATGTGTTTGAAAATAATCATGCCAGACCAAAAGAGAGAACATATCGCTTGATATGACCCCCTTTGTGTGAAATTGTACATGATACAAACACATCTATAGTGACTAAAAGACCGGTAGTCCCTGGGGATAGGGTTGGGGCAAGAAGAAATGGAAGACAGGGATAACAAAACGTGGCAAAGAAATTTTGTGGTATGGTGGGTGTGTTCGTTTTGTTATTGTGATTGTCGCTTAATATTTATATTATATATATATGTGTGTGTGTGTGTGTGTGTGTGTGTGTGTGTATGTGTGTGTGTATGCATTTAAAAATACCAACAACATAGCTTGCCTTGAATTTCCTGACTTACTCTTCTATCTCACAATACATCCTACATCATCATCATCATTGTTGTTATTTTGGTACTGGGAACTGAAACCAGGAACATTTTACCTCCAAGCTATGCCTCCGGCCATTTTTATTTTTTATTTTGAAACAGAGTCTTGCTAAGTTACTGTGGGTCTCACTATGTTGCTTAGGGCTGACCTTGAACCTGTGATCCTCCTGTCTCAGCTTCCCCAGTACTGGGATTATAGTGATGTGCCACCATGCCCAGCACCCTACTCTTCCTAGCATCTCCTGCCCCAGTTCTTAAGAATTAGGCATTTTACAGTGATTTGTTTTTTCATGTTGTTTTGTTTTATCTTGTTTTTACCTGTTGGTCATTACATGAAGTTTCTTTGTGTTCCTATATCTTGCCATAAGATTCTCTTGGGAGTATAAACCCAAAGAACCAGAAATAATAACAAACTAAAGGCAGGGAGAGAAAGGGCTACTATTACTCATCATGCAGAAGAAAGCTCATAGGTTCCTCATTTCCATCCTATCCTAGTGCCTGGAGCATCCTGGTCCAGGCTCTTTCTACCATACCTATTATTGTTGAACAAACCAGCTCAGGAAGCACCAATAATCACCATCCTTGGGGTTGGGGCAGCAAAGAGTATTACCTGGGCCAGAACCCTGCTGTGCCTGCCCAGTCTCCTCCATATAGTCACCTTTCACATGCCCCAGCAGCAAGAGGGGACATGGGTACTACCCAGGAGAAAGTGTTTGAGACCAAGTGAGACCTCTTTGGCAGCAAAAAATTGTAGGAACACGTTTGCATGTCATAATACATGGTCATTCACGTCCCACTTCCTGGGGACAGGGTGTGGGGTCCAGGTGTGGACTGTCTGAGGCTTCTGCTGGCCTCTTCTACAAGCTGTTTATGGAAAGGTTCCAGTCAAAGATGATAACCATGAAGGAGGAACCTGAGGGGCTCTTGGAATTCAGAAGATTTGGCCAGTGTTCCAGGATCAAGGAGAATCCCAACTGCTGGAGCTGAAATATCGCCATCGCTCCCAAGAAACTGTCATAACAACACTGCGAAGGACATCCCCCAGCTGCTGTGGCCCCAGCCCCAGCCAGGGGTGTGGGTTGGCTCTCAACTCTCGTTTCAGTCCCATGATGGATCGCCTTGGGCACTCTCGTGGATTCAGATTCGGGCTTTTTGCCCAGATGGCCTGAGGTAGGGAGGTATGTTCAGAGAATCCTAGACTGCTGCGGCTGGAGTGGACTTCATCAGGAAGTGGTGGGGCCCTTTTTTAGTTCAGAGAGGAGGAAGAACGGCCAGAGACGTGATGTGACTCACTCCATGAGCTAAGAACTGTGCCGTGGCCAAAGGACGTTGCTATAGCCAAGGACGGGTGGTCCAAACACTGTCCAGAAAGTGTGTCTGGATTTATCCAGCCTTGAACTATGGATGGAAGTGGGGAAGAAATACCACTGACAAAGGAACAATTCCCAAACTTTACACCAGTATAGCCCATGGTGGAGCAGTATCCCTCCTAGTCCACACATGGAAGACAACCTCTAAGACTAATTCTCGTTCCGGGTTCATACCCACGAAATGCTCAACTGCTGGACCCCACAGTGCCTTCTTAGTAGCATACAAATGCCTTGGAAGATAATATGGATCCCTAGAGGTAGGTCACAACCTCATTATCCTTGCTACATCCGGCTGCTGGAAGTTTAGTAAACATGAACCCTTCCCCACGGGTGGAATGACTCCATCTCCATCCTCCTCCAAGGATGACCCCCAGGTTCTCCCATTAGACCTCACGGCTCTATTACCCACTGATGACAACCGCCAGCACTTGGTTTCCCTTGCTTGATGAATGTCAGGTAATTTGGACTCATGACTGCCTCATATCTTTGAAGTAGGGAGTATGCATTTATGCCTCATGAACCACCGAAATCGTGCAGAACAATCGTATACAGGGAGTCGCACCATGGAAGCCTACTGCTTATACAGCAGGGTGGTTTATCCTCAGATGCCCCCAACACGCCATTCTATGTTTATCCTTCCTCTGAGGGACCTCCCCTTCTCTCTTCTTCCTGTGCTCAAGGCCCAAAAAGTTTTCTTAATTCTCTTTCCTAATAAAACTCCTGTCCTAGTAGAACTTCCTAGATAATGGCCGAAGGGCAGTATCTAGGGATTTTCCCTCTCCTCTTCACTCCCTCTGCTCCCGTCCCTTTTTTTTTTTTTTAGAATCACCTCTCATCCCTCAATGTGAAAACAACCCCACCACCGATATCACTGTCTCTACTACTAACCAACTCATCCCCAAATCTAAGCCCAAACAGTGTCTCCTCGTTGAGCTCAGAAAAAAACTCCTTCATTTATTGCTCAAAGTCTTGCGACCTAGACTTGGTGGTTCCGTCTAGTCTTATCTCTTCTTTCTCTACCCTCCACTTACCTTATCTCTGCTCAGAACATCCCCACTTCTTCCTTACCTGCCCCCAAGTTTTTGGTCTTCACATGCTCACACTCTGCTTGGAATATTTTTTTTTTCCCAGCCTCATGGATCCAATATCTTTCCCATCTGTATCAGTTAGGGTTGGTTAGGAACAACAGAGACCAAGATTAGCAGGCTTAACTGAGACCAGAGTTTACTTCTCTTCGGGAAATTTGCTAGTTTATTGTTCCATCATCCTTAGGGGTGTCCATGATGAAACCCAGAGCTCCATTCTCTGTATCCCGTTTCCATGAATCAGGACATAAGAAGGGATAAAGGAAAAGAGGGCAAAGAATGTCAGCTGCTTTTTTAGGGGTAGTTCTTGGAATGTGCCACCTTCCTCGGTCCATCTTATATCTTTTCGAATTTGGTCATAGGGTCATTTATATCTAGCTGCAAGAGAGGCTGGTAAACATCTTTACTTCGTGTGTGTGTGTGTGTGTGTGTGTGTGTGTGTGTGTGTGTGTACGCGTGTATTTTTTTTTCTGGGGATTAAACCCAGGGGTGTTTTATCCCTAAGCTATACACTCCCAGCCCTATCTAAATTTTATTTTTATTTTTATTTATTTAATTTTTTTTTTTGGTGGTACTGGGGTTCCTGGAAGCCCTTCTACCTCCGGGCTACACTCCCAGACCTATTTTTACATTTTTATTTGGAAAGAGGGTCTCCTAAGCCAGCGTGCGTGCAGCTGGCTTCAAACCTGCCTGATCCTCCTGTCTCTGCCTCCCAAGCGCGGGGATTACAAGCGTGCGCCACCACGCCCGGCCTTAAATTTTTTTCTTTTGAAACAGGATCTCACTAAGTTGCTGAGGCTGGTCTTGAACCTCCTGTCTAAGCCTCTCAAGTACTAGGATTATAGGCATGCACCGCCATGCCTGGTTTGTCTTTACTTCCAATATGTGATTATATTCCCATTAAAAATTGGGAACTCTAGCCAGGCATGGTGGCACACACTTGTAATCCTCTGCTTGGGAGGCGGAGACAGAAGGATCACACAGGTTCAAAGTCAGCCAAGCTGGCTTAAGAAACCCTGTTTCCAAATAAAATATAAAATAGGTCTGGAAGTGTAGCCCGGAGGCAGAAGGGTTCCACCCCCATTACCACCAAAAAATAAAAATAAAAATTGGGAACTCTATTATTATTGATATTAGGGGGCAACAACTCAGTGAGCTTACCTGTTCTAGCAAACCTGTTCCCACCCCATCTCCAACTCTTATGATTCTTCTTGCTGAGCTGTTGATACTTGTAGGATAGGACTCAGTGCTGAATTCATTTCGATTTCTTTCTATCCTCACCACCTATGGGTGCAGACAGGGCAATATTTACCAAAGTAGTCCACAATTCCTTGGATCTTGGCCAGCCTTCTTCCCACTATGATCTTTTTTTTTTTTTTCGGATCTGGGGATGGAACCCCCTACCCTGTTTTTAATTCTTTATTTTGAAACAGGGTCTAACTGAGTTGCAAAGGGCCTCACTAAGTAGTTGAGGCTGTCCGAGAACCATGATCCTCTGGTCTCAGCCTCCCGAATGCTGGGATTACAAGCGTGCACCACCACGCCCGGCTGATCATTATTCTATTTTATATTTTAGTTTTTGAGAGATGGTACTAGGAATTGAGCCCAGAGGTATTCTACCTCTGACCTACACTCCCAGCCCTATTTTATTTTTTATTTTGAAGCAGGATCTCACTAAGTTGCAGAGGGCCTCACTACGTTCCTGAGGCTGGCTGTGAACCTTCGATCCACCTGCCTCAGCCTCCCTTGGGATCACAAACGTGCGCCACCACACCAGGCTTCCATTCTGAGCGTTCTTAACAGCATGATTCCACTTTTTACATTTTTTTACTTTCAAATACTCATTTCTTTTCCTTTTTTTTTATTCTTAAACCCAGACATATGTCCACATGTTGCACGAGTAAATGCCGATGAGTAATTACCCCTTTCTTTCAGCATTTGGAAAGAGCCGCATCACGCCTGGCTCCTTTGCGCTTTAGGATGGGGCCCCTCCCAGGACGCCCCTCCGCCTCTCATCAATCCGCATTCACCAGGGTCCAGCCCGTCCGTCTTCATACACAGACATGTCTGCATTCCATCTCCTACTCTTAGTTACATAATCATAAGCTGTTACATAAATAATCATAGACTGTCCTATAAACAAAACCCCAAGCCTCGAGCCTTGTGCAAACACACAGTGTGATAAGCATTTGATGAATGGATAATTATGGCCTTTGACTAACCAACTCCCCGGATCATTCGGTCAGGCCCAAGTGCAGACCAGTTTCTGAAATGTAACAGATAACAGCAGAACCTCAACTGCCTGCACATCTAATTACCACGAAAGGGACGGGTTTCACACAGATAAATAGAAAACTTGTCACCTGAGGGAAACTGTGGGGCACTTGCGTGTGCAGGTAGAGAAATCTTTTCTGTCTCTACCTTAAAGGTGATTTGTAGAGTGTCTTCTATTTCAAGAATGATGTTGGGGGCTTCTTGTGCATTACTTCTTCGCCTTAGTACAACTTGAACATCTGATCCTCTTTTTCCAGAAGAGGGAACTGAGGATCAGAGAAGAGAACCCATTTGCCCTGAGGGCCACATAAATCTAAGTTTTATATTGGAACTCAGAGCTGGCTGGCTACAGAGCCAGTGGGGTCTCTGTGACTAGATGACCTTTCAGGTATTTGATGAGCTTCCCTGTGGAAAGGGGAAGAATCTTGTGGTCTATGCATTAATAGGCTAAACGAGGCTATTATCAGCAATACGGAGAGGTGGGCCGAGCTCCACAGAAGTGCAGCCCAGGAGGGAAATGGGCTCCCTTGCTGGGCTGTGAGTGCCAGGGCAGCTTGGACCAGATATCGGGAGGCTGAAGAGAGGGATAGATGTGATTGGAGATTGGTTTCTAAGTCTTACTCCAGGACTAAAACTGAAATCAGAATTCTTCACCCAAGAAGAATGCAGGCTGCTCATGAAGAATCCAAATGAGAGCCGAGGGAGGTGGTGAGCACTTGTAATCCCAGCATTCGGGAGGCTGAGACAGGAGGATCGCAGTTCAAGGACAGCCTCAGCTACTACTAGTGAGGCCCTTCGCAACTTAGTGAGACCCTGTTTCAAAATAAAGAATAAAAAATAGGGCTAGGGGTGTAGCTCGGAAGAAGCATGCCCCTGAGTTCCATCTTCAGTATCAGGAAAAAAGAAAAGAATTCAAGTGAGAGAATAAGACTTAAAAATAGAAGAAAATAGGACAACAAGGTGAATGGACTCCACGCCATAGCTAAACCATACCCTTCAAAATGGCCAAGATTAGCTGGCTGTGGTGGTGCACACCTATAATCTCTGTACTTGAAAGGCTGAGTCAGAAGGATCGATCGCAGGTTCAAAGACAACCTCAGCAACTTAGTGAGACTCCCAGCAATTTAGCAAGACCTGCTTTCAAAATAAGACATATAAAGGGCTGGAGATAGATGGGCATGGTGGTGAATGCCTGTAATCCTAGTACTTGGGAGGCTGGGACAGTAAGATCACAGCTTCAAGGAGAGCCTCAGGAACATAGTGAGACTCTTTTTCAAAGCAAAAAATAAAAAAGGGCTGGGGATGTGTGTAGCTTGGAGGTAGAATGCCCTTGGGTTCAATCCCCAGTAGAAAAGAAAGAAATTTTAGCTGGGCGTGGTGGCGCACACTTGTAATTCCAGCATTCGGGAGGCTGAGACCAGAGAATCGCGAACACGGACAGCCTCAGCTATTTGGTGAGGCCCTCCACAACTTAGTGAGACCCTGTTTCAAAATAAAGAATAAGCCGGGGTGGTGGCGCACGCTTGTAATCCCCGCGCTTGGGAGGCGGAGACAGGAGGATCGCGCAAGTTCGAAGCCAGCCGCGCATGCGCGCTGGCTTAGGAGACCCTGTTTCCAAAAATGAAAATGTAAAAATAGGTCTGGGAGTGTAGCCCGGAGGTAGAAGGGCTTCCAGGAACCCCAGTACCACCAAAAAAAAAAAAACAAACAAACAAAAAACCCAAAATAAAGAATAAAAAAATAGGGCAGGGGGTGTAGCTCAGAGGTCAAATGCACCTGGGTTCCATCCCCAGACCTGCAAAATCATCATCATCATCATCATCATCATCATCATCATCATCATCATCATCATGAAAGAAATTTTAAAAGAGGTCAAGATGGTGCATTTTATGCCATGTATATTTTATCACGATATTTTTAAGTCAGTAGAAGATAGAAACAAGTTAATAGTCTAGACCATACAACAGACTCAAACACAAACGTCTTCTTCCAGTCTCACCAAACAAGACCTTTGGTGTCTCCCTTCAGAAATCTTAGGCCAAAGAAACTCATTTGCCAAAAGACAAGAAGAGGCTTCTTCATATTTGGATAAAGGAGGAGAAAAGTCCCTGCTTCACCCACTGAGCCCAGGAGACCATCTCTAGCATGTTGACCAGCCACCTTGTGAGGACAAAGGCGGCTCCATCAGGACTTTTATCATAAATATTCAACATGGTGGCACAGCTTATAATCCCAGCATTTGGGAGGCTGAGACAGGAGGATCACGGTTCACAGACAGCCTCAGCTACTACTAAGTGAGGCCCTCTGCAACTCAGTGAGAACCTGTTTCAAAATAAAGAATAAAAAATAGAGCTGGGGATGTAGCTCCGAGGTAGAATGCCCCTGGGTTCCATCCCCAGTACAGCAAAAAAAAAAAAAAAAAAAAAAGTGATAGCTGTCATTCATTGAGCACTGAGTACCTACAAGGCTCACCAAGCCGGGGCTTATCCGGAGGTGCTCAGGGTCAGCATTAGGGAGGAGCGCCTGGGACTCTGGAGGGAGAATGAGACAGGGTGGGGCAGGGAGAACCTGGGGAGACAGACCTGGTGATCATAGGTGATGCCCCGCCCTCCAGGACAGTCCCTCTGAATAAACAGAACATTCAGTACTCTCTGTGGTTGGTGGACTGGTAGCAGCACCAAAAGGGTCTCAGGAGAATATGCATTTTTCTATTGAAGGTCAAATTTACTTTTTGGCCAGGATATCTTCAAATAATTCAGAGAACTGGGACTTGGCTTCCTGCATCTAGTGTTCTTACCTGCCAAAAATGTTTGCCCCATTGAGGAGACACAGGGTCTTTTGGGAGCCCTTGAGTCCAGTAACAGGAGCCAAGGAGACTTGGCCTTGGCCAGTGGAGGGCTCCTCTGGCTGTCTTTCTTTTCTACTTCTAGCTCTCCCTTTTCTCAGCCCCTCATTACTGTATCCGTTGGTCCTGGTCAAAGGCTAGTTCATGAGCTCCCCTGCCACCGGCCTCCCAGGCCCCAGCTTGGACAATATGTTGCAGGAAAGACTTCCTCAAATGACCTTTTCATGATTTCATATGCTTGTTTAAGAACCCACGCTGCATCCGACCATGGTGGCGCACAGTTGTAATTCCAGTACTTGGGAGATTGAGACAGGAGGATCGGAGGTTTGCGGGCCAGCCTCAGCTACTTAGTGAGGCCCTCCACTACTTAGTGAGATGGTGTCTAAAAAATAAAGAATTAAAATAGGGCTGTGGGTATAGCTCAGAGGTAGAATGTCCCTGAAGTCAATCGCCAGTACTCCAAAAAAAAAAAAGAACCCATGCCAGGTCTTGTAGTGCACACCTATAATCCCAGGCTTGAGAAGCTGAAACAGGAGGATCATATGTTCAAAGCCAGCCTACGACATTTAGCAAAATCCTTGTTCCAAACATTTAAAATGAGATAAAACAGGGACGGGAGAACAGCTCAGAAGTACAATACCCCTGGGTTCAATCCCCAGTACCACAAAAAAAAAAAAAGGATTGATATTTAACTGAGTGCAGGGCCATACACCTGTAATCCAAGGCCCTGAGAGGCTGAGATGGGAGGTTTAAGGTCAGCCTCGGCAGGTCAGCAAGACTCTGTTTCAAAATAAAATATAGCTCAGAGATAGAATGTCCCTGGGATTCAGTCCCTAGTACCAAAAAGAAAATAAAACCACTCAGCGAGAGTCTTCCTTCCTGAACCCGAGCCCCCGTCCCTGGCTGGCATTCTCACCGCCCTGTAAGCCCCCCTGCATCTTCATTTTTCATTCCTGTTCATCTCTTATCATCTTCCCTTAGCTCCAGTTGAACCCATTTTAGTCAGAACCACCCCAGACGCCCAGCCCTTCTTGGCACCGGGACTTCATCATGACTCATCACCCCATTAGAGAACCTCCATCTTCTTCTCAGGTCAGGGTCACCACCCCTGCAGGACCTGAGCTCACATGGCCTTTAGAAAGTGTTCCAAAATGCCCATTTGCACATTAGATCATTGCACCCAACGCCGCTCCATCCTGTTTAATCATTTCCAGGGGAAAATTTTCCCATTTCCCATCAGCGTGTGGGCCAGGTTGTCGCCAAACTCTGCCGGTGGAGAAGGTGATAGAGACAAAGGTGGATCTCCAGTTTCTTCTTAAACTCTCAAGGGCTATTATTTTATTTTCTTTCTCTATTGGAGGCACACAGTGTTGTCCTTCCTGAGCTTCTGGAAGATTCTCTGAGCTTCTGGAAGGTTCTCTGAGCTTCTGGAAGGTTCTCTGAGCCTCTGGAAGGTTCCCTGGCAAGGACTGCGCACCTTGTCATTCTTCTTCCCTAGAAATTAGCAGTGGGCTTTCCACATTTGCTACCTGAGTTACTATTTATCCACACAATTTCTACCTAGAATTCCAGTATTTAGGAGGCTGACACATGAGGATCACAGGTAGAAGGCCAGTGCACAGTAATTTAGTGAGACTGTTAAAACATTTTTTTAAATAGATTTGGGGGTGTAGCTCAGTGGTAAAACATTCCTAAATGTAATTCCTACTACCAACAACAATGACAAAAAGTTACAGTCCTGCTAGGTTTTCCCCATCCCACATACCCACATCCTACATACACAGCAATCTCATGTGCCAGGCTCCCAGGAGAGAGAAGAGATCCCAGCCAGGCTTGGGAGTTCCTACTTTCTTCCTACTTGCATTGTTAGAGTTGTTTATTTCGGTGAAGAGTTAAGGTCTTGATTCAAATAACTACAACTGTGGACCCCAACAGCCATTAGGTCCATCAAAGGGAGATTAATATTCCCAAAATTACACCCAAGAAGGCAGAAACAGGGCAGCTGTGGTTTTATCTAGGCATGAATGAGCTGGTCATCCACTTGAGAAGTGTGTACCGGGCAAACCCTACATCAGGTCCAGGGGGCAGAGAAAGCAAGCAAGCCAACTTGATCCCGTCCTGCAGGCACCTAGAGCCACGGTGGATGCATCCAGGTAAGTGGGTTCCGCCATAGGGTTGGTGTAATGGAATGTGCTCCCAAGCTAGGGACCGAGGATGACTCCTATGAAAGCCGCCGTCCAGTGTAGGTGACAGTCATAAGAGGACACGAAGCAAACAAAAAAGATGGGAAGAGGTCGGGGCAGATTGCAGAACTATAACAGCGCACGGGCTGAGGGGCCAGCAGTGCAGGACGAGAGGGTCCACAGCAGGGACAGAGTTTAGACTTAGCCAGAATAATGATGAAATATTTAGTCCTAAGCAGGGGACGGATTCACTATTTGGAGAATAAAAAAAACACCTTTGATCAGCGAATGCAAAGTAAGGGCCGCGGTGCTGGATCCCCATCCCTGAGCCCTCCAGGAGGTAGGGTCGTTGGCTTTAGTGATGGATCCACTGAGATGAGCTTCAGGGAGAGGCCTGATGACATTTACCGGGACGGAGGACGCTGGGAGCAGGGTTCTCTCTTTTACTGAAGCCTCCTCTCTTCAGGAGGCTCCTGGGAGCCTCCTTTATTTTACTGAAAATTAAAAATAAAAATGCAACATGGACTGGAAGAGATGCCTCTTCCAAGGAACTCCAAGAAGCCGAGGAAGAAGCCGGCCACGCGCTGAACTAAATCATCAGTCCTGTCTCAGCATCTCTGGCTGATGTATCAATGACCCGCTCCTCATCTTCTCTCTAAAATTGGACTTTATGTGCTTTGTGGAGGTGAGAAAATCCAGCTCCTAGATTCATGCCATCCCCAGCCCGGCCCCAGCTGCACCTGGTGACTTCAGCCTCACTCACCAGCAGCCCCTCAGTGCCCTGGACTTGCACACGAGCACATCTCAGGCACCGTGTTAGCCTGCAAACCCACCGTGGCCCCTCACTTCTGAGACACAAGCGCATACTGTCTCCTTAGCCTGTGGCTTAGCCGCAGCCCACCCTGTCTCTCTCTTCCTGCTCTCGGGTGCCCCAGGCCTGTTGAGATGCTCCCAGCGGCAGCAAAGCAGGTGACTGGTTGTCTGCTGGGACCTGAGCTTCTCCTCTGTCCAGTCACAGACAGGCATCCTCCTCTGCTGCACAGATAACAACCCAGTTATCTCGGCTTCTAGGGTCCAGACTCTCAGATATGGGCACCGCCTTAAAAGTGCTGAGTTGAATTTAATCCTGGAGGAGACACGGGGCTGACTCAGACACGTGCACACCCAACTCCTGCAGCTTAAAGCTGACTGCAGCTTAGACAATGACTCTGATCAGTGTTGTTAGGAGCTGAAAAAAATTCCTGTGTCAAAACCCCAGCCCAGAAGACTTCTGTGTGTGATTACAGTTGGAGTCAGGACCTTGATAGTGGTATAATTAAGTTAAAATGAGGTCATAAGATTGGGTCCTAACTCAGTATGACTGGAATCCCTATAAAAAGAGGAAATAAAGCCGGGCGTGGCGGTGCACGCCTATAATCCTAGTATTTGTGAGGTTGAGACAGGTGGATCGAAGGTTAAAGGCCAGCCTCAGCCACTTAGTGAGACCCTGTTTCCAAATAAAAAATAGAAAATATTGGCGATGTAGCTTGGAAGTAGAATGCCCCTAGCTTCAATCTCCAATACCAAGGGGGAAAAAATGGGGTAGGAAGAAGAGGAAGAGAAGGAAAAAGAGGAAGAGGAGGAGGAAGAGGAAGAGGAGGAGGAAGAGGAGGAAGAAGAGGAAGAGGAGGAGGAGGAAGTTAGAACACAGGTACACACAGAGGGAAGATCACTGGGGACCCAGGGAAGAGATGCTATTTGCAAACAAGGAGAGAAGTCTCTGAAGAAACCAATCCTGCCAACACATTGATCTCAGATGTCCAACTTCCAGAGCTGTGACTAAACAAATTTCTATTGTTTTATCCTCTCAGTCCATATTGCTTTGTACAACAGCTCAAGAAAACTGATACAAGTGCTAGCGCAAAGATATACAAAATCTGCTACAGGAGCTCAGAGCAAAGAATTTGAGCCAATTGGTTTGGGGGTTATTATGTGGACTCCAGAAAGGACCCCCTGGGTCCAAACCCCTCTATCTGCCCCTTCCTAAGTGAGAGTCACCACCTGGTAAGGTTGTTAAAAGGATAAAATAAGATAAAACCAGATGGGAGAGAGAGGCTGCAGGAGAGAGAGGCTGCAGGAGGGTTGTTATTGTTTGGTGGGCTAGTGAGGAGGAATCCCAAGGTCAGAGATGCACAAAGAAAGAGGGGACCAGAGAGGCTGCCCATAGAAGGAAGGGCCTATTCCCAATAGATGGGACCCTATTCCCAAGGAAAACCAGGCATGTTGGCACACGCCTGTAATCCCAGTGCTGGGTGGCTGAGACAGGGGGATCACAGGTTTGAAGTCAGCCTCCACAACTTAGTGAGACTCTCAGGAACTTAGCGAGATCCTGTTTCCAAATAAAAAAATAAAACAGGGCTGAGGGTATGCCTGGAGGTAGAAGGCCCCTGGGTTTCACCTCCAGTACCACAAAAAAGAAATAAAAAGGAAAAGAAAGAGAAGCTCTAATTTGATCATTATATGTTCTATGCACAGTTCACATCAGCACACTCTATGCTACTACAAATAGGCATAAGAGTTGGGGGCCAATTAAAAATGAAAATAGTTAAGGGAACATACATCAAAGGTCTGTAGAGCAAGGAATCAGCCAGCAGAGAAAGGAACCCAAGGGCTGATGGAAATAAACCAGATGGGGAGGGGGAGACACAGAGAACCCAATTCTACAAGAGAGGCCAGGGGGGTCATTCTTCTGTGTGTTCCTCTGAAATATTTATCCCAACGTTTGCATGCATAAACAATGCAAAAGTCCAGATGCATTTGCTCCCCTCGCCAGCTCTTAAAAGATTTTCTGTGAAAGTGTTCCTGGAAGAGACAGCTAATGCCTTTGATCTCTTGCCCGGAGATTGATTTCTGAGAAGCCGGGCCCTGCATTTGTGAGCTGGCCCATCAAGAGGATCTCTCGGATCCCGCCCCTCCTCAGCCCATCACACCTCCTGGGTGTGGGTCTGTACTGAGACTTAGGATCTCAGGTTTCCAAAGAAAGAATAGTCCTCCCTCTGGAAATTCAGCTGGGAGGTCGCCGACGAAGAAATAAAACTGAGCTCCGCTCGCATCTGTTTGCCAGTGTCTGTGCTTCGCCTTTTATCAAAATGGCATGAGTGTGCACCATCTCTCTGCAGAGAATGGAGGCTGACTGCGCCAACCATCCTTACTTTTCAGTTTACCCACGTCGTCTGGGCAGCAGAAAATTAAGCGATCAGTAGCTTGGATCTTATCGAGAAAAAATGAAGAAAATGGACACCCAGAGAATTTTGCATTGCATTCTAATTAATCCAATGTGTGCAAAATAGACAGGTTCTCTCTGTACACACCCTTCAGTCCACCAGTTCAATATGCACCATAGGCTTCTGCTCGGGACGGTGGGTGGGTAAGAGCCCGACTGAATAGCAGCCTCTCCTCAGCATCAATTGCAAACCCACAAAGCTACACATTCTCAAAAAAAAAAAAAAAAATCTGCAGTTCTCTCTGGAGCAGAGGTATCCAGAGAAATATTCCCATCCTACAAGTGTAGGCTGTGGTAGACATTGTCCCAGCCTCTGCAACAGACAGAGGACTTTGTATCTAGCCACCCCTTTTTAGGGTGTTTTTAGCTGACACAGGCCGCCTGTGGGCTGCTGGTATTCCATCTATCTCATGAGGTGGCTGGATGTGGGCAGCAGTGCCAAGTTCTGGGTGGGATGCTGGGACAGACATGCCCAGAGATAGAGGGAATGGCCCTCGCCCTGGAGGACCCATGAGGTCAGCCCACATGATCTGTGCAGAATTCCCAAGCCCCTTGGGATCCAGGGCACCACACCAACTTCCAGACCTAGGCCAAGTTCCAGAATTCCACTCTTTTCCAACAGTCTGGGATTACATTTTAATCCCCTGAAAAGCTGTTGTGCCTGATTTTGCCTCCACCCTCATATGCGTCGTGGGGTCAGTGTTTCTTTTCAAGCTTTCTAGACAGATTTCATGTTGAGGCCACTGAACCAGAGGGCTGCTGATAAGTAATAGTTCCCCAAGGCCCTAGACCCCCCACTATTACAGAGTTACTCTTAATCAAAAGCATTAGTAGATGTGAGGGTCAGGGAGTTGGAAATCCAGACAGAGGGGTCCATGTCTAAATCTGAGGGATTGGAGAAGTCAAGGACCAATCCTGATACCATTGGAGAAGTCAAAAACCAATCCTGATACCAGCAAACCAGACTTACTTTAATGTATGAAGTGGGGCTGGCATTTGGGGGCAAATTTTCCAGCATTGTATCACCCAAGTTTTTCCTATACAAAGTTAGGGGTTTGGGCTTTATAGCCCACCTTACCTATACTGATGAGAGAGCCCTGAGTTTTCTCATTGACAGAAAAAGTTATGAAAGAACCCCTTAGGTGGGATGGTCAGTGGGCCTGTCTTCATCCCAAGAAATTGGCCATCCAAAGGAGATGGCTTCAATGTGTCTCTACTGAGTAACTCAGAGACACACTAGGAAAGAGGAGAAAGCTATCAGGCTAAAAGTATTATTTTATCCAGTCCTAAAACATAAAACAACAGGGGTCCATTTGGGGCAATGGGGGTATTCGAAATGACAAGTAATTCTTTCCCCTTAAATTCACAAAGGCCAGCCAGAAGCTCCTGACCCGCCCAGAAAATGTATTAAAAATGTCAGATAAGTGGGGTGTGGTGTTGCACTCTTGTAATCCCAGTACTTTCGAGGCTGAAACAGGAAGGTTGCAGGTTTGAGGCCAGCCTCAGAAATTTAGCAAGACCCTCAGTAACTCAGTGTAAGTCTGTTTCAAAATAAAAAAATAAAAATGAGCTGGGGGTATAGTTCAGAGGTAAAATACCCCTGGGTTCAATCCCTGGATGGATGGATGGATGGATGGATGGATGGATGGATGGATAAATTCCCAGCTATCTTCCTCAGTATCTCTATCTACCAGGGTATCTACCAAAACATTCAATGACTCCACCGCCCATGGTCAATGCAAGGACGTGTGCCTGACAGCAGCTTAGTAGCTCGGCCTCTACCCTTGACAAAGAGTAAATGGACATCTATGCCACCCTGCTCAGCGCATGGTGTCTCCACTACTCTTTGCTGATCCAGAAGTCTCAACTGTTTATGAAAAACAGCATTGTTTTCCCCTCTTGGCCGTGTAAGTCATGGGAAATTTTTGTGTGGTGATGCATAAATCCCAGAAAGTTTCGTGAAAAGAAAAGTTCCTTGAAATGTGGGTAGTGCCTCAAGTTTGTCCAGATTTATTAAAGATCTTGTGTCCAGAAAGTAAGCCTGAAAGTCGCACCAGGACACCATCTCCCCAAAGAGGCCATTGGGATTCATGGACATGCTCCTTAGTGAGTTTTGGTAGTTCATTGCTCGCTGTAGGACTTCTAAGCTCAAAATCAGCATGGGTCTACAAGTCTGAGTGTGAACTCAGCTGGGACAATGCTCCCATGCTCCGGAATCCCTCTAATAAATTCATTATCCTTAGTCCCATTATCCTTAGTTTTCTGCTTTGAGAAATCTTTCTTTAGGGATGTACTCAGTCCGTTAAGAATTATTTCATGAACACCTGTGTACCAGGATGCGCCAGTGACCTTCATGTAGTTGTTTTTTTATTTTAAAATTTTCTATCGACTCACTGTAACTGTACATTATAGTGAGATTCATAGTGATATATTCACATGTTCATAGAACATTAATTTGGACCACTTCTTTCCCTGTACCTCCCTGTTGACAGACACCTAGGCTGGTTCCATAACTTGGCTTTTGTGAATTATGCTGCTATGAACACGAGTGTGTGCATGTAATCACTATAATATTATTTTAATTCTTTTGGAAACATACCAAGAAGTGGTTTTTCCGGGTTATACAATGGTTCCGTTTCTAGTCTTTGGAGGAAGCTCTCTACTGATCTCCAAGGTAGTTGCACTAATTTGCAATCCCACCAACAGTATAAAAATATCCCTTCCTCTCCCCCTCCATCCTCATTAGCATTTATTATTATTTATATGCCTGATGATTGCTATTCTAACTGGAGTAAGATAAAATCTCAGTATAGTTTTGATTTGCATTTCCCAGATTGCTAAGGATGTTGACCATATTTTTATATATATTTGTTGGACATTTATATGAGACAATCTGATTGTCCACTCAGTCTGATTGTCCATTGATTAAGTGGGGTTGTTATTTTGTTGCTATTGTTAAGTTTTTTGAGAACTTTACATATTCTGAATATTAATCCCCTGTCAGAGGAGTGGCTGGAAAATATTTTTTCCCCAGTCTGTAGTCCCTCTCTTCATGTTCTTCACGTTTTTTGTTTTTTTTTTTTTTTTTTTTTGGAAGCCCTTCTACCTCCGGGATACACTCCCAGACCTATTTTTACATTTTTATTTGGAAACAGGGTCTCCTAAGCCAGCGCCCGCGGCTGGCTTCGAACCTGCGCGATCCTCCTGTCTCTGCCTTCCAAGCGCGGGGATGACAAGCATGCGCCACCACGCCCGGCTCTTCATGTTCTTAATTGTTTCCTTTGTCCTGCAAAAGTATTTTAATTTGATGCCATCCCATTTATTGATTCTTGTTTTATTTTCTGAGATAAACCTCAGAAATAGGTAGGGGCCTGTTGAGGAAGTCACTGTCTGCGCCTATATGTTGGAGAGATTGTCCTATGTTTTCTTCATGTAGTTGCAAAGTTTCTGGTCTAATTTCTCATCAAAGCAATTCCCAGACATAAGAGTGATGCTGGAGGCATCATGATACTTGACTTCAGGTTCTACCACAGAGTTATAGTAACCAAAACAATGCTGTAAATTAGTGTATTGATACGTATATTGATATGGAAAGATGCAAGAACTTACAAAAGAACATATGTTTTGATTCCATACTTGCAAGCAAATAAATTGTATGTATTTAATCCTACTTTTATACATTTATCTATTTGCAGTAGATATTCTCGTAGATGTTGCAATTAAAATCTGAAAGATTTTATATCAACATGTTAACCATGATGATCTTTTGTATGTGTGTGTGTGTGGTACTAGAGATTGCACCTAGGGGCATTCTACCTCTGAGCTATACCCCCAGCCCTATTTTATTTTTTAATTTTGAAACAAGGTCTCACTAAATTGCTAAGGCTGATCTTGAGCCTGTGATCCTCCTTTCTCAGCTTTCCAAGAATTAGGATTGCAGGTGTGCACTACCATGCCTGGCAAGTGAGAACTTTTGAGTAGTAGAATATTCTTTCTTAGATTTTCTAGAGTAAATATGTACGTGAAATGGAAAACTAAAAATGTTTTAAGGAAATTTGATGTCAAGAAATGATGGTATTAAAATTTGCAACCATTTAAAGACCTTCATTTGTGCTTATATTTTGTAGTTTAGGGAACTAGATATCTGCCTGAAATTAGAGGCTTCTCTGCATAAATATTTTAGGCTAAGACAAAAAGAAAAGGTTAACATTCACATTTTTCTTACATGCCATATATATATATTTTTTTTTAATTCCTGGAAACCCTTCTACCTCCAGGCTACACTTCCAGACACCTATTTTTTTATATTTTTATTTGCAAACAGGGTCTCTTAAGCCAGCGAGGCTGGCTTTGAACCTGCGCAATCCTCCTGTCTCCACCTCCCAAGCATGGGGATTACAAGCATACTCCACCATGCCCAGCTATATATTTTAAATTAAGACCAATTTTATATTTTTATTTTAACATGCGATAATTATACGTATTATTAGGGGACAGTGTGATATTCTAAAACATGTATATGATAAGTATGCATGAAATCAGAGTGATAAGCATTTTCATCTCATTATTTCTTTATGTTTGGAACTTTCCAGCTCCCCTCTCTTAATCTTTATAAAATATATAATAGGCTGCTTATAATCTCAGCATTTGGGAGGCTGAGACAGGAGGATCACAGTTCATGGACAGCCTCAGCTACTTAGTGAGGCCCTCCTCAACTCAGTGAGACCCTATTTCAATTAAAAAAAAATTGGGCTGGGGGAGTAGCTTGGAGGTAGAATGCCCCTGGGTTCCATCCCCAGAATCACAAAAAAACATACAAAATAAAATATATAATTGGCTATTCTGAACTATAGCCATGCCTTTGTGCTGTAGAACACTAGAACTTTTAGATCAATAAATGGGCAGAGATATTAGATAGATGATAAATTAATAGATGATAAGTAGGCCATAGATGAATGATAGATGGTGGATATAAAGATACTAGCTGGACAGATGCATAGAAGATAGGCAGATAGATGGATGGCTGGTAAGTACAGAGATGGATGGAAGGACGGATAGGTAGATGATAGGAAGGTGGATATATCAACTGGGTATAGATGATATATCAGTTGGGTAGATAGATGGTTAGATAGATGGTAAAGATAAACGTATGTCTTTGCAACCTCTTCCATGAAAATAGGGAAGAAATATTCTCTAGCCTGGTCAGGCTAACTCCTAGCCCTTCCTTTGTGGTTTTAACCAGGACAAAGCCTGGAGAACATAATATAAAATGCTAAGACAAGCTAAATTTATCTACATACAAAACAGGAGGCTACCCAAAGAGACAAAATGGGGAAGGAAGTGGAGGCAGCTTGAGGAGAGATGGAAAGGGAGGAGGCGTGCACCCGTGCAGCTGGGCTTGTTCTTTTTCAACATAAGTGGAGAGGTCAGGAGCTACTTGAGCAGCTGCTCTTGCTGGGGATCTTAAGGCCACATGGTAGAGGGAAGTGTAGGGAGAGGGAGGCCACTTTAATCAAAAACTGCAACTTCATCCCCATGCTTTGCTCCACCCTTGTGAAAACCTTCAGGACAGAGTTACATTGAGGCTCAGGGTTGTGTCGCCTTGGGTTGTACTAGCTGGCTGGGATCTGGAGACCCATAGCTAAAGCAAAAAGGCTCAAATGTAGCCCGATTGGGGAATCATCTTGTTTTGCAAGTTTGGAAGTCCAGTCTGCTAAGAGGATAAGGTGGAGCCCTATCGTGACGTGCAACACACAAGCGTGACTCTCAAAGCACACAGGCATGATCCAGCACACTCTGGTATTGAGGGCAGCAAGCAGACTCCCTCCCTACTCCTGCAAAAGGGACAACTCCCAGTAGTGATAGACAAAGAGCAGGCTCAACCAATGCTCACACCTAGCAACCCTAAGACTATGTTACCCCTTGACAACCAACACAGTCACCTAGCAACCTCAAGACTATGTTACCACCTAACAACCAACACTGTCACCTAGCAACCTGAAGACTATGATGCTCTTTGACAACCAGAGCTCATACCTAGCAACCTCAAGACTATGTTACTACCACCTGACAGCCAACACTGTCACCTAGCAACCTCAAGACTATGAATCTCCTTGACAATCAATGCTGTCACCTAGCAACCTGAAAACTATGATGCTCTTTGACAATCAACACTCATACCTAGCAACCTCAAGACTATGTTACATCTTGACAACCAACACTGTCACCTAGCAACCTGAAGACTATGAATCTCCTTGATAGTCAACACTATCACCTAGCAACCTGGAGACTATAATGCTCTTTGACAACCAACCCTCATGCTAGCAACCTCAAGACTATGTTACCACCTGACAACTAACACTGTCACCTAGCAACCTGAAGACTATGATGCTCTTTGACAACCAACGCTCATACCTAGCAACTTCAAGACTATGTTATTCCTTGATAACCAATGCTATCACCTAGCAACCTGAAGACTGTGCTACTCCTTGATAACCAATGCTCATACCTAGCACCCTGAACATTATGACAATGGGCACCTGACACCAAACCCAGCAGCTTTGGTAGCACAGAGTCTTGCTATTCTGACCATCAATAATGATGTTAATGATGGGCCGGGCGTGGTGGCACACGCTTGTAATCACCGCACTTGGGAAGCAGAGACAGGAGGATTGTGCAGGTTTGAAGCCAGCCTCGCTGGCTTAGGAGAGCCTGTTTCCAAATAAAAATATAGAAAATAGGTGTCTGGGAGTGTAGTCCAGAGGTAGAATGGTTTCCAGGAACCCCAGTACCACTAAAATTAATAATAATAATAATAATAATAATAATAATAATAATGTTGACTCTGCTGGGAATGGCTTTTGCCATAGATAGCTTTCAAGCAATTCCTCACTCTGGGCTTAAGTTGAAACCATTTCCCATCCCCTCAGAGTGGTAAGCTCTTACCTGTTAAGGTCAGCCTGAATACCTGGAGTGGACTGACAACTGACCCAGACCTGAGACTCCCTGACACTTCCAACAGACCTCAGAGCTCCCTGGTAAATGGACTGGCCAACCTGCCTTTCCAGGTCATTCTACCTCCTTCTCTTACCCCTCCTCCTCTTCCCTCTCTGCCCTAAAATACCCTAAGTCCGTGAAGTTTGCATGTAATGTTAACAAGTAAGGAACCTGTCTCAGTCATGTTCCTTGTCTTGAAAAGATCAAGACAGCATCTGAGTCGTTTCCATGAGCTAAATCTGCTCAAAAAACCAAACGAACTTGATTATTCTGGCCCCCGCCCTAACTGTCCTTTTGCTGTGACCTCATTTTTTATGGGAGTTTGTGGGCTAGTGTCTTGTCCCTCAAAGTTTGGGTTCTCTGAGGCTTGGATAGGGATGATGAAGTTCCCACCTCTAAAAGCAGCAACAAAAAGGTTTGCATTAAAACCCAAATTATAGTGAGGTGGGGGAGGGGATACTATGACTGATCAGCTTATGAAAAAAACAATTTACACTTGAAAATCATGTTAAAGCAGCTGGGCAGGGTGGCACAGGCAAGCCTGTAATTCCAGGACTTGGAAGGCTGAGAAAGGAGGATTGCAGGTTCAAGGCCAGACTCAGAAACTTAGACGGTCAGCAACCTAGCAAGACTCTGTTTTGAAACAAAAAATTAAAAAAGGGCTGAGGGTGTAGCTAGGTGATAAGATGCTCCTGGGTTCAATCTTCAGTACCAAAATAAATAAACAAATGAACAAAAATAAGACAAAACAAAAGACATTTAATTGTCTTTTGAAATATTTACAACTGTAGAGCTTCTTAACACTACCAGTTTATATATGGAGGTCCCAGCAATACTCAGGTTTCATGAATAGACTTGTATTTCTTCTACAGGCAAAGGGAAGAGAAATAAACTAGAGGCCAGAACCCCTTTTGCACAGTCCTCTGCCCCCACACCTCTCTTCCATCCTCCACACACCAGCTCCAGCAGAGATGCCTTTTATTTTTTTTACCTGCTTGGTACAACAGGCTCCCAAATTTGTCTTCATTCATAAAAAAAATCACCATGATTACAAAAAGAAAATATATGCATATATACATGGAAATAAATATACATGCCCCTGGTGTATCTAATGAGATCTTCATGCATATGAAATCATTCAATATGTAGTCTACCCATGGAAGTCTACCCAGGACCTTCCAAGGATACAAAATCATCCACTCCCTTAGAGAAGATGACATAGTATTTGTCCATAACCTACATACCTCCTAATGCATATTTTACATCGTGTCTAGGCTTCTTATAACAATATAATACAAATGTAATGGAAATAATTAGCATAGTATGTCATTTAGGGAATAATGACCAAAAAAACATAGTCTATACATGTTCACTATAGTAGCAATTCTTTAAATATTTGCTACCCGTGGTTGATTGATTCTGGGAATGCAAGACCTACTAGCAAGAAAGGCTGACTGTACCTTCAACTTCTGTGTAATTTCTTTTTCTGGTTCATAACTGTTGCATACAGTCAGACACGCATGTCTCTAATTTATTCCTAATGAAAAGGATTGTCTCCAATACCATGTGGGACATATTTTAACTTCTAAGGGGGATTTCTCCAGGGAAGATGCCCCATCTTTTCAAAAAGAAATACTCTGAAGCAAGCTGGGCATAATGTCCATAATCCTGGTACTTGGGAGGCTAAGACAGGAGGATCACAGATTTGAGGGCAGCCTGAACAAGTAGTGAGACTCTTATCAACCTAGCAAAACCCTGTTTAAAAAAACAATAAAATAAAGTAGGATTGGGTTATATCTCGGAGGTAGAAAGCCCCTGGGTTCAACTTTTAATACCACAAGAAAGAAAGAGGGAGAGGGAGAGATAGAGAGAGAGAAAGAAAAAGAAGAAGGAGGGGGAGGAGGAGGAGGAGGAGGAGGAAGATGGCGACCGAGAAAAGCGGGGCTTACAAGCCCCGCTAACAACCAATCTCTATTACCACAAAATCAGCGTCTTTCATAGCCAGAAAACACCATCACCAGAGAAACAAAAAAATCACCAGCCCCAGAGAGGAGGGGGTCTCATAACGGAGCTCAAAGCCACAGAGGAGATACGCCAGCCTCACAGCCGAGGACGCGGCAGCAGCGCCTTACTGCCGGCGGCAGCGGCGAACTCACCGGATGGCACCAGACCAATGAACTCAACAGCCCATCAGGCTCCAGAGAGGAGCGGCAGGCAGCGAGCCAAGCTGAGCCACTGCGGAACAGCCCGGACAGCGAGCCAAGGTGAGCCGCTGCGGAAGAGCCTGGCGGGATTCGGCAGATTTTTCGGCGCACGGAGCATCTAAAGCTCCCAGTGGCTGAGCTCAGCAAACGCTGCAGGGACTCAGAGCGGAGCTCAAAAACAGAGAAGAAATACGCCAGCCTCACGGCCGAGGGCATGGCAACAGCGCCATATTGCACCAATAAAAAATTAAAAAGAAGAAGAAGAAGAAGAAGAAGAAGAAGAAGAAGAAGAAGAAGAAGAAGGAGGAGGAGGAGGAGGAGGAGGAGGAGGAGGAGGAGGAGGAGGAGGAGGAGGAGGAGGAGGAGGAAAGAAGAAGAAGAAGAAGAAGAAGAAGAAGAAGAAGAAGAAGAAGAAGAAGAAGAAGAAGAAGAGGAGGAGAAAGAATGACAGAAAGAAAAAAGGAAAGGAAGAAAGAAAGAAGGAAGGAAGGAAGGTAGAAGGAGGAAGGAAGGAAAAAGGAAGACTCTGAGGCAGATCAACCTCTGTAGGATGCTATGTGTTGAAAATTAGCTCTTTCAAAATTAATCAAACTAAGAGAACTGGCTCCCCCTCCCCAAAGAGGCCACAAAGACAGAAGTATATTATAGACCTGCCTGTCTCTGTGAGAACCACCTTGTGGAAAAAGGAAAATTCAAGTTCACAGGTTGTACATCTGCCATCGCTGCAGGTGTTCCCTTCATAGGTTGCACCTGCTAAGGAGGAGAATCATGCGGCCCTTTTCCTGACATAAGGGAAAAGCCTCTTCCCCAGGGGCCTCCAATGGGCAGCAGACATATTCTGGCCTCCACCCTCCTGGGGTCTTAAAGTTCTTACATTTGGGCAGGAGGGCCAGAGAGCAGAATGCTGAAAAGAGAGCTACCTGGTAGCTGCCTGCGCTCTGGTCTGGTTGAATTCTGTTTTCCAAATGTTAGTGGAACACCTCTGATAATTCAAAGCACATTGCAAGAGCTGGGAGCACAAAGATAAGAGTGATCTCTGTCCCTGAGGGGTTTCAAGTATAGTTGAGAAGAGGAGGATTCCTGATCGGGTGATTATCATGTGGAAAGTGCTATCCTAACTCCTCTGGGCTTCTGGAACACGCAGACAATTTGCCCCCATGACTCTGTGCGGATCCTTGGTTGCTACACACCTGTAACCGACACTGGTGCGCTCTTGCAGGATGGAATTTCAGCATTAGAAGCTGGCAGAGCCCCTAAACCCAGGACTAGTGTGACGCTGCAAAGCCCCCGTCAGACACACTCACAGATGGATCTTTGGACAGGCTGTCACCCCCACATGGGGAGGTGCTTGGACAATCAGACACCCATTGAAAGGACTCTGGTTTCCAGAGCCTGCAGCCAGCCTTGTTGAGGGTGAAGGCTGAGGAATGATGTTCCCTGTGTGTCTGGCTGGTTCTGCATGCTCAGGACTCCAAGCACGGGGATTCCAGGGCCTCGGGTGGTGTCTCAAGTAGCGTCACCAAGCAGCCAGCTGCGGGCAGTCACTGTGACTGTACGTGACTCCCCAGAGGATGGCATGTGCCTCCAAAGCAGCCAGACCATTCCAAAGGTCAGGGGAAAGCGCATTGTCTCTCTCTCTCTCTCTCTCTCTCTCTCTCTCTCTCTCTCTCTCCCTCTCTCTCTCTCTCTCTCTCTCTCTCTCTCTCTGACTGCACGTTATCTGTCTGGTGACATTAAGGTCCAGAGAAAGAAGTTTCTGTCATTAAAGCACTTTGATTTTAGGGGTGTATTCATTTCGAGTCACCCCCTCATGCCATTTTGGCATGGGGCTGTATTTCTATTCTCTGTATTTCTATATTTCTAATAAACTTCTTTAAATCTTCAAAAAAAAGCACTTTGATTTTAATAGGAGCCAATTTTTTTTATGGTACCAGGGATTGAACCTAGGGTCATTCTACCTCAAAGTTACACCTCTAGCCTTATTTATTTATTCTTTATTTTGAAACAGGATCTCACTAAGTTGCAGAGGGCTTCACTAAGTAGCTGAGGCTGGCCACAAACCTGCGATCCTCCTGTCTCAGCCTCCCAAGTATTGGGATTACAAGTGTGCGTCACCATGCCTAGCTTTTAAGTAGGGGCCAATTCTAAGATTATTTCTATTCCAATAGGTATACATGTTAAAACCTGGTAGCAAAGTGGGCCCTTTGAGGGGGAAAAAAAGGAAAGAAAATCCTACTTTAAAACCTTGCCAATTTCTGTGGTGTAAACGCTCCCATTGTGGCCAACTTTAAGTTACCTCTGTGCTGTCTTTGTGTACAGAGGTGGAGAGAGAGGTGCACACTTGTCTCTTAGGAGCTGGGACAAGTGCCTAACGCAGCCTTGACATTCACTAAGATTTTACTATATTCTGGACATCTTGTTATTGAAATTTATCTAGAAAAATAAGGATAATAAAATTTTCTGCCTCAAAAGTTTGGGGAAAATTAAATGATGTAATATATACAATATAATCTAGATCAGTGGTTGGTGCATAGTGAGTTTTCAGTTCACGAACACAGCCATGACTGTCATTCTTTTTCTTTCTTTTTTTTTTTTTTTTGCGGGTCTGGGGATGGAACCCAGGGGCATTCAACCTTCGAGCTACACCCCTTTCCCTATTTTTTATTCTTTATTTTGAAACAGGGTCTCACTAAGTTACAGAAGGCCAAGTAGCTGAGGCTGTCTGCGAACTGCGATCCTCTGGTCTCAGCCTCCGGAATGCTGGGGCTACAAGCGTGCGCCACCACGCCCATACATCTATCTTTTTGTCAGCTAATTGAAGCCAATGTCCACCCTGCAGCTGACAGGGACGCTGCCTGTTTGTGGTTGAAGCTAAAAACCTTGGGCAACCTGCTGGTTTGCCTAGGAAGGAGATGTTATACATTCATCTTTTTTCTTTTTATATGTGTGTGTGGTACTGGGGATGAAACCCAGGGGCATTCTACCTCTGAGCTGTACCCTCAGCCCAATTTTTTTTATTTATTTTTATTGGTGCACTGTATTCATACATCACAGTGGGATAAAAAAAAACCTTTTGTAGACATACATGCACACATCGCCCAATTAGCCCCTACCCGATCCCCACCCTGTTCCCTCCCCATCCCTCCTTCCCATGCTTGGCTTAGTGCTTGACATCTAGTATTATATCAATTTATCCAAAATTAAAAATGATAATCTCACATAACAGTTTCATTTGTCTGATACCAAGCTTTTGATGACTTAAAGATAACATTTCAATATTTCTTTTTGCTTTCTTTCTTACCAGAGAACATTTTTTTCTTTTTTTTTTCTTTTAGGTGAAACTATCATACATTTATTTATTTATTTTTCAGAAAAAAAAATCTATCCTAATATGGAATATGGACTATAGATACCCAAAACGATCTCAAAAAAGAACAAAGCAAGAAGATGTATATTTTCTGATTTCAAACCATATAAAGCTACAATAATTGAAACAGTGTAGTACTGTTCTAAAGGCAGATATATAAACCATTGGAGTTAAATAAAAGCCTAGATATAAATTCTTCCATATATTGTCAAGTTATTTTTGACAAGGTTTTCACGAACATTTGGTGAAGGAAATAATAATCTTTTAACTAAATATTGTTGAAAAATAATAATTACATGAAAAAGAATAAAATTGGACCCTTACCTAACACCATATACAAATATTAACTCAAAATAGATAAAAGACCTAAATATAAATCTTAAGACTATAAACTTTTAGAAGAAAATATGGGTCATAAAACCTCACAACATTGAAATTGGCAGTGATTTCTTAGATATGATTTCAATGGCACAGGTAACAGAAGGGTAAACAAACTCCCTAAAAAATGAAAAAATAGACAATGTAAACAGAGTTAAAAGTTACTGATAGAATGGGATAAAATATTTCCAAATGCTATATCTGAAGATATATTAATATTCCAACTAGAAATCCTAAAAATTAGCAATAATAAAAGCAAACAATACAATTTAGAGATAGGTAAAAGACTAACATAAATAATGAATCTCCACAGATAACCAATCTTATTTGTCTGTTGGATGGAAAATCTTGTTTCTCTGGTTCTGGTGTGTGTTACCTATTTCTTCTTTGTAGTTAATCTCTTTGAGTATTTTCTCTAGCGCTGGTTTTGAAGACATAAATTCCTTCAGTTTCTGTTTTTCATGGAAGCTACTTATTTCCCCATCTAATTTGGTAGATAGTTTTGCTGGGTAGGAAATTTTTGGCTGGAAGTTGTTTTCTATCAGAGTTTGGAATATGTTACTCCAAGCCCTTCTGGCTCTCATGACTTGGTTTGGGAAGTCTGGAGTGATTCTAATTGGTTTGCCTCTGAATGTCACTTGGCCCTTTGTTTTTGTTGCCTTTAAGATTCTCTGCTTGGCTTTCACATTGGTCATTTTTACAATTATGTGGTGTGGGGATCCTCTTCTCTGATCCTGTCTAAAGGAAGTTCTATAAGTTTCCTGGACCTGTGTATTGACCTCTTGCTCTATGTTTGGAAAATTTTCTGCTATTACTTCCTTGAAGAGATTGTTGATCCCTTTGGTTTCACCTTCTTTTCCCTCCTCTATTTCAATTATTCTTAGGTTAGCTCTCTTAAAATAGGCCCATATTTCTTCAATGTCAGATTCCTGCTGTCAGATTTTTTTTCTAAATTAGAAACTATGCGTTCATTTTTGGAGTGATCATCTTCTAAGAGCGAGATTCTATTCTCCATGTGGTCTAATCGGTTGTTTGTGCTTTGAATTGAGGCCTTTACTTCATTAATTGCATCCTTTATCTCTTTTTGGCTCTCTCTGAATTCTTTTCAAAACACCTCTATTATTTCTACAGTTATTTTCCTGATTTGATCTTCTAGAAATCTCTGAATTTCTGTTTTATCAGGTTCTGATGTTGTGGTGTTGTGGGCATTCATTGCTCCATTGTTATTCCTCTTTCCCATGATTTCGGAAGTTTGTGCCTTCTCTGGGTTCGTCCCTTGGGTCACTATGACTTCACTTAAGGTGCTCTGGATCTTGAGTCTTTGGTATCTCAGTCCCCACTACTCCTTTACTGGGTTATATCGCAGAGTCTCAGACCCTGGGAGTCAATCAAGGCTGCTTTAGACCATGGCGGGGTGCCAGTTGGGCATTCTCCTATGGTGTGATATTTCTGCCACCACCACTCCCTCACTGGGTCAAGTCCCTGGGAGTGCAGTACTGGGATTTCTCCTCTAGGGGCCGCAATTTGACTCACTGTTGTTGAGTGCGCTGATGGAACTGTAGTGGACTCGGTGAATTCGCTGCTGCTGCCGCCGGTGGCAATATGGTACCGCTGCCACGCCCTCAGCCGTGAGTCTGATGTATTTCTTCTCTGGTTTTGAGCTCTGCTCTGAGTCCCTGCAAGGTGTGCTGAGCCCAACCTCTGGGAGCTTTAGATGCTCCCTGCGCCAAAAAATCTGCCGAATTCCACCCAGCTGATCCGCAGTGGCTCACCTCGGCTCACTGTCCACTGCTCCTCTCTGGAGCCTGGTGGGCTGTTGAGTGTGTTGGTCTGGTGCCATCTGGTGAGCTCACTGCTGCCGCCAGCAGTAAGGCGCTGCTGCCGCGTCCTTGGGCATGAGGCCAGCGTATCTCTTCTCTGGCTCTGAGCTCCGTTCTGAGTCCCCCTCCTCTCTGGAGCCTGGTGCTGCAAGGGAAGATGGTGCCCGCCTCTCCACGCCGTGGCTCCGGCTGCAGTACTGCGGTCTGGTTTCTTTCTGGTGTCTCGTTTTTCCAGCCCTCTTTTTCTCTGTCCCTTGTAATTACATGTTTTGTTTCTCTGCTGATGGTGTTTTCTGGCTATGAAAGGCGCTGATTTTGTGGTAATAGAGATTGGTTGTTAGCAGGGCTTTTCTCCGTCGCCATCTTCCCGGAAGTTCCCTCAGCCCTATTTTTTATTCCTTCTTTGGAAACAGGGTCTCACTAAGTTCCTGAGAGCCTCACTAAGTAGCTGAGGCTGGCCGCGAACCCGGATCCTCCTGTCTCAGCCTCCCACATACTGGGATTACAAGCGTGCGCCACCACGCCCGGCTCACATTCATCTTTTGACCTAGTAATTTACCAGGCCTCCCTGAGGATGACACAGTACAGAACCCTGGGAAGACAGCAGTGTTACCTGTGTAGAAGAGAACTTCTGCCACAGAGAGGAACATTGGACTAAAAGAGAGACACATACTGAGTGAGGGGACAGGCAGGGGTCACCTCAGATGGCCCTGGTTAGGAATGCTGAAGGACAGGCATGGCTTCAGCATCAGCACCCGTGAGGGTACCCCACAGACCACACTGCTTACACATCATATTGGCCATCTTGCTTCACCCTTGGTGAAGCAGGTCCTGCAAAACACCCACAAGCTGGGCATAGTGGCACACACCTGCAGCCTCAGTACTGGGGAGGCTGAGACAAGAAGATCGTGGGTTCAAAACCAGCCTCAGCATCTTCATGAGACTCTCAGCAACATAGCAAGACCCTGTTTCGAAATAAAATAAATAAAAAGATCTGGCAGTGTAGTTCAAAGGTAGAATGCCTCTGGATTCAATCGCCAGTACCAAAAACTAAAAAAAAAAAAAAAAAAAAAAAAAAAAAAAAAACTGTGTGCTGTGGCTAACACTGAACTGTCTGCCGGGAAGAGGCTTTCTTCCCCTAAATAAGACTCAGAACCCGCTCACTCAACCAGGGTGTTACCACAGTCCTGAACTGCCTCTCCCCTTCAGTGTGGCCTCTAGGAAAAGCAAAGAGGCACCCAGCTCCAAATGCCAACCGCTAATATGTGTGGGACATTGAAGTCGGCCATCTTTGCATATAAGCTCCAAGCTCTGAACACCTTTATCCTTTGAGATTTGAGGAATTCTGGCTAAGTAGATGCTTGGAGGAGGAGAACGGGGACATCCAGGCAGGTCAGGGCTGGGAAAAGTCTGGAGCGATCTTGTAGCTGCTCCTCTGAGGAACTGAGCTCCGCTCTTCAAAGACGGTCTCTCGCGAGGCCGCAGACAGCACCCTGGCCAAGATGCCCAGGGCAGGGGCGCACAATGGGGGCCTGTTCCAGAGGAAGAAACAGGAATATTCTGTGAGAAAGAAGCGGAGACCAAAAAAAATGTCTAAATATCTGGTTTTGCTTCCTACACCTCGCCCACTCTGAACATTAACTTCATACCAACCTCCTACTGAATCAGGGCCCTGGACTCCGGGAGGCCCAGAGACACAGGAGGGACCAACGAAGCCGTGTCTGTGCTGGAGCCCCATGACTCAGCCCAAGTTTTCTGTGCCTTGGTTTTCCTGAAATATTTTGTAGAATTAGGGGGCAGCAGTCATATGTGTCAAGGGTACTAGAGTATCCTTGATTTTTCTGATTTTCATTTCCTTTCTAATTTGCTATAGCTATACAATCTTTTAAAAATGGAAAGGCTATAAGTTTAGACTGCTGAATGAATTGGTAAATTCAAGTTCTTAACTCGCTTACCAGACCTGCTAGAAGTAACCAAGCCTCAGCACCACCCAACCCCAGAGGATACGGGCAGCCCGTAACTTCTCTGGATTTGAAGGAGTAAGGACTGGCTTTTTATTTTAATGTCTCCTACTTATGAAATTTGACCTTTTAGCAGGAAGCAGCTTGTCAGTTAGCAGGATCAAGAGGCCTGTTTCCACTCATGGTTCCGGTCACGGAAGAGAGAAGAAGGCAGTTTTACCACTAAAAACTAGCTTTTGTTCTTGTCAAATGCTCAATGACTACCAGAAGAAAAAAAAGAAGAAGAAGAAGAAAAAAACTTAGAAAAGACCCTCTGGGCTTTCTCTTATCCGAAACTTAAAAAGATTTTAAAACTAGATTAATAAACGTAAGTTGAGTCGAGCACATAAATAGATCAATGAGAAAAAAAAAAGAGACTAGAAAATAGGGAATGATTTAAGGCATAAAGCAAATTTGCAATTATTATGGAAAAGATGACTGATTTAATAAATATTATTGGAAAAACTGGTTTATCGTAGCAGGATAGATCCACCTTCGTGCCTTTATGCCAATGTAAATTACAGGTTAAAAAATATCTATTGATGCCGGGCGTGGTGGCACACACTTATAATCCCCGCACTTGGGAGGCGGAGACAGGAGGATCGCGCAGGTTTGAAGCCAGCTGCGCAACTTAAGAGACCCTGTTTCCAAATTTTAAAAAATGTATAAAATAGGTCTGGGAGTGTAGCCCGGAGGTAGAAGGGTTTCCAGGAACCCCAGTACCACCAAAAATAAAATATCTATTTGTGGATTTTTGTTTTTAAGATTTTGGGGGAGATTGAATACAGGGGTATCCTTCCCCCAAGCTATACCCCAGCACTATTTTATTTTTTATTTTGAAACAGGGTCACTAGCTTGCCAAGGGCCTCGCTATGTTTCTGAGGCTGACCTCAAACCTGTGATCCTCCTGTTTCAGCCTCCCACGTACTAGGATTACAGGCGTGCACCACCACACCTGGCTAAAAAACTATAAAGAAACATGACACAGTCTTTTCCTATCATCTCAGGAAAGAAGAAAGCCTTTCTAATCATACACAAACTTCCGAAGTTATGAATAAAAATATTGATTAGATTGATAATATAAATAATAACAATCTTATCCACGCCAATAATACAAAAAATGATGTCAAAATACAAGTGAATGGGGGAAATATTTGAAAGACAGTTTATGAAAAATGCCTAATGCATAAAGGGCATAAGAGAAAAAATGGGACTTGTGAGCCACAAGTAAGAGGTACTCAGCCCAAGATGGGGTTTTTTTGTTTTGTTTTGATGATAAAAATACAGAAACAAACAATTCAGGGGGGAGGAAAGAGAGGGAGAGGGAGAGGGAGAGGGAGAGGGAGAGGGAGAGGGAGAGGGAGAGAAAGGGAGGGAGAATTAGAAAAAATAGGACTTGTAAACCACAAGTAAAAGGCACTCAGCCCAAGAATTGTTTTGTTTTGTTTTGATGGTCAAAAATACAGAAACAAGCAATTCAGAGTGTGTGGGGGAGACAGAGGGGGGTAGTTTATATGAAAAGAAAAAAAGAGAAAGGGGCTGAAAATGTAGTTCACTGGTAGAACACATACTTAGCATGCACCAGGCCCTAAGTTCCATTCCCCATCACCAAAGGAAGAAGGAAGGAAGGAAGGAAGGAAGGAAGGAAGGAAGGAAGGAAGGAAGGAAGGAAGGAAGGAAGTTAAAACTTTGTCCAAAATTTTACCAAGTAGCCAGACGTGGTGGCGCACACTTGTAATCCCCGCACTTGGGAGGCAGAGACAGGAGGATCGCGCTGGTTCGGAGCCAGCCTCGCTGGCTTCAGAGACCCGTTTCCAAATAAAATATAAAATAGGTCTGGGAGTATAGCCCGGAGGTAGAAGGGCTTCCAGGAACCCCAGTACCACCAAAAATAAAAATAAAAAAAATTTTCACCAAGTAGATTGACAAAGATGAACAATTTTTAACAATGCACAGTATTTAAATGCAAGGAAACAGGACTTTTCTTTTTAATCAACTATGGGGCATGTAAACAGGCGGCCCAACATTTTCAGTGGGCAACTTGGTAGCATGAGTCCCAGTGAGCATACACAGACCCTCTCCAGAGTTCATCTATATCCATTCACAGGAGTCAAACTATTAGACTCCCCTATAGCACTGCCGGCCATGGCTAAGGGCTAGAAATAACCTGAATTTTCACCAAGGGGACACGGGTTAAATACATTCACGCCATTGTATATTCTGTGGGTCCTTAGAGGAACAAAGCAATTCTCTGTGTCTGCAGAGAAACAATCTCTGAGATGGCTAAGTGGAAAAGTTAAGAGGAAGAGCTATTGTGTATTATATAATTGTGTGTGTGTGTGTGTGTGTGTGTGTGTGTGTGTGTGTGTGCAGGCTGAGATGGGGAGGGGAGGTCACACTTGAGTATCCATTCAGCTGAGTTTTACTGAGCAACTACTGCCCGCCTTGCACTGTTCCAAGTACCAAGGACTCGGTCGTGAACTGACCCCTGCTCCCAGGGAGCTTCTGCTAGAAGGAAAATCAGCAATGACTTATGCCATGTGCCACAGGTTGCAAAGCAAAACAGGGGGAAATCGTGGAGAAGAGGAAGAGACAGGAGTCAACTCGAAGGAGCTTAGAAAAAACCTTCCCGGAGGAAGGAAAATCTGAGCTGACCCTTGGGGGAAAGTGTTGCAGCGAGAAAGCAGGGCAGAAGCCAAAGTCTGGAGCTGCCTGGAGCAGTTTCCTGGTGACTGGTGGATAGGGAGGAGCCCCGAGGGGCTAGGGCAGAGGGAGAGAAAAAGAGAGTGGGGAGAAAGCGTTAACATGCAAGCTGTTAGACACCCAAACTCTTGCCTCCAAGGCAAAAGACTGGGTCTGACTTGCACTCTAAAAATATCCCGAGAAACCTCTCAAAAAAGTGCCAAGCTACCTGTTAATGGTGGCTGCTTTGGAGAAGATGAATGGGGGAGGCAGGGAAGGGGGAGGAGAGAATCGCCTTGTGTTACACTGACCGCACCGCTTTGTCTGATTGTACAGGAAGGAGCCTCCTTCGGTACCCTGGGGGACATCCCAAGATCCCCCAAAATACCCAGTGATCAAGGCCCTTGCACAAAGCTGTTAGTGTTTGCCTATCACCTATTTATGTCTTCCTACACACTTAAATCATCTCTAAATTAGTGTGTGTGTGTGTGTGTGTGTGTGTGTGTGTGTGTGTGTGTTTTGTGTGTTACTGGGGATTGAACCCAGGGGCATTCTACTTCTGAGCTATACCCCCAGCCCTATTTTTAATACTTTATTTTGAAACAGGGTCTCACTAAGTTGCCAAGGGCTGAGGATGTAGCTTGGAGGTAGAATGCCCCTGAATTTTATCCCCAGTACCACAAAAAAAAAAAAAAAAAAAAGGAATCTCAGACAGTGAGTCTCAGGAGTCTGCATTTAGGGTCCAGGCAGAAGGAGGCTGTCAAACTCCGAAATTCAAAAACCATTATTTCTACTAAGCCAACCCGGCCTCCTTTTAAGGTCACGAATGAGCTGCCCCCCACCTCCTATCTGAGTTCGTTATCTCTCACGGCATAATGAATCACTCCGAAAATGTCCAGCTTAAAACAACAAACAGTTCTTATCTCCGCATTCCTAGTGGTCAGGGACTGGGGAGCAACTTTTAGCTGGGTGGTTCTGGTATTTTGAGTCACCTGCTGAAGATGGTACACCTTGCTGGCCAGAGTTGCCCTTGTCACCCGAAGACACGGAGACTCCGCTTTGGAGCTTACCGCTGTGGTCTGCTGGCAGGAGGCTCCATTGACTCCATTTCCACAGCAAAGGAGACTGGCGGGCGGCACAAGACAAGCGGGCAGTCTCTTTATAGCCTGATCTTGACCGGGTGTGATGGCACAGGCTTATCATCCCAGTACTTGGGAGGCTGAGACGGGAGGATTGCAGGTTGGCGGCCAGCCTCAGCTACTTAGTGAGACCCTCGGCAACTTAGCGATACCCTTAAAGCTGAAGTGAAATGGGTCATAAGAGGAACTCCAGGCTAAAAAGGAGATCCTATAGAGGAGCAAATAAGGCAACCTAACTGTGGGGATGGGAGGGGGGAAAAAGGAAACCCTTTAAAGCACACGATGTACTTATTCATATCTTAGTCAGCCACGAAGCCAAGCATGGGAGGGAAGGGTGGGGAGGGAGTGGTGTGGGGACTGGGTGGGGGCTGGCTGGGGGATGTGTGCATTTATGTCTACACAAGTCTTTTAACCCCATTATGATGTATAAATATAATGCACCAATAAAAAGTTTTTAAAAAGAATAAAAAATAAATAGAGCTGGGGATGTAGCTCAGAAGTAGAATGCCCCTGAGTTTAATCTCCAGTAATGCGTGCACACACACACACACACACACACACACACACATACACACACACACAAATATATCTATAATATATGTATTATCTATTAATATATAAGATTAGGTTTTATATATATTACCTAATCTTGGAGGTGATACGCCATCCCTCCAGTCACTTCTCTGCCTCAGAAGTGACCCACCAAGTCCCACTTTACACTACAGGGGAGGAAAATTAATCTCCACCTCTTGAAGGTAAGCTTACCAAACGATGCATTCTATAAACATCACTACCCCCACACATCCTCGTTGGTACTCACTCCTTCCTTCCTTTCTTCCTTCCTTCTTTCTTTCCTTCCATTTTTCTTCTGGTTCTGGAGATTAAACCCAGGGGCATTCTACCTTTGAGCTCCACCTCCAGCCCTTTTTTTTTTTTTTTTTTGGTGTTACTGGGGTTCCTGGAAACCCTTCTACCTCCGGGGCTACACTCCCACCAGACCTATTTTTATTTGGAAACAGGGCCTCTTTTGCGCATGGCTGGCTTCGAACCTGCGCGATCCTCCTGTCTCTGCCTCCCAAGCGTGGGGATTACAAGAGTGCACCACCACGCCCGGCCCTTTTCATTTATTTTATTTTGAAACAGAGTGTTGCTCCATTGCTGAGGCTGGCCTGGAACCTGCCATCCTCCTGTCTCAGCCTCCCCATTGCTGGTATTACAGGTGTTCGCCCCCATGCTGACTCGATAACTGCTTTGACATAGTGTAAGACCCACTACATCTGACACACATAGATGTACCTGTGTGCACCCTAGGAAACCCTTGCACCGATGAGCCAGTGAAATCATACTTACCCTCAGGAACAGGCAGAAAGTAGCCTTCCTCCCACAGCTAGCCTGCATGGCTGCAGAGGCGATATCACTGGACAACTCCGGGGTATACCACTTGCCTGCAGAGGGGGAGATCACTGTAAAGGTTGACAATTGTTCAGCAGCACCAAAAAAATACAAGAAGCCACAAGCGAGTACATAGTCAGATTCAATCTCTAAGATCACAATGGTTGAGCCGGAAGTGGTGGTGCACGCCTGTGATCCCAGTACTTGAGGCTGAGACAGGAGGACCGCAGGCTGGAGGCCAGCCTCAGCAGTTTATCAAAACCCTGTTTCAAAATAAAAAAAATAAAATAGGGCCGAGGGTATAGCTCAGGGGTGGAATACCCCTAGGTTCAATCCCTCACACAGAAAAAAGAACCCCACGAATTCTTACTCATGGCTTACCAGCAGTTTAAGACCCACAGCACGGATCCTGGGATATTCTTCACCACGTGTATGGATCCCTCAGCCTAGACACACTGCGTTGGGGGAACTTAGTGAAAGCTTCCAAGGAGGCGGTGGCCATGATGGAGGTGGGTTCTGGAGCATCCTGCAGCCTGGAGCAGGTGCTGGAGGAGATGTGAGCTGCCAACTTCAGGAAGATCCGGAGCGAGTATCAGGAGCAGTTGCATCCCTCCCTGTAGGAGAGGCTGGCCGTGTGGTCTGGGTACAAGGGGCCAAGAAAGACCTACAAGGAAGATGCAGCTTCTCTACTCCCGTGAGCTCAGGACAGTCGCTTAACCTGGGAGGCTTCCTCCTCTGAGAGTGGCCAGGGCATCAAGCTAGGCTCCAAGTGTAGACCTTCCACAGGAACCCAGCCGGCCCTCCTTACCTATGGTTTCCTGTCCTCAGATTCAGCAAACCACAGAGCACAAAAGAGGGAGAGAGAGGAAGACCTGTATCTGTACTGGCTGTGTACAGACTTTTCTCTTGCCATTATTCCGTATTGTCATTAAACAATACAGAGTATTTGCATAGGCTTTGCATTGTATGAGGCATTATAAATAATCTAGAAAAGATTTAACAGGTATGGGAGAAAGTGACCAGTGATATGGAAATGCTTATCATTTTATATTAGACACTTGAGCATCCTTGGATTTTGGTATCTGTTTGGGGGAGGAGAGTGAAACCAGTCTCCATAGATACTGAAGACACCTGTGTAAGACCTCATCTATGAACCAGGAAGGCGTTCTCATGAGACACCAGATCTGCTGGTTTCTAGATCTCTGACCCTCCTGTACACCGCCTGCATCCTCTAGCTCTGTGAGAAGCAAATGGCTGTTGTGTATAATCCACACTATCAAGCCGGGCGTGGTGGTGCACGTTTGTAATTCCAGCACTTGGGAGGCTGAGACAGGAGGATCGCAGTTCGCGGCCACCTCAGCTTCTTAGTGAGACCATTTGCAACTCAGTGAGACTCTGCTTCAGAATCGAGAATAAAAAATAGGGCCGGGGGTGTAGCTCAGAGGTAGAAGGTCCCTGGGTTCCATCCCCCAGTAGTGAAAAAAATCCACACCGTCTACGGCATTGTTACATCAAGCCAAGTCTGTACGCATCTGAGGCAGAAAATATCTGAATGCTGTCAAAGTCAAATCATGAGATCAAATTCAGAAGCATGGATGGCTGTGGGGTATAACTAGCTATTTTAAAAAATGAACTAAGCTCAGCATGGTGATGCGGGCTTGAAATCCCAGTACTTGGAAAGCTGAGACAAGAAGATCACAGATTCGAGGACAGTCTCAGCAACTTAGTGAGACCCTGTTCCCAAATAAAATACAAAATAGGTCTGAGAGTATAGCCCAGAGGTAGAAAAGCCCCTGGGTTCCACCCCCAGTACCACACAAAAAATAAATAAATAAATAAATAAATAAATAAATAAATAAATAAAATAGGACTGGGAGTGTAGCTCAGTGGTAGAATGCCCCTCGTTTCAATCCCTAGTACCACAAAAATAAATAAATAAACAAATAAATAAGATCTTTATCTGGTAATTTCAAGGATATTCATGATTTATTGCTAACTGTGAAAAGCAAAGAAACATATTTCATAAGATGCTATCTTTGTAGCTGGGTGTGGTGGTGCACACTTATAAACCCAGTACTGGGGAGGCTGAGACAGGAGGATCACAGGTTTGTGGCCAGCCTCAGCTATTTAGTGAGGTCCCTTGCAACTTAGTGAGACCCTGTTTCAAAATAAAGAATAAAAAATAGGGCTGGGGGTGGACTCACCTGGTTTCAATCCCCAGTACTGTAAAATAATCATCATCATCATCATCATCCCATGTTTGTAAAAAATGATTTTTAAAATAAGTATTCTGGTAGCACGCCAGACCCCTGGAGAAACCGGGCTCAGTACCCTGGGTTCCGGGCAGGGGTCACACAGGACATGCCAGCCGGGGCCCGGGTCGCGAGACTCTGGGCCCCGGGCCGGAACGTGCGTAGCACACCAGACCGCTGGAGAAACCAGGCCCAGTACCCTGGGACCCGGGCGGGGGTCACGCGGGGCATGCCAGCTGGGGCCCGGGTCGCAGGACCCTGGGCCCCAGGCGGAGTAGTGCAGAGTACTCTGGACCCATGGGGAAACCGACCGGGTTACAGTGCTACTGAGTGAGTGCCTGATCCCACTACCTCCTCAAACCACATATACTGTCTTCTCTTATTAAAAAAAAAAAAGGAAAAGAAAAAGAAAAATATAGGAGAGGAGTTAAGAAAGCCGTTGTGGATGCCAGGACACTGGAGATGCAGACAAAAACTTATCTAAATGCACTAGAACTTATGGAAAAATTCCCCATGAAGGAGGACTGCTGTTTCTCTGTGTTGTTAAGAATCTTGGACATCACCTATAAGGAGAAAGGCAGTGTTGAAAGAGGTCTCCGCGATGGCGGTGGAGACTTGTATTCAGGAGAAGCAGAAACCGGATCCTACCAACCTTATTTTTTTTGAGAAATTACACCAAATGTCAAATGCTACCGTCACACATGCTTAGGAACACTGGACAACATTCAGAGTGGAAAAAGAGCCTGGGAAGGATTTGAAATGGTGGAGGCAGTGGCAGTGGCAGTGGCCAGTACTCAGGGGAGGCAGAGATCTGATACATTACACCTGGAACCTTTGAAATAATAACCCCAGAGACAGTGATCGGAGCCTGCTGAGGGGTTAGGCGGGTGCCGGGGCCAGTGGCCAACATCGGAGCTTGCCGTGAGGCAAGGCCACTACTGAGGCCCCCGTGGCCAGGATTGGAGCCTGCTGAGGGGTTAAGCCAGTGCTGGGGCCAGCGAGGCCGGCATCGGCCTGCCATGAGGCAAGGCCGGTACTCAGGTCTCCAAGGCCAGGATAAGAGCCTGCTGAGAGGTTAGGCCGGTGCTAGGGCCAGCGAGGCCGGCATCAGATCCTGCCATGAGGCAAGGCCAGTACTGGGGCCTCCAAGGCCAGGATAAGAGCCTGCCGAGGGATTAGGCCAGTGCTGGGGCCAGCGAGGCCGGCATCCGAGCCTGCCATGAGGCAAGGCCGGTACTGGGGCCTCCGAGGCCAGGATAAGAGGCTGCTGAGGGGTTAGGCCGGTGCTGGGGACAGCAAGGCCGGCATCGGAGCCTGCCGTGACACAAGGCCGGTACTGGAGCCTCTGAGGCTAGGATAAGGGCCTGCCGAGGGATTAGGCCGGTGCTGGGACCAGCAAGGCCAGCATTGGAGCCTGCCGTGAGGCAAGGCCAGTACTGGGGCCTCTGAGGACAGGATTGGAGCCTGCCGAGGTGTTAGGCCGGTACTGGGGCCAGCGAGGCCGACATCGGAGCCTGCCATAAGGCAAGGCCGGTACTGGGGCCTCCGAGGCCAGGATAAGAGCCTGCCGAGGGGTTAGGCCGGTGCTGGGGCCAGCAAGGCCAGCATCGGAGCCTGCCGTGAGGCATGGCCGGTGCTGGGGCCTCCAAGGCCAGGATCAGAGCCTGCCAAGGGGTTAGGCCAGTGCGGGGACCAGCGAGGCCGGCATCAGAGCCTGCCGTGATGCAAGGCCAGTGCTGGGGCCTCCGAGGCCAGGATAAGAGCCTGCCGAGGGGTTAGATCAGTGCTGGGGCCAGCAAGGCCGGCATCGGAGCCTGCCATGAGGCAAAGCCGGTACTGGGGCCTCCGAGGCCAGGATAAGAGGCTGCCGAAGAGTTAGGCCAGTGCTGGGGACAGCAAGGCCAGCATCGGAGCCTGCCGTGAGGCAAGGCTGGTACTGGGCCCTCCGGGGCAGGGATTGGAGCCTGCCGAGGGGTTAGGCCGTTGCTGAGGCCGGCATTGGAGCCTGCCGTGAGGCATGGCTGGTGCTGGGGTCTCCGAGGCTGGGATCCGAGCCTGCTGAGGGGTTAGGCTGGTGCTGGGGCCAGTGAGGCCAGCATGAGAGCCTGCCGTGAGCAAGGCCGGTACTGGGGCCTCCGAGGCCAGGATAAGAGCCTGCCGAGGGGTTAGGCCGGTGCTGGGGCCAGCGAGGCTGGCCTCGGAGCCTGTCGTGAAGCATGGCTGGTGCTGGGGTCTCCAAGGCCGGGATCCGAGCCTGCCGAGGGGTTAGGCCATTGCTGGGGCCAGCGAGGCTGGCATCGGAGTCTTCTGTGATGCAAGGCCGGTACTGGGGCCTCCGAGGCCAGGATAAGAGCCTGCCATGGGGTTAGGCCGGTGCTGGGGCCAGCGAGGCCGGCATCAGAGCGTGCTGTGATACAAGGCTGGTACTGGGGCCTCCGAGGCCAGGATAAGAGCCTGACGTGGGGTTAGGCCGGAGCTGGGGCCTCCAAGGCCGGGATCGGAATCCTGCCAAAGGGTTAGGCTGGTGCCGCAGCCAATGGCCAGTATCGGAGCCTGCCGTGAGGCAAGGCCACTCCTGCGGCCTCCAAGGCCGGGATCGAAGCCAGCTGAGGGGTTAGGCCGGTGTGCAGGCCAGCAAGACCAGAACCGGGGCCTCCCATGAGGCAAGGCCGCTGCTTGACCCAGTGAGTTCTGGATCAGTCCACTGAGTAGCCAGGCCACTACTGGGGCCGTCAAGAGTGGGAGCGGTACTTGCAACGCAGCATGCACAGAGAAATATCACAGAAAATATAAATCAGATGCTTCCCCTAATCAGCAATAACTAGGAGGAAAGGGGCAACAGGAAGAGGTCGAGCTATAGAAAGGGCCCTATAGTGAAGCAACTAATGTGACCAATCAGAGGGTATGTAATAGTGGAGGATGGAGCCTCTTTAAAATGCATGAGGTACATAAACAAATGTATCAAAGTCAATCACCAAAGAAGCATGGGATGGAGGGAGGGGGAGAGAATGGGATGGGGTCTGGAGGTGGGCTAATTGAATGATGTGTGCTTGTATATCCTCTCAAGTCTTGTACTCCAATGTGATTGATATATGACTACAATGCACCAATTTTAAAAAATAAATAAATTAATTTAAAATAAAATAAGTATTCTAAAGTTTAGCCATCTCAAGCCGGGCGTTGTGGCGCACGCTTGTAATCCCCGCGCTTGGGAGGCGGAGACAGGAGGATCGCGCAGGTTCGAAGCCAGCCGCGCTGGCGTAAGAGACCCTGTTTCAAAAATATAAAATAGGTCTGGGAGTGTAGCCCGGAGGTAGAAGGGCTTCCAGGAACCCCAGTACCACAAAAAAAATAAAAAATAAAAAATAAAGTTTAGCCATCTCTACCTACAAGGTCAAGGTTGTTGTGTTACAGTCCTGCACGAAGCTTTTCATTCTTCTCATGGTCTGTGTGAAACTGTCAGAAACTGCCCAGCACTCAAGTTTGCACAGCTGTACCAGAAACCTGTAATAAGACACCGTACAGGGGCCCAGAGGATGCACCAGTGAAGCATTCACTACTCTCTCATTGCTTCATGGTTTGAAATATGATTCGTGTTTTGGGACCGTGAGCACACCAAGATCTCGGCGTGAACATCCTAGAGGCCAGGACTCTCCCACCTCCATTCATAGGGATGTCTTGAAAGCCTACACAAAAAGGGGCCCACATTTGGGGTGTCCGTACACCATACCCTACTAGCCTCAGCTGCCTCAGAAACGGGCCCCACGAAGTTGCTGAGATGCTCAGAAAGTGGCATCAAAAGATGAGGCGTCTCCTCAGGAAAGAGGAGTCCACGGCAGCAAGCTCAATGGAGAAAAACCCAGAAACAACCTAAATATCCCTCAAGGGAGGAACAGAAAAAGCAATCCCAGCATCTCACCCCAGCCCAAAAGAATGAGAGCAAATTTACCTCAACAGGGAGGAAAATTGAATGCAAAGAAACAAAGTACCATCGCCATTCCGTTAAAAACAATTGTGTGAGCCGGGCGTCGTGGCGCACGCTTGCAATCCCAGCATTTGGAGGCAGAGACTGGAGGATCGGCGTTCAAGGACAGCCTCAGCTACTTAGCAAGGCCCTTTGCAACTCAGTGAGACTCTGTTTCAAAAAATCAAAAGACTAAAAAATAGAGCTGGGGGGTGGAGCTTGGAGGTAGAACGCCCCTGGGTTCCATCCCCAGTACCACACAAAAAAAGCAATTGTGTGTATTCACATACGTGTGTGTTACATGTAAACACACATGAAATACAGTATTCATGTTGAACAAAACATCTAAAAAATAATACATCAAGCTACAAACGATGGATTATTCATAGGGTAGACTTCAAGGGGGAGAAATTAACACTCTTTATTTAAATGTTCACAATCTGAATGGTGTTGAAGTAAAGGGAAACTGAGCTTGTGCCAGAAGTTCTTAGCATTGTTTAATAAAGTACACAAGACTAAATGGAAATCAGTTGTATTGAAACTACACAGCGTAATTATTAAAACAGATGATCGCTGGTTACTGTGGGTGTTCTTTATGCGTTAAATAGAAAGATAGAGCAGCAAGTCTAATAAACACCATAATTTCAAAGAAGCAAGTAGCAGAAATATCTCAAGATAGCTACAACTATCCTGTGGTAGGAAAATATCTGATTTTTCCTGAGGATGAAGTCAAAGTATAGGTCATACTTCATTGAAGCAAGTGGAAAAATTCAGTGAGAAGTTCGTAAAAATAAAACTGTCATTTTTTTCCACCTAAGTTTTTGGACTCCTGAATTCTAATGTGGGTTCTTCAAGAGTCTGTGGACCTCAGGTTAAAAAAATCTGATGAAGCCGAGCATGGTGGCACATGCCTGTAAATCCCAGTACTTGGGAGACTGAGACAGAAGAATCACAGGTTCAAGGACAGCCTCAACAAATGTGTGAGGAAAATTTTCTCTCATTCTTTTGGGTTGGGGTGAGATGCTGGGATTGGTTCATCTATTCCTCCCTTTGAGGGATATTCGGGTTGTTTACAGTTTTTCTTTGTTGCAATTACTGCCCTGGACTCCTCAACAACTTAGCAAGACCCTGTCTCAAAATTTAAAAAATGCAAAAGAGCTGGGGGTGTAGCTCAGAGGTAGAATTCTCCTGGGTTCAGTCCTCAGTATCAAAAATTATTTATTTATGTACTTATTTTTAATTTAAAAAAATAAAAAATAAGCCAGACGTGGTGGCACACACCTGTAATCCCAGTACTTGAGAGGCTGAGACAGGAGGATCGCAGGTTCAAGGACAGCCTCAGCAAGTAGGGAGACTCTTATCAACCTAGTGAGACCTTGTTTCAAAATAAAAATAAAATATGGCTGGGGATATAGCACAGAGGTACAATGCCTCCCGTTCAATCCCCAGTACTGCACGCACACGCACACGCACACGCACACAAATGTTTTTAAAGAAACCTGATGAGCGCTACACTCTAGAAAGTCAGCATTCACCTCTTAGTCTAGTTCTCCTTTCCTTTTGAGAGGTACCACTTTAAAGGGTTGGTTAGTTCGTACAGATATAAGGGATTGCTTTAGGGTGTCCAGGGTCAGTGAAACAACCTAAACGCTAACACCTCCAATGGAGGTGGATCATGCTCTGTCAGGTGATGTGAAATCGACCTTTCCTTGAGAAAAGAAAAATGTTCAACATCCTTAGCAATCAGGGAAATGCAAGTCAAAACAACTCCAAGATTCCATCTGACTCCAGTTAGAATGGCCATGACCAAGGACACAAATGCTAAGAAACACTGGTGAGGACCTGGGGAAGTAGGGATTCTTAGACACCGTGGATGGGATTGCAGATTAGTATGAACACTACCGAGATCCGTATGGAGGTCGCTCCAAAGAGTAGGACTGGAGCCACCACAGGACCCAGCTGCATCACTCCTCGGCATCTTCCCAAAAGAAGTAAAGTGAGAGGCTGGGCGTGGTGGCGCACGCTTGCAATCCCCGCGCTTGGGAGGCGGAGACAGGAGGATCGTGCTGGTTTGGAGCCAGCCGCGCTGGCTTAACAGACTCTGTTTCCAAATTAAAAACATATAAAATAATAGGTCTGGGAGTGTAGCTGGGAGGTAGAAGGGCTTCTAGGAACCCCAGTGCCACCAAAAAAAACAAAAGTAAAGTGAGAATACAGGAGTACTACATGCATGCCTGTGTTTATAGCAGCATAATTCACAGTAGCCGAATTGTGGAACCAACCTAGGTCCCCGTCAATAGATGAATGCCGAAAAATAATGTGGTCCATCCACGTAGTAGAATTTCACTCAGCCACAAAGAAGAACAAAATTATGTCATTTGCGGGCAAATGGGTAGAACTAGAGAATATCCTTCTGGATAACATTAGCCAGTCTCAGAAAGTCAAAGGTCACGTGTTCCACCTTGGATGCAGGCCAGGAAAGAATTTTCAAGATGGGAGTCGTACCATATGCAGGTGTATTTACTTAATTTTTTTAAGTACTGGAGATTGAACCCAGGGGTATTCTACCTCTAAGCTATATCGCCAACCCTATTTATTATTTTGGGGGGGAATATGGGGACAGAATCCAGGAGCATTTGACCTCCAAACTATACTCTTTGCCTTTTTTTTTTTTTTTTGAAACAGGGTCTCACTAGGTTGCAGAGGGCCTCACTAAGGAGCTGAGGCTGGCTACAAACCTGAGATCTTCCTGATTCAACTTCCCAAGTACTGGGATTATAAGTGTGAGCCACCATGTCAAGCATGCAGGTTTATTTAGTGGAAGGCACATTTAAAGAATGGGTAATGTCTCATGAAGAAGAAGAAGAAGAAGAAGAAGAAGAAGAAGAAGAAGAAGAAGAAGAAGAAGAAGAAGAAGAAGAAGAAGAAGAAGAAGAAGAAGGAGAAGAAGAAGAAGAAGAAGAACTTCCAGGAAGATGGCAACGGAGCAAAACGGGGCTTACGAGCCCTGCTAACAACCAATCTCTATTACCACAAAATCAGCACCTTTCATAGCTAGAAAACACCATCAGCAGAGAAACAAAAAATGTAATTTTAAGGGAAAGAGAAATGGAGGGCTGGAAAAACGAGACAACAGAAACCAGACCGCAGTGCTGCAGCCGGAGCCACGGCGTGAAGTGGCGGACGCCATTTTGCCTTGCAGCACCAGGCTCCAGAGAGGAAGGGAACTCATAACAGAGCTCAGAAACCAGAGAGGAGATACGCCGGCCTCACGCCCGAGAACGTGGCAGCAGTGCCTTACTGCTAGCAGCAGCGGCAAGTTCACCGGATGGCACCAGACCAACGTACTCAACAGCCCACCAAGCTCCAGAGAGGAGCGCTGGACAGTGAGCCGAGGTGAGCCGCTGCGGAACAGCTGGACGGGATTCGGAAGATTTCTCGGCGCAGAGTAAAGCTAAAGCTCCCAGGGGCTGGGCTCAGTGCACCCTGCAGGGACTGAGAGTAGAGTTCAAAAACAGAAAAGAAATACGCCAGCCTCACGGCCGAGGGCGTGGCAGCGGCGCCATATTGCTACCGGCAGCAGCAGCAGCGAATTCACCGAGTCCACGACAGCTCCATCTACGCACTCAACAGTGAGTCAAATTGCGGCCCCTAGAGGAGAAATCCCAGTACTGTACTCCCAGGGACTTGACCCACTGGGGGAGTGGTGGTGGCAGAGATATTGCACCATAGGAGAATGCCCAACCTGGCACCCCCCATGGTCTAAAGCAGCCTAGATTGACTCCCTGGGTCTGAGACTCTGCGATACAACCGAGTAAAGGAGTATTGGGAACTGAGATACCATAGACTCGAGATCCAGAGCACCTTAAGTGAAGTCGTAGTGACCCAGGGAAGAACCCAGAGAAGACACAAACTTACGAAATCATGGGAAAGAGGAATAACAATGGAGCAATGAATGCCCACAACCCCACAACATCAGAACCCGACAAAACAGAAATTCAGAGATTTCTAGAAGATCAAATCAGGAAAATAACTGTAGAAATAATAGAGGTGTTTCGAAAAGAACTCAGAGAGAGCCAAAGAGAGATAAAGGATGCAATTAATGAAGTAAAGGCCTCAATTCAAAGTACAAACAACCGATTAGACCACATGGAGAATAGAATCTCGCTCCAAGAAGATGATCATTCAAAAAATGAACGCATAGTTTCTAATTTAGAAAAAAAAAATCCAACAGCAGGAATCTGACATTGAAGAAATATGGGCCCATTTTAAGAGAGCTAACCTAAGAATAATCGAAATAGAGGAGGGAAAAGAAGGTGAAACCAAAGGGATTAACAATCTTTTCAAGGAAATAATAGCAGAAAAATTTCCAAACATAGAGCAAGAGGTTGATACACAGGTCCAGGAAACTTATAGAACCCCTGTTAGAGAGGATCAGAGAAGAGGATCCCCACGCCACATAATTGTCAAAATGACCAATGTGGAAGTCAAGCAGAGAATCTTAAAGGCAACAAAAACAAAGGGCCAAGTGACATTCAGAGGCAAAACAGAATCACTCCAGACTTCCCAAACCAAGTCATGAGAACCAGAAGGGCTTGGAGTAACATATTCCCAATTCTGAAAGAAAACAACTTCCAGCCAAAAATTTCCTGCCCAGCACAACTATCAAATTAGATGGGGGAAATACGAAGCTTCCATGACAAACAGAAACTGAAGGAATTTATGTCTTCAAAACCAGCACTAAAAAAAATACTCAAAGAGATTAACTACAAAGAAGAAATAGGTAACACACACCAGAATCAGAGAAATAAGATTTTCCATCCAACAGACAACTAAGATTGGTTATCTGTGGAGATTCATTATTTATGTTAGTCTTTTACCTATCTCTAAATTGTATTGTTTGCTTTTATTGTTGCTAATTTTTAGAATTTCTAGTTGGAATATTAATACACCTTTAGATATAGCATTTGGAAATATTTTATCCCATTCTATCAGTAACTTTTAACTCTGTTTACATTGTCTTTGGATATATAATTTTTTTTTATTTTTTAGGGAGTTTGTATACTCTTCTGTTGCCTGTGCCATTGAAATCATATCTAAGAAATCACTGCCAATTTCAATGTTGTGATGTTTTATGACCCATATTTTCTTCTAAAAGTTTATAGTATTAAGATTTATATTTAGGTCTTTTATCTATTATGAGTTAATATTTGTATATGTGTTAGGTAAGGGTCCAATTTTATTCTTTTTCATGTAATTATTATTTTTCCACAATATTTAGTTAAAAGATTATTATTTCCACCACCAAATGTTCGTGGAAACCTTGTCAAAAATAACTTGACAATATATGGAAGAATTTATCTCTAGGCTTTTCTTTAACTCCAAGGGTTTATATATCTGCCTTTAGAACAGTACTACACTGTTTCAATTATTGTAGCTTTATATGGTTTGAAATCAGAAAATATACATCTTCTAGCTTTGTTCTTCTTCGAGATTGTTTTGGGTATATAGAGTCCATATTCCATATCAGGATAGATATTTTCTGAAAAATAAATAAATAAATGCATGATAGCTTCACCTAAAAAAAAAGAAAAGAAAAAAATATTCTCTGGTAAGAAAGAAAGCAAAAAGAAATATTGAACTGTTATCTTTTAGTCATCAAAAGCTTGGTATCAGACAAATGAAACTGTTTTGTGAGATTATCATCATTAATATTGGATAAATTGCTATAAAATTAGATGTCAACCACTAAGCCAAGCATGGGAAGGAGGGATGGGGAGGGAACGGGGTGGGGAACGGGTAGGGGCTAACTGGGCGATGTGTGCATGTATGTCTACAAAAGTATTTTCTTTATACCATTATGATGTATGAATACATTGCACCAATAAAAAACAAATAAATAAATAGAAGAAGAAGAAGAAGAAGAAGAAGAAGAAGAAGAAAAAGAAGAAGAAGAAGAAGAAGAAGAAGAAGAAGAAGAAGAAGAAGAAGAAGAAGAAGAAGAAGAAGAAAAAGAAGAAGAGGAGGAGGAGGAGGAGGAGGAGGAGGAGGAGGAGGAGAGGAGGAGGAGGGGAGGAGGAGGAGGGAAGGAGGAAGAGGAGGAGGAGGAGGAGGAGGAAGAGGAGGAGGAGGAGAGGAGGAGGAAGAAACCATGGCTTTTCTTCTTCTAGGAAGAGGGCGAGGGTAAGCTTGATTCCTTTGCTTATTGACCTGCACCAGGGCTCTCCAAATGGCTCAAAAGTGCCTGGCCAAAGTACGGCCATGCCAGCTGGAGTTCTCAGAGGACAAAGGCTGTCCACATTGCACATTTGAGATGAGCCCTTTGGCCAAAGGGGTGCGATCACAGAGTTTCAGTTCAAAGCTACTGCCCACCTGTCTTCTTCTTATCTCATTTCCCTCACCATTCTCTATATCTAGATGAGACACTATGATATGTTTCCTTTTATACGTGAAAGCTAGGGCATAAAAAGGTAAACAAAGGGAATTGGGGCCAAATGAGAAGAGGGACCAGTGGTTTAGTGGAAGGGGTGTTTGGGGGGAGGGAGGAAAAGGGGGAGACAAGACTTGAGGAAGGAGACAATTCAAATCCTGTGAGGTCCCTACAGGAAATATCACTACCAATCTTACCAACATGTGTAAGGAAGGAGGACTGGGGAGTAGGGTGGGGTGCGGAGAAAAACACACCAAGTGCTACATGCCTGGATGTTTGTATGACTGCCAATCTCACTCTAATGCAGCAACCAAGCCCAGCCTCCAACAAGGCTACCTTTTCTATCACATGAGGTCTGGGGGGACATTCTCCATTCAAAGTATAGCACCAACAATGGAGATAAAATGGTAGGGAAGGAGAGAGGGAAGGTGACTAGTAGGAAAAGAGGGAGGGTGGAAGAAAAGGAAAAAGTAAAGGGATGGAGAGAGAAAGAGAGGAGAAAGAAATACAGAAAGAGGAGAGAACTATATGGATATAACCAAAGAGGGAGGAAGGAGATAGAGAAAGGGCATTGTTGGAGTCAAAATGCACCCCATGTCCCTGTCTAGAAAAGTCTATGAAAACAGAAAGCGGGAGCTGTGTGTAGTTGAGAAGAAACGAGACCCCCACCGGTCCTTCTTCTCTAGAGAATTAAGGAAATCGAAACAGGGTTCAGCTGGATGCTGATGTCGGGGACCTGTCCTCTGCCTGGGTCTGGAGAGGACACTGAAGCATCCTCAAGGTCTCCTTTGTAGCCGAGCAGGCCGGTCCTCGAGGGCAGAGAGGCAGGCAGAAAATAAGAGCCCGGGAACCAACGTTGCCTGCAAGTTGAGCACTTCCTCCATGGTGTCACAGGAATGCGGAGCCAGAGGCCCTCGACTGCAGCCAGCCTGAGCTCGGGAGCAGCTCCATGGTGCTCCAGAAACAAACATTTATGCTGGGGCTGAATATAAACCGAAGGCAGCTTGGCAAACTTTTTAAAACCCACCAGGCCGCTGCAACTCCACTTGGCCACAACCCCGCCATGACCTCATTCTCTTTTATGAGCAGCTGTCCTGATACTAATCCCACCTCCTTCCATAATCCCCTTTTCATGAGACAGAGAGAGAACAGGGCAAGAGCTTACAGCACATGTAGCCTCACAGAGCCTGGTGCTTCTGCCTGTCCCGCCTCGCAACTGTGTAATGTTTGTGTAACGTCTCCACTGCCGGAATGTAAGCCTGGCCGTGTCTAGCGTGTACCCACAGCGGGGGCCCTGGCACAAGCAAGCACCCTGTGCATATTTTTCTGGATGCCTGAGTGCGTGTTGCCAACATGGGAACAAGAGAACAAGTTGGGGACTGTGAAATTCTGTCCCTTTTGATAAACCAAGCAAAAGCCAGCTAGCTGACTTAGAATTCCAGTAGATGGGGTATGGACAGGTCATTTCAGAGAACAGAATAAATGTTAAGTTTTATGGGACTTGGCCTCCTATTCCTTCCCTTCTTGGATATATTCCCAATATATATTCCCAATATATCCAAGAAGAGAAGAAATGTTGGATATATTGGATGTTGGGTATATTCAAATAATAAGATATATAATATATATGAATATTATTTGAATCATACTATAGGATATATTTAAATGTTGGATATTATCCAAATAATAGGATATAGCCGTGCATGGTGGCGCACGCTTGTAATCCCCGCGCTTGAGAGGCGGAGACAGGAGGATCGCGCAGGTTCAAAGCCAGCCTAGCTGGCTTAAGAGACCCTGTTTCCATATAAAAATATAAAATAGGTCTGGGAGTGTAGCCCGGAGGTAGAAGGGTTTCCAGGAACCCCAGTACCACCATAATAATAAAATAATAATAATAATAATAATAATAATAATAATAGGATAGAGAGTATATAGAAATATTATTTGAATCATACTATTGGGACCAGAAGGGACTTTCAAAGCCAAGCCACACTTCCTACAAAAGCCAAGTGTTTTTTTATTTTTCTCTTCCTACTGAATTTTCTTTGGGGTGCTAGGCCATAAGTCTCATAAATCATTTGCTCGGTACGTACTGGAGCAGAATCCCTGTGTTAGGACAGACGCTGGGAGGATGCTAGTGAGACCAGCCTGTCTCCTCCAAGTTCCTGGCACTTTGGGACTCACCACCCCATACCTAGGGTCTGGGGCACCCGTAATAAACTGTCTACATGAAGCTGGGTCTCTAGTAAAACTGCTTTATAACAGACCCTCTGGGTCAGTAGCTACAGATCAAACTCATCCACCCTACTCAGGACAGATATAGTCCAAGAGAAAGAGAAATTGGTCCAGGTATAAGGGAAGCCACCTGCAGTTGCAGCTGAGAGTCCTGATTGGCAAACCCAAAAGGACTCTCCCTTATCCACATGTATCCAGCCAAGGAAGTGAGTGTGGTATTAACTCTCTGGGCTATAGAATGGAGTCAGGCAAGCTCCAACATACAGAGATGTGAACAGGCAGCCAGCCACACTTGGGCCAACCTCTCTCCAGCCACAGCTTTGCTCTCTGCAAAAATCCTCCTCCCAACTGCCACACACGTGCAGAAATCCTTCTAGGAGTCGGGTTTCTATAACTCGGCCTGAAATCCCGTGATGTCATATCCCTTTGTCTACCCAAAGTCACAGGATACTCTGGGTAGCCAAACAATTGAATCCGGGGAGGAAATGGCTGGGCACCAGGAGCCTTGCTGTGTTCCCAGCAATAGACATTTCCTAGAAAGGCCGCGGCTGGGTTAGGGATCTTTATTGGCTCTGAAATACAGAGCCTGGGAGAAGATGGAAAGGACTAATAAATCTAAGGTCCTTTTCATGTCCTATGTCAGCCTGCAAAGTGTGACCACAGGAAGACAGCTCTTCAGCTTTGTGCTTTATCTTGTCTGGTGGAGAAATTAAGTCACGGTGGGGGACAAGGCACAGAATATGGGGGAAATTTTCTGCACGCCTCACTGACACTACCCCAAGGAAATACACATCCCCCATATGCCCCAAAGAATCTGACATCAAGGGTCTCTTGTAAGAGATGGTAGCGAAATCCCGGTGTGGTGGCATACACTTGTAATCCCAGTACTTGGGAGGCTGAGATAGGAGGTCATCCTCAGCTACTTAAGTGAGGCTCTTGGCAACTTAATGAGACCCTGTTTCAAAATAAAGAATAAAAAATAAGGCTGAGGGTGGAGCTCGGAGGTAGAATGCCCCTGCGTTTAATCCTTGGTGCCTTTCAAAAAAGAGAGAGAGAGCCAGGCGTGGTGGCGCATGCTTATAATCCCTGTGCTTGGGAGGCAGAGACAGGGGGAATGCGCAGGTTCGAAGCCAGCCTCTCTGGCTTAAGAGACCCTGTTTCCAAATAAAAATGTAAAAAATAGGTGTCTGGGAGTGTAGCCCGGAGGTAGAAGGGTTTCCAGGAACCCCAAAAAGAGAGGAACCAAAAGAGAGAGAGAGACAGAGAAAGAAGAGGAGGGGGGGTGAGGAGGAAGAGGAGGAGGAGGAGGAAGAGGAGGAGGAGGAGGAAGAGGAGGAGGAGGAGGAGGAGGAAGAGGAGGAGGAGGAGGAGGAGGAGGAGGAAATGTGGCAGGAAAAAGGAAGGTAGTCCCTGATTATTTGACAAACAGAAGCCCAGCCCTGAGCTCCAGCCCAAGGCTCTACCACATCAAATCACAGTAAATCTCCGTCTCTGTTGACTCCCCTGCCTCCCTGCTCCCTCTTCCCAGGTCTCTGTCTGTCTTCTCTTATCTGGCACTGATAAGGGTGGGGCTCCAAAAAAATGTACCCTTTGGTCTAGAAGTGCAGGGATTCCAAAAAACTTCCAGAAGAAAGAGTCAAGGACAAGAAGAGCCTCCAGGGGCAGAAGTACACATTGGTTCACTTTTACTCTGTTTTTAAGCCGCTGCTGGCAGAGAGTGGACTGCAGGGCTGGGGTCTGCTCCTCCTTGTCTCCAGAGAGAAGATGTATTGTCCATCCTGATCTGGGGTTCCAGCGTGAGGAGCCGGACTCTGTCCTGTGGCCCCTGCTTCATGTGATTTCTCATGAGGACCCCCAGCAAAGCCCGAGGATCATAACCTCTGTCCCTCATTTTATCCCCTGTTCTAAAAAAAAAAAAAAATGAGGGAGGGCCAAGTGAAGCGGTACATGCCTGTAATCCCAGTACTTGGGAGCCTGAGGCAGGAGGATCACGGGTTTGAGGCCAGCCTCGGCAATTTAGCGAGGCTCTCAGCAACTTAGCAAGGTCCTGTTTAAAGATTAAAAATATAAAGGGCTGAGAGTGTAGCTCAGAAGTAGAATGCCCGTAGGTTCAATCCCTAGTACCTGCCCCCTAATAGATGAGGGAGGATCATGCTACGTGATATTTAGGCCTCTTACTAAGGACCTGGAGCCAACAAAAGGAAGAATGGGATTTGCTGATTGTGCTGAGCTACTCTCATCCCAGTAGGGCTCTAAATCCACCACTAATAAAGTCTGACTTCTGTTTAGACCCCAACCCCATCCTCCCTTTCCAGTTAGAGAGCTTCCAGGACAGCCCCAAACATCTGGCTTCCCCACACCTGCACAGATGTCTCCTTTTATACCACCTTGAAGACGCTGGCTGCCTTCCTATCTGTCCAAAGGCCGTATCTCCATCATCAAGACGTGCTCCCTCCGGGGCCACAGCCAAGACAGAGCGAAGATGACCCGCAGGCTGAGTCTTGTTGCCAGGGTTAAACATCAACTGTTCAAACACCAACCATGGAATTTGCTAATGGGTAAATACCATATTGTGCGCAGGAAGCCAAAGAATTTGTGCAAAACAGCTGCTGGATGCGTGTCAGAAGGGGCCTCCCGGTTACAGGGCGAAACAGACGGCTTAACGGAATACACATTGTGGTGTTTCCTAGACCTACAGCAGCAGGGAGACCCACTGAAGCAGCTTTCTTGCCAAGCAGAGAATTCCATTTGCCGGGGAGATAAGTAAGAAGAGGCCCTGGGCTTCGGAACATCAGAGGAGGCCGGGACCCTGTCTGACATGGAAGTCAGATATGTTCAGAGTAACCTGAGATAGCCCAGGCCTCTCTAGCTTGGACAGGCAGATGGGGTTACATGGGCATAACCCGCATTCCACTCTGCGTATCCCTGCTAGAGACAGACGTCAGGCCCCAGGAAGGGCCCCATGCCTATTTCTGGGATTGTCAGAGATGAATGTCTCTCTCTCTTCTCTCTCTCTCCCTCTCTCCCTCTCTCCCTCCCTCCCTCCCTCCCTCCCTCCTCCCTCCTCTTCCTCCCCCCACACCTCTCTCTCTCTCTCTCTCTCTCTCTCTCTCTCTCTCTCTCTCTCTGTTACTGGAGATTAAACCCAGGAGCATTCCACCTCTGAGCTACACCCCCAGCCCTATTTTTTAGTCTTTTTATTTTTGAAACAGGGTCTCACTGAGTTGTGAAGGGCCTCGCTAATTAGCTGAGGCTGTCTGCTAACCACGATCCTCTGGTCTCAGCTTCCCAATTGCTGGGATTACAAGTGTGTGCCTCAGACAGCCCCAGCTACTTAGTGAAGCCCTTTGCAACTCAGTGAGACCCTGTTTCAAAATAAAGAATTTTAAAAAATAGGGCTGGGGTATCACTTGGAGGTAGAATGTTCCTGGGTTCCATCCTCAATACAATAAAATATAAAATAAAATAAAATAAACAAAATAAAGAATTAAAAAAAAAGAACTGGGGGTGTGGCTTAGAGGTAGAATGCCCCTGGGTTCCATCCCCAGTACCTAAAAAAGAAAGAAAGGAAAGGAAAGGAAGGAAGGAAGGAAGGAAGGCCGGCCCATAGTCCCAGTTAGGGATTGGACAGAGTTCCTAATTCAACATTTCCTTTCTTGACTTAGCCCTGGAAGGCAGAGCAGCTAGGCTATAATCAGAGACCACAGGCAGTTTTCATAAGAGCACAAGGTGGGAAGAATGCCTTGGGCTCATACCTGTGTCATTGTGATAGGCTGAGAGTTAAATTATTCTAAGTAATGCTCTCAGCCGTGTGTGGTGGCACAAATTTATAATCTCAGTACTTGGGAGTCTGAGACATGTGGATCGCACAGGTTCGAAGCCAGCCTCAGCTACTTAGTGAGACCCTGTCTCCAAATAAAATATAAAATAGGTCTGGGAGTATAGCCTGGAGGTAGAAAGCCCCTGGGTTCCACCCTCAGTACCACAAAATAAAATAATAATAATGCTCTCTATGAAACAGTGGCTTTAAAGTATATGCTTTTATGAAAACTAGTAAGTGCCTGAAAACTAAATGTCAGCAACCCTGGCAACGCTTGGATACATTACCATACTGCCCAGCCTATTAAAAAATCAGAAGAAATAATTCCAGTAATTTCAAATCCCAATAAACTTCAAGAGTCTCTATAACCCATACTTTCCCAAATATACTCTGGGTATAAACACCCATAAAAGGGTAGAAGATATAAAAATTCTGGTTGGACGAATTTAGCACTTGCCTCCGGGTCTATAAACATTCCATGGACAGGACATACAATCGTGAGATTCACTGTAAAACAACTGTGTTTTTGCAAGACTTCATGCAAGGGCTCCAGGAATGGGTCCTGAGCTCTTAACATATGCTGCTGCCCCAACACAAGTGCAGAGCAGCTGGAGATGATGAGTTCGCCAACGCTGGCCCAGGCAAACATTTACTCAAGATTCTTGGGTGATGAAGCCGGGCGTGGAGGCGCACGCTTGTAATCCCAGTACTTGGGAGGCTGAGGCAGGAGGATTCAGGTTCGCGGCCAGCCTCAGCTACTTAGTGAGGCCCTTTGCAACTCAATTGAGACCCTGTTTCAAAATAAAGAATAAAAAATAGGGCTGGGGGTGTAGCTCGGAAGTAGAATGCCCCTGGGTTCCATCCCCAGTACTGAAAAAAAATTACAAAAAGATTCTTAGGTGAAAAAATGTGTGATAGGGAAAATTTAGCTTTTGCAAATGGTGTACTTAAACCTCTGAGCACATCACATCCCGTGCACCTCTGTGGGGGGAGCCAGATGGAGCGTTAAGCGTCTTCCAAATTCGGACACAAAAACTCAGTTTATCTGGTCCACAGATAAAACCCCAATCAAAAGACCCAGTAGGGCCGTGGGTACTAACCCCATCCCCCCGCGTCTTAAGACAGAGCTTGTCCACTTGGAGACTGAAGAGAGGTTAACATCGTTTGCTTTGGAGCCAACACAGAGCGCAGGTGGACACATTCCAGCTGTCATTTGGCAGAACAGTGGGGGCCAGCCAGGAGCTTCTTTCTGCATCAGATCTGTTCCATAAGGCAAACCGAGAGAGCTATGGGGGGGGGGCATTTCTTACCAAGGGATGCTCTGGTCCCCAGGACCATTTTGTAAGCCGTCCAAGGGACGGTCCCCAGGACCATTTTGTAAGCACCTCAGTACCAGGTTCAGATGCCAAGTGGACCGTCAGAACCACGCTGTGCTGCTTGTTGGGCTAATTTTCTTTGGACTTCAGCATCCATGCCCTGCTCCCGGATGCTGGGCTTGGGATTCTACAAACCACATTCCCACTTTATGCCCGGATACACTCTGCCCCTAGGGGGCGCTAGGAGGAGCCTGTGTGGCTAGAAAGAAGGATTTCTCTGATCATTTGCTTCCTGTCTCTGTCAGTTTCCCCTAGTAACCTTTTTTATTCACCCACACAGGGGCAAACTCCTTCTGGAAGCGTTGGAGTCCGGTTTGGGGGTTTTCCTACACTCACAGAATCAACCTCACCAGTGTCCCCACAGGGACGCCAGCCACAGATCCCTCTCCTGGCAAGCCCACAATTCCAGATGAGCAGCGGTCCCATTCCCCAGCTCAGAACGTGGGAGTGCAGATGCCAGGTGTGCTAGTACACATCTGTAATTCCAGGGAGCCTGAGACAGAAGGATCGTAGGTTCAAGGCCAGCCTCCGCAACTTGGAGAGACCCTATCTCAAAAAAAAAAAAAAAATTAAAGAGCTGAGGGGTGTAGCCTGGAGGGAGAACCCTCCTGTGTTCAACTGCAGTACACAAGAAAAGAAATCTGAGCTATAGGCTGCATGCCACTTACCCAATATCTAACTATTTTTTGAAGTGAGAGAGGGGAGGGTACTAGGGATTGAACCCAGGGGTGCTTTACCACTGAGCTACACTCCCCAGCCCTTTTTATTTTTTATTGTGAAACAGGGCCTCCCTAAGCTACTGTGTGCTGGCCTCCAACATCACGCTTTTCTTTTCTTTATTTCTTTTCTTTGCTTTTCTTTTGTACCAGGAATGGATGGAACCCAGGGGCATTCTACCTCTGAGCTACATCCCCAGCCCTATTTTTTTTTTTAGTCTTTTTATTTTTGAAACAGGGTCTCACTGAGTTGCAAAGGGCCTTGGGAAGTAGCTGAGGTGTCTGCAAACAGTGATCCTCCAGTCTCTGCCTCCCAAATGCTGGGATTAGAAGCATCCGCCACCACGGCTGGCTAGCATCAAACTTTTAATAAGCCCTGTCTTCCCTCTGTTGCCCCAGCCTTCAGATGATAACTATCTCCATCAGGGGCGACCTCCCTTGAGACCTCTTTCTGAACTTTTCATTTATCTGTTAATAAGTCTTTGTTCTAGTCAGGCGTGATGGCGCACGCTTGTAATCCCAATACTTGGGAGGCTGAAACAGGAGGATCGCAGGTTCAAGGACAGCCTCAGCAAATAGTGAGACTCTCATCAACCTAGCGGGACCCTGTCTCAAAATAAAAATAAAATAGGGGTGTAGCTCAGAGGTAGAATGCCCCCGATTCCATCCCTACTACCACAGTAATAATTATTATTAATAATAATTAATATAGTTAATTATTATTATTTGTGCTTTTTTTGTGGGTCTGGGGATGGAACCCAGGGGCACTTGACCTCTGAGCTACACTCGCTGCCCTATTTTTTATTCTTCATTTTGAAACCGGGTCTCACTGAGTTGCAGAGGGCCTCACTAAGTAGCTGCGGCTGGCCATGAACTGAGATCTTCCTGTCTCAGCCTCCCAAATGCTGGGATTACAAGTGTGCGCCACCACGCCTGGCTTATTATTATTTGTTTTAAATTATCTCTAGTATAATAACTGATGTGATTTTTGTCTCCTGCCTTGATCTGGACTGATAGACCCACAGTCCTCAACATCTCTGATGGAGAAACTAGCAGCTGGAACTGCCCCAGATGGTCCCCCAGACCCAGGTGCTGGAGGGGAGCTCTCCACCCACCCACGCGGCCCACATCTGGATGTACTTTCCTCCGACAACCTCTGCATGAACCGGAGCAAATTCAAAATTCAAAGGACACCGTGCAGTTGTGGCAAAGGGAGCTTAATTGCTGTACATGCTTGGAGGATGGCTAGTTAGATGTTTACGTGTTTTTCCTTGCTTCCCTGCAGGGGACTATATGGAATCATCCTCTTCAGAGATTTTCGGGAGAAAATGATCTTGTTATAGTTGGCCGTGGGACAGTCTCTAGACTCCGTTTGTAAGTACACGGGTCCTGTGCCGAGAGGGGGACCCAGGGCCGATAGGGAGTAAGCACCCCACACGGATGACATGGCCTCGGATAGCACCTCCTTGAGCGCCACCTCGCCCGAGGTCTTGGATGACTTCCTCCTCTTCAGCTGGTAGATGCCGGAGGGTTTGCTGGGCTTCGAGGCCTGTAGGCGTTCCTCCACCATGCGCCTGCACTCCAGTTCTCTGGCTTCGCTTTTCTCAATAAGTTTTTGCACTACTGGGGAGGTGTGGGTGACATAAGCTGGCCAAGGGTCATGTTTTTCAAGCAGGTTCAAGGGAAGTCCGATGTTTTCCGTCAGTTCTGCCGGCAAAGAGAAAGTCAGGCTGTTTAGAGGCACACGTTTATGACCATTCACATCTTCAAAGAATCAGAGGGTACCACATTTGTGTGTGTGTGTGTGTGTGTGTGTGTGTGTGTGTGTGTGTGTGGTACCAGGGATGGAACCCAAGGGCCTTCTACCTCTGAGCTACACTCCCGGCCCTATTTTTTATTCTTTATTTTGAAACAGGGTCTCACTGAGTTGCAGAGGGCCTCACTAAGTAGCTGAGGCTGTCCACAAACCGTGATCCTCCTGTCTCAGCCTCTTGAATGCTGGGATTCCACCGCGCCCAGCAGGGTACCACATTTTGAAGTCTTCCCATACTAGGCCCCCCACCACTCCACCTTGTATTGAGTAGAAATAAAATCCGATCCAAAGTTGGGGAACAGAATGATATTCTACAGTGTACACCAGTTAAAGAATAGCAGAATACAAAAAATATATTAAAAAATAGAAGTTCAGGGGTAGAACAACTTGAGATTAGAGAAATATTCGAAAGAAAGCCTGTCTGATCCACCCTGTTTCAAAATAAAGAATAAAAAATAAGGCAGGGGGTGTAGCTCGGAGGTTGAATGCCCCTGGGTTCCACCCCCAGACCCGCTAAAAAAAAAAAAAAAAAAAAAAAAAAAAAAAAAAAAAAAAAAAACAGCGTCTCACTAAGTTGCAGGGGACCTTGCTAAGTAGCTGAGGCTGTCTGAGAACCGTGATCCTCCAGTCTCAGCCTCCCGAATATTGGGATTACAAGCGTGCGTCACCACGCCCGGCTTTATTTTAATATTTTGGACCCATGATGAGTAGAATACAAGGATTGAGGCCTGCGGATATAGAAGACCAACCCTAATATCTTTTAAGGGTGAGGGTGTGAGACACTATGTCTGAGGGTTCAAAGGCATGAGCTCCGCACTGAGACCGCTTCAAATTCCTGCTCAAACCCTTTCATAGCTGTGAAGCTTGAGCATGTTTCTTGGCCCTCCCAAATGTCCATCGCCTTATCTGTAAAACAGAGGTGAGAACAAGACCAGCTTCACAGTGTGGTCTGGTGGGTTAGAAAGAGTTCATGCAATGCCGGGCGTGGTGGCGCACGCTTGTAATCCCCGCGCTTGGGAGGCTGAGACGGGAGGATCGCGCAGGTTCGAAGCCAGCTGTGCTGGCTTAGGAGACCCTGTTTCCAAATAAAAATATAAAATAGGTCTGGGAGTGTAGCCTGGAGGTAGAAGGGTTCCATCCCTAGTACCACCAAAAAAAAAGAAAGAAAGGGAGGAAGGGAGGAAGGAAGGGAGGGAGGGATGTAGGGAGGGAAGAAGGAAGGAAGGAAGGAAGGAAGGAAGGAAGGAAGGAAGGAAGGAAGGAAGGAAAAAAAAGGCACAGTACATAACATGTAGTCACCAGCAAATGGTCACAATTAACCTTTCGGCTACATCTCATAACTTGTACAATTTCACTTAATCCTTATGACCCCTCATAATTTATTTCCCACATAAGAGGATAAAACTGAGGCTGTGTAGCTCACACAACTCACAAGTGATAGATTTAAACTCAAGTGTAAGGGGCTCAAAGACCATAAGCTCCCCCCTATGGCTGCTTTGTGGGGGGTATTTGAACTAGTGGGGTTTTGCAAAAACAAACAGACTGCCCACCAGTTTACTTACTCCTCTGCAGACACAAGTCATGGGCAGGTCTGTCCTTCCCTCTTTTATTTTTTATTTTTTTTATTTATTTATTTATTTATTTATTTATTTATTTATTTATTTATTTTGTGGTACTGGGAATGGAACCCCGGGGCATTATAACTCCAAGACTCACCCCCAGCCCTATTTTTAAGTCTTTTTATTTATTTTTTTTTGGGGGGGTGGTACTGGGGGTTGGAACCCAGGGGCTTTTCTACCTCCAGGCTATACTCCCAGACCCATTTTATATTTTATTTGGAAACAGGGTCTCACTTAAGTTGCTGAGAGCCTCACTCAGTAGCTGAGGCTGGCTTCGAACCTGTGCGATCCTCCTGTCTCAGCCTCCCAAGCGCAGGGATTATAAGTGTGCGCCACCACGCCCGGCTAGTCTTTTTATTTTTTGAAACAGGGTCTCACTGGGTCACTAAGGGCCTCACTAAGGAGCAGAGGCTGTCCACGAACCTCCATCCTCTGGTCTCCGCCTCCCAGATGCTGGGATGACAAGCGTGCGCCACCACGCCTGGCTTTCTCTTTTATTGGTAAGCTCCCTTTATCTAGCAGTAATGGCTCCAAAGCCCTCTCTTGACACTGCTGTCTTTTTGTTTTCCCCAGCCTTAAACATTTCCCGTCTTTTCTAGTTCTTTGATCATTTCAGTGGAGGGAGGAGAGGTGAAGAGCCATCTTGCCACCTCGGGCCCAAATTCAGTTTAGAAATGCTTTAAATGGAAGATCAAGGGAAGATTCAGATTACTGTAATCCCTCCTCATCCTAGGTGTCACGGCCCATGATTTTAATTATCCCTCAAATAGTAAAAAGTCCCAGAAATAAATAATGCATAAGTTTTAACTAACCTATTTATTCATGCATTTGCTTATTTATTTACTTACTTACTGATTGTGGTCCAGAGGCATTCTACCTCCGAGCTGCACCCCCAGCCCTATTTTATTTTTTATTTGGAAACAGAGTCTCACAAAGTTGCTGAGAGCCTCGCTAAGTTGCTGACGCTGGCTTCGAACCTGCAATCTTCTTATATCAGCTTCCCAAGTGTTAGATTAATTAGGTTCTTACTTCAGACGCCCCCCCCCCACATAAGCTAAGTCTCCTGAAAGGCCCTGGTCTGACCAGTTAAGCTACCATCCCCCTTTGACCGCACCTGGTCACTTACCTGGGAAACCTGCCCCCTCCTGGTGCCCTTGGCTAATCAGTGAAAGGTCTATTCCCCACTAACCCCGAGCCAATTACCTGGCCACATGACCCCCTCCCATGGGACTCTAGCCAATTACTTCAAAGGGCATTTCTCCTAGCCTACTGGCCCCCAATCTGTAACCCCAAGCTCCTATGTAACCCTGATCTCAGCACATGCCCTCTCTCTTCCTGGATTCTTCTTTCTCTCTCTCTCCCTCCGTCTGTCTGTCTGTCTCTGTCTCTCTCTCTTTCTTCCTTTCATACTGGCCCCTCCAATAAATCTCTTGGCTACAAGGTGGTCTCTGGTGTGGTCAAACTTTGTCCTTTCACCAAGTACTGGGATTACAGGCGTGCGCCACCATCCCCAGCCTGGTGTAACTAACCTTTTTATAATACATTGTCATGATCATTCTACTTTATTCCTAGTTGTTTTTATTAGTTTTTCATTGCACCTAACTTATAAAGTAAACCTGGTCCTAGGAATGTGTTATCAGAAATAGCATAGAGTGCCATCCACTGTTTCAGGCATTCATGGGGGTCTTGGAATGTACCCCATGTGGACAAGAGTGACCACTGTATAGTTATTCCCAGGCTCCATTAGGACACTCAGGGGCTGGAGCTTGTCTGGGGACAGATCTGTCAGGCAAGAATGTGCTGTAGATGGGTTCCATGTCCTTCTGAGAGTTGCATGTCCCTCTCATAAAACAAGATGTACAACATCACGTCTCACTTGAAAAGTCTTTTCGGAGCGTCTAAGCACAGACGATTGCTCATCTCCTCCTCCTCGAAGCAAACCCAGAATGCAAAGGTCTTACAGGTTAGGGTGATCATATGACTCGGGCGGAGTGAAAACTAAGACCCCGAAGCCCCATGAGCAGCAGCCCCCCAGCTTCTCCTGAGCCGTGCGCCTTCCAGCGTGACCTGGAAGCCGCCCGCCACGCCCGCCTCTTCCCATTCCTTCCCTACCTTCTTCAGTCTTCAGTTTCTTCACGTCCGTCCTCTCATTGATGCTTACAACTTTCTTCACAACTTTCTTCACATCGTAGGACCAGATACCTTGGGGAAAACACACTGGTTAGCCAGGGCGTGAGAAGAAAGTGATCGGTAGCCACGCTGAGCATCCTGAGTCCTGCCGTGTATGTAAGAGGCTAAGCTGAGTCTGCCCTTAGAGAGGAGGGACCTGGATGGAGCTGGAGGGAGGCCGAGGGAGGCAGAACCTTGCTCTAGCTCCTGAGGTGGTCATGACCGTCCCTGCAAATGCTCTGCTTCCCGGTCCCGTAGCTCTCTGTGTGAGTTCTGGGCAGGCCTGAGGGATGTGCGAAGGCTGCTCCACAGAAATGTCCCCATTTCAAAGCCATGCCATCTCCTGTTCCAGAATCCAAGTGTGAGCACATCCCACAAGTGTGCAAAGCCCCCCAACTAAAACTTCCCAGCCTGGAATTGGGAGCAGAGTTGGTGGTGAGAGGCAGCTGCCAGAAGTCAGGTACGGGGACCCCAAGCACAGGGTAAAGTTTGGGGGCCTCCTGCCCTCCGGGCCATGCAGGTGTCGACTGGAGCTATGGTCAGTGCGTCTACCCGGAGGGCTTGTTAAAGCACAGAATGCAGGGCCCAGCTCAAGGTGGCCCATCCACCAACCGCCAGACCAAAGGGTAGAGGGGACACCACCCAAACACTTGGACGCCTTGCAAGCTTGTATTATTAACTACCTAGCACAGAAAACAGGAGGTGTTTTTAGTGCTTTTCCAGTTCTGAGACACGTGCTTTGACCCCAGAATCCATTATTTCATATATTAAATTTTTTTCCCCTCTCTCTGGCCTCTAAGCATTTTTTTTTTTTTTTGGTGGCACTCCCAGACCTATTTTATATTTCTGAAACAGGGTCTCTTACGCCAGCACGGCTGGCTTCGAACCTGCGTGATCCTCCTGTCTCCGCCTCCCAAGCGCGGGGATTACAAGCGTGCGCCACCACGCCCGGCCCGCCTCTAAACATTTAAAAGGGCCATGGAGTGTTTCCACTACTACCTGCCAACTCCCGGTGAAAAGGAGTTGGAGATGGTTTCTAATAAGTTCCCAGGAGAGGCTGGTGCTCTTGGCCAGGCTTCCAGAACCCTAGGTCTAGGGAGGTGCTTCTCAAATGTTAACAGACACCAGAATCACCCGGAGAAGCCAGGTGTGGGGGCGCAGGCCTGTGATCCCAGTACTTTGGAAGCTGAGACAAGAGGCTCACAGGTTGAAGGCCAGCCCTCAGCAATTTAGTAAGACCCTGTTTCAAAATAAAAAATAAAAAGGCCTTTGAGGTAGAATGCCCCTGGGTTCAATCCCCAGTATCATACTATCATACACACACACACACACACACACACACACACACACACAGACTTACACTCACATACACACACACATATACTTACACTCATGTGTGGGGAGCCATTAAGGCTTTCCCCTTTAAGAACACTTCTGACTGTCCTTTGCCCAGAGCCAATAAGGTTTGGGGTCATGGAAAGTTCAACGTCTGAGAGAAGCTCAGGTGGAATTGATTGGTTTGACCGTTAAGCGCACAGGTGGTGACGGCACAGGCTTGATTGGTTTGACTGTTACGCGCGTTGGTGGTGACGTCACGAGGGTTGGTTGACCGGGAGCGGTATAAATAGGACGAGAGTGATAAAACCGGGATCGGTCAGTAGAGATATCGACCCAGGAGTGTACTGGCGATCCTTCCATGAGAGAATGAAGTATTCTATGAATAAAATTCATTGAATAGAATTCTTTTCATCCTCACTCCTCTCTTCAGAACCCGTACTTTTGCCGGCTGGCTCCGGCAGGTGGTGGCCCGTACGGGGAGATTCTGAAACTGAGGACGCAGTGAAGGACACCGCTGAAGAGAAAGAGAGCGCGCTCGAAGACTTGTGGTGGCGGTGAGTAACGTGGAAGTTGTAATATACAATGGGTCTAAAACTTAGTCTTTTGTTTTTTGTACAGATGTTAAGAGATATGCTTGGTGTAAGTAAAACTAAGATAGAACACAAAGGCGCTTTGCCTTCACTTCCTAAGGAAGATGAGGAAACTGAAGGAGAGGAGCAGCTTGAGGAAACTGCTGCTCGGTTCCATAGAAATGAGTTAGGGGCTTATCCTGATATTCCAGAAACTCTGGAGCCCATTTTTTGTATAAAACAATTAGAAGTAGCTGTAGAGACTTTAACTAAACGTTTAGATCAGATAGCTCCTTCAAATAGTGAAAAAGAAGGGCCTCAACAATATTCTCCTATTATCAGCAATACGAACCTTCAAAATTCTCCCACTGTAGCATTTGCTAAACAAAGCACTGAAAAACACCGACCTTCATCTTTAATATCACCACTTCAAGCAGATATAAATCGGGCTGCAGAAAACGGAGAAGATACTAGGGGATTTAGAGTTTTCCCCATTACTGAAGACCCTGATGGTCGAGGAGGTGTGATTAGAGGACATGGACCCTTTCCTTTCAAACAATTAAAAGAATTAAAAACAGCTCGTGGCTTGACATGTTGGCGCATGCTTGTCCCCAGGCTTGGGAGGCAGAGACAGGAGGATCGCCAGGTTCGAAGCCAGCCGCGCGCGCTGGCTTAGGAGACCCTGTTTCCAAATAAAAATGTAAAAATAGGTCTGGGAGTGTAGCCCGGAGGTAGAAGGGCTTCCAGGAACCCCAGTACCACAAAAAAAAAAATTTAGTTACATAAAGATAATTTAAAATCGTTAAATGATTTTCAAAAACTTTTAGGAGATATTAATTGGCTAAGACCATCTTTAAATATTACTACTGGAGAATTAAAACCTTTATTTGATATCTTAAAAGGTGACTCAGCCCCAACTTCCTCTCGGATCTTAACAGAGAAAGGACGTGCTGCTCTTAAAAAAGTAGAATTGGCTATTGAATGTCAAAGAAAACAGTACATTGACTATGCTAAAGAATGGGCTGCTTATATATTGACATCAGCACATACACCCACTGCTGTTTTGTGGCAGGATGGACCATTAATGTGGATACATTTACCCACTACTCAAGCAGAGTCTTAATGCCATACTGGAAATTAGTTGCCTGCTTGGTGTGTTATGTCAGATAAGAATCTATAAAATATTTTGGAAAAGAACCTTCACTTATTAGTGTTCCTTTTACTAAACAACAGGTACAATGGCTTTTTCAAAATGCTGATTCATGGGCTATTGCTTTTGCATCTTTTATTGGAGAAATTGACAATCATTTACCTCATGATAAATTATTACAGTTTGTTAATAAACATGCTCTTATATTTCCTAAGATAATTCATGCTACTCCCATATCTCAAGCGGTCTTGGTATTTACTGATGGCTCATCAAATGGTAAGGCATCTTATGTAATTATGGCTTTTAAATGATTTTGCAATACATACAATATTCAGCATATTACAGGTATACCCTATAATCCTCAAGGACAGGGTATTGTAGAACGTGCCCACAATTCTTTAAAAACAACACTTTTGAAAAAAAATAAAAAGGGGAAGTTATATCCCCATTCATCACAGAACTCTTTAAATCATGCTCTTTTCATTCTTAATTTCTTGAATGCTGACAAAACTGGTCGCACAGCAGCAGATAGATATTGGCATCCATCCTCCAAAAATAATTTTGCCCTAGTGAAATGGAAAGATCCTTGCACAGGAATTTGGAAAGGTCCTGACCCTGTACTAATATGGGGAAGAGGGCATGTTTGTGTTTTTTCACAGGATGAAGATAATGCATGGTGGATACCTGAGCGGCTGGTGCGATATATGGATCAAGCAAGAATGGAAGGTTCTCAGATCAATGCTGATGATGCTCCTAGCTTCAATGTTGAATGAAACATGGACTTACGTTCCACATCATCCCATATTCATCCAGCTGTTTGGGAACAACGGAAGATCACTGTCTTCAGTGACAACTCACGATTACTGGGACTTCTTGCTTTGAACTTTACACCCATTACAGAAACTTTTAATTATTTTGCACAAAGAATTGAAACTTTTGGTTATTTTGGACAAAGAACTGGTACACTCTTATGTTTTCCTAAATATGTCAAAAAGATGGGATGTCTGCAGTTGATGCCCGTGGTATTGCAGACAAATACTAAGACGAAGAGTAATTGTGCTATTAAAGATGTGGTCTTGTGGGACCCTGGTTACACAGGGAAAGAAGATAAAAATGTTAGCCCACCAATAACTTGTATACCCTGTTAAACTGATTTAACATGTGGAAATCCTAATGTTAATTGGAAAAAATGTCTTACTGAAATACCTATTTTTCATGATATACCCAATACCTTGTTTATTAGAGGCTTGGGACAAAGTGTGACCTCGGATGAAGTGAGAACATTTTTATTCAGCAGAAGTACATGATCTACATCTAAAAAGTACCCCTATTTAAGAGGCTGGTAGTCAGTGACGGGTAAGATTTCCTTAGGACAAGGAAACCTAAGACAGGAGATACAGCTTAGCTCTGTATTATCCAAAGACGGGTAATCCTTGATACCTGAAGGAAACAACCTAAGACAGGCACAGTCTTCTTTTGAATATAATAAGAAAGGGGGAACTGTGGGGAGCCATTAAGGCTTTCCCCTTTAAGAATACTTCTGACTGTCCTTTGCCCAGAGCCAATAAGGTTTGGGGTCATGGAAAGTTCAACGTCTGAGAGAAGCTCAGGTGGAATTGATTGGTTTGACCGTTAAGCGCACAGGTGGTGACGGCACAGGCTTGATTGGTTTGACCGTTACGTGCGTAGGTGGTGACGTCACGAGGGTTGGTTGACCGGGAGCGGTATAAATAGGACGAGAGCGATAAAACCGGGATCGGTCAGTAGAGATATCGACCCAGGAGTGTACTGCCGATCCTTCCATGAGAGAATAAGATATTCTATGAATAAAATTCATTGAATAAAATTCTTTTCATCCTCACTCCTCTCTTCAGAACCCGTACTTTTGCCGGCTGGCTCCGGCACTCATGACCTGGAGAGCTTGTGGATACAGAACCCTGGGGCCCATAACCAGAGATTATGATTCAGTAGGTGGGTCTGTTCCGAGGAGCTGAGAATTTGCCTCTTTAACCCCCAAATAAGGTTGATGCGGTTGGCTTATGGATCATACCAAGTAGCCCTCCCTTGGACTGAAGGTTAGTTCTAGACCTGCCTCCTCTCAGATGCAACATAGATGAGGGCTGATTTGTTAGTGCGTGAAACTCTCTCCCAAAATAAGCCATTCCCCGTTCCCCACCTCTTCTTTTCTCCTCAGTAAGAAACAATTGTGGAGTGAGAACAAGCAGGCCGTTGGCAGGGTCAACCTTCAATCCCACTAATTTTATAAGTTAATTACTCACAGGCTTCAATATTTTTTGTGTGTGTGATACTGGGGTTCCTGGAAGCCTTTCTACCTCCGGGCTACACTCCCAGACCTATTTTATACTTTTTATTTGGAAACAGAGTCTCTTAAGTCAGCTCGGCTGGCTTCGAACCTGCGCAATCCTCCTGTCTCCGCCTCCCAAGTGCGGGGATTACAAGCGTGGGCCACCATGCCTGGCCAATATTTTGTTTTAACACACCAAACAAAGGATAGCATCCCAGAGAAAGAGGAAAAAGCTGGTTTTGACCATCCAGGTCTTATGGAGTCTCTGCTGTGAGTTTCCATAACAATGCACTTCCGAAAGAATTCATAACATTGGGAGGATGAAACAGGATTATCACAGGTTTGTGGCCAGCCTCAGCAACCTAGAGAGAGAAGCTCGGCAACATAGGCAAGACCCTGTTTCAGAATAAAAAAATATATATAGAAGGGCTGAGAATGTAGGTCGTAGGTAGTATACCCCTGGATTTAATCATTATTACCAAAAAAATTAAAAAGAAAAATAATTCACATTATTTTTCTGGGGCTAACCATCCTCTGACCTAGAGAGTTTCATGGAATAATGTGTCAAAATAAAATTTAAAGCGCCCTACTTCTCCTTCTAAGTTCTACCCCAGGATCTCAAAGGTTAAGACCATTCCATTCCAAGTCCCCACTAATATAAAACACAACATCCAAGAAGCCAACCTTATCCCGGCTTATTTGCCCTCAAAGAAAGAGTGCTTCGTGTGTACCCCATATCTGTAGTGCTATTAAAGGTTATACTTTCCCCCACAGTAATCATTCACACCAATTGGGGTAAACACATTTTTGAGGTGATGATTTGGGGACTTTGGGGGGGCTTGGGGATCATTTCTTTCTTCTTTGCTTCTGAGTTTCTCGTTAATGCAATGAAGGAGCAGAGAAACCCAGTGCCTAGTGAATCCGCCCCCCCCAACACCAGCGCGCATGCTCAAGACCCAGCGCCTCTCGCTGTTTCATTGGACCCAAAAAGTAGGACATTTCTATAGAATGGTAAGTTTTTCTCGTATTTCCTGCTATGAGGGTTACAAAACTCAAAAAATAATAATAATAATAAGGGGTAGACATGTCTATAGCGGCACAATTCACAATAACCAAATTATGAAACCAACCCATACAGTGGATAAAATGTGGTAGATACACGCAGTGGAGTTCTACTCAGCCCTGAAGAAGAAAAAAGTGAAAGGAAAATGGATGGAACTGGAGGGTAGACTATGCTAAGTGAGATCAGCCCGTCTTCGAAAGTCAGAGGTAGTATTTTCCTCTTTTATAGTATATGGGAGCTAGAGAAAACCCAGGAAACACAGGGACTTTAAATAATGCGGAGAGAGACCTGTAGACTAGAGGGAGGGGGGTTGGAGGAAAGCATTAGGGAGAGGAAAGGGAGGGTTGGAGAAGAAGGAAATAGTTCAAATGATACTAAGGTAATATGTCAAGGGATAACTACCAATCTCAGGAACTCTCTGAGGAGGAAGGAGGGGGAGAGGTGGAGCGGAGGAGCTGTATGCATGTATCTATCACATTTCAACCTCACTGTGGTGTATGGTCACACTGCACTAATAAAAGGAATTTTTAAAGAGCCCGGCGTGGTGGCGCACGCTTGTCATCCCAGTACTTGGGAGGCTGAGACAGGAGGGTCGCAGGTTCATGGCCAGCCTCAGCTACTTAGTGAGGCCCTCTGCAACTTAGTGAGACTGTGTTTCAAAATAAAAAAATTAAAAAGGGCTTAGGGTTCAAGCCCTTAGGTTTAATCCTCCACTCCCCCCCACACACACACACACACACACGACCGGGAGAACTTGTGGATATAAGTGAGGCCCTCCACAACTCAGTGAGACCCTGTTTCAAAATAAAGAATTGAAAAATAGGGCTGGGGGTGTAGCTCAGAAGTAGAATGCCCCTGAGCTCCACCCCCAGTACCACAAAAATAATTATAATAATTTTTAATGCCGGGCGTGGTGGCGCACACTTGTAATCCCCGTGCTTGGGAGGCGGAGACAAGAGGATCTCACAGGTTCGAAGCCAAACGCGTTGGTTTAAGAGACCCTGTTTCCAAAAATTTAAAAAAAAAATTTAAGTATAAAATAGGTTTGGGAGTGTAGCCTGGGAAGTAAAAGGGCTTCCAGGAACCCCAGTACCACCAAAATAATAATAATTTTTTTTAATAAAAAAGAAAGCCAGGCGTGGTGGAGCACGCTTGTAATCCCCGCGCTTGGGAGGCAGAGACAGGAGGATGGTGCAGGTTCGGAGCCAGCCTCGCTGGCTTAAGAGACCCTGTTTCCAAATAAAATATAAAATAGGTCTGGGAGTGTAGCCCAGAGGTAGAAGGGTTCCATCCCCAATGCCACCAAAAAAGAAAAGAAGAGAAAAAAGAAAAAGGGGGAGAATGTTTGAGTCTATCCCAAAATGATAGGGAAGGAGTCTATTGTCTGAAAAGACTCGGAGATAAATATGTGACATTAAGTCTGAAGCGTTCCCTTCAACACCAGCACAAAGGTTCTATTTTGTCTCCTCATACACAGAGGAAATGCAAACCAGCCGACTCCAGACAGAGACAGTATTGATGGGAGGGGCAGGAGGGCGCCGAGAAGTGACCGTCTTGCTTCTCCTCTAACACAAAGAAAATCCACCACGTTCAAGCCCATGGGTGTCCAAGACCAGCTCTTCCCAGCCCCCATCCAAGTTTTCTTGCCACTGTTTTCAGACCCATGCTGGGTTTGGTTGAGCTCACTCGCAAGAGTGACACTCGCTGGAACCTGGGTTATCTTTGTGACCCTGGTCATGTTCTATCACCCATGGGGACCTCAGTTGTGACTTAATGAAACGAGGCCGGAATGGATTCCTGCCCTGCTTCACTCAGGGAGATCTAGACGTTGGCACAAAACATCTAGAAACGAAAGTGCTTTTCGACCGATGTAACCCAGGCATTGCTACTCAGGAAGATTCCCGGGGGTCTTAAAATAAAAAATACTCCCACCCCTAACATTCGGGTTGTAAAGGCAATGGCAGAAGTCAGCGCACCCCGGAATGGCGAGAGAGGATTGTAGACACAGGAGGCTGGGTTGGATCAGCGCACGCTGTGTGCGTGTGTTGAAATGTCACCCTGAACCCCCTTTATATATACAGTTACTCTGCGCCAGACAAAAAGTTTAAAGATAAAGCCTCCCAGGTGCACCAAAGCTTGGGAATTGCTCCACTAGAATCCAAACCCCAAACCACTGAAGATTTGTGTGTGTGTGTGTGTGTGTGTGTGTGTGTGTGTGTGTGTGTGTGTGGTACTGGGGTTCCTGGAAGCCCTTCTACCTCCGGGCTACACTCCCAGACCTATTTTATATTTTTGAAACAGGGTCTCTTACGCCAGCGCGGCTGGCTTCGAACCTGCGTGATCCTCCTGTCTCCGCCTCCCAAGCGCGGGGATTACAAGCGTGCGCCACCACGCCCGGCCAACCACTGAAGATCTTTAAGGGAGTATTATTAACGGCTGAGAGACAGAAAATAGATCCAAAAGGTCTTTTCAGCCCTTTGCACTTCTAAGACATAGAGTGTATGTGTGTGTGCATGTGTGTATGTGTGTGTGTGCGTGTGTGCACGCTCGCGTGTGTGTGTGTGTGTGTGTGTGTGTGTGTGTGTGGTGTGTGTGTTGCTGGGAATTGGACCCAGGGGCATTCTATCTTGGATCTACACCCCCAGCCCGTTTTTATGTTTTGTTTTTGAAACAAAGTCTTGCTAGATTGCTGAGTCTTGCTGAATGGCTGAGGCTGGCCTGTAACCTGAGATCCTCCTGTCTCAGCCTTCCTAGTACTGGGATTACAGGTGTGCACCACCACATCTGGCTTAAGACATAGACTTTGAATCGAGAATTGTTTATGATAAGGGCTGGTGGTGGAGCTCAGTGGCAGAGCGCTTACCTAGCATGCACAGAGCCCTGATTACGTCTCCAGCTCTCTCCCCCACAAAATAGGATGGAAGGAAGGAAGGGAAGAAATGTCATATCTATTCAGTACTTTATCTCAGTCATCTTTGAACTTTTTTTGTTGTTGTTGTTTTGTGGGTTTTTTGTTTTTGTTTTTGTTTTGTTTTGGTTTCATTTTTTGCGGTACTGGAGATGGAACCCAGAACATTCTACCTCCGAGCTACACTCCCTGCCCTACTTTTTATTCTTTATTTTTTAACAGCGAATTGCAAAGGGCCTCACTAAGTAGCTGAGGCTGGCCAAGAACCACGATCCTCCGGTCTCAGCCTCCCAAATACTAGGATTACAAGTGTGCGGCAGCCTTTGAACATTTTAAAGGGCCCCGAACTGTTTTTCCTACCACCACCTACCAACATAGAAACTGACTTATTCAGAGCAGAGGAGGAGATAAATCAATAGCTTAAAGCACTGCTCAGAGGACACGGTGGATGTGAACAGGATTTTCATGCAAAATGGATGACTTCACCCTCTGTCTGTGGCTACAAGCTGCACCCTTATCTAAGGGAACCATCTTGCAAGAGGATTTGGTAGGCTTGATGGATCAGTTCACCCTCCGCACTGAGTCCACCCTGCTCAGACTTTTTGCCTCGCAAATGCTGTGACAGCAGGGATGTTCACATATCCATGAGCTTAAAATTTGGTGTTTTCTAACCTGTGCCCCATGAACTGCAAGAGTCACGATGCTCATCGATACTGCTTTAAGGGAAAACACAGAAAGAGAAAGAGAAAGAGAAAGAGAAAGAGAAAGAGAAAGAGGGAGAGATTGAGAAAGAGAATAGCAAGGGCCACCCTATTTATCCCTGGAGTCACCGTGCATATGGCCTTTTTGTGCAAGATGACAGGCCTGCCCTCAATCAGATCCGGAGAAATAAAAATGGCATTTTATTTATTTTTATTCATTTATTTATTTATTTATTTTTGTAGCATTGGGGTTCCTGGAAGCCCTTCTACCTCCGGGCTACACTCCCAGACCTATTTTTACATTTTTATTTGGAAACAGGGTCTCCTAAGCCAGCGTGCATGGCTGGCTTCGAACCTGAGCGATCCTCCTGTCTCTGCCTCCCAAGCGCGGGGATTACAAGCATGCGCCACCACGCCCGGCTGAAAAAAATAGCATTTTAAACAAATACTTCCTTGGCCGGCAGAGACAGGAGGATCGCGCAGGTTGGAAGCCAGCCTCGCTGCCTTAAGAAACCCTGTTTCCAAATAAAAATATTAAAAAATAGGTCTTGGAGTGTAGCCCGGAAGTAGAAGGGTTTCCAGGAACCCCAGTACCACAAATAAATAATAAATAAATAAATAAATAAATAAATAAATAAATAAAACAAATACTTCCCAAGCAGCACTTCTCAGAGCCAGCTATATGCTATTTTTTTTCTATAACTCTCCAAAAGGCAGATGGGTAGAGAGCACGTCTTAACCTTATTTGACTGGTGAATCATTCATTCGTTCATTCACGACGCAGGGCATCTCGTGGGGCTAGACAGCAGTGAACCGCTCAGGAGGATCTTGAAATGACGTCCATCTCCAGCCCTTGAACTTGGACCTATGAGCCTGGGAGAATGTCGTGACAGAGGATGGAGTTTCATGACTCCCTCCTTTGAGTCAGCTGCCGCAGAATCCCACAGAACTGCCCAGATCTAGAAGCGAAAGCCCACAGGAGGGACCAGGACTCTGCTCCGATGGAGACTAGATCTTCTGTGTCTCTCTTCACTTTCTTCCCTTCTCTGCTCCAGTCCACAGGCTCCTTATCCTGCTGATGTCATCGTTGACTTTCCTCCTGGAGCTAACCTTGCACACATCTCCCTCCACCCCCAACAGGAATCTGGTGCAAGGCCTCATTTCACCCCTGTATTTTATTCTCCTCTAGTATCCATTTCCTTCCCTACCCTCAATTTCCTTTTCTGCCCTCTGGCCACTCCCTGTTTATTTTTGGCTGAAGAGGAAGCTGCCATTAAGTGTCTACGAGAGAGCTTATCTCTGAGAGTAGGAGAAACATCCCCGGGGCACGAATCGATTTAGTACAGCCTGTGGCTTAAGGGCAGAAGAGCTCTAGCCAGAGTGACCCAGCAGGAAGCCGCTGAGTTTCCCCTTTCTCTTATACAGGATAGACTCCCTGCTTTTCACACCTGGGGGAGACACCGAGGGCACACCCCACCGACCTCTCTACCTTACTATCTTTCCCTGCCCACTTCTTTACCCTGCCCCAATCTCATGGGTGCTACCCCCCAAAGTCTTGCCATACTGCCTTTTCCCACCACCTAATAGGCTTTAGACAGAGTGCCTGCAAGATAATAATTGCCTGTGCTCTTAATGGCACTAATGCTCAGGAGCATGGGAAATCCTAAAGCTATTAAGACAGAGGGGAAGAGGGGGTGGGGAGGGGCAAGCTGGCCTTTCAGGAAAAAAGACGCATTCTCTGCCACTTTCCTTTTGTTACTGATGCGTATCCCAAACACATATATGCTCAAAAAAAAAAAAAAAAGAAAAGAAAAGAAAAGAAACAAACAAATCCCAAGTCCATTGCTATATTCTTTTAAAATATCAAGTTGCGAGGTGGGGGACCACTTTGGTAATCATCAGTATATCCTGTTACAGATCTTGCCTCTTTCTTGGGGAGCAACTATCTTTAGCAACATCTAGAGTGGGGAGGTGAGACTCTACTAAGAACTGCCCAGCTTTCTAACACAGACCTGCCATTATTAGTCTACTACTTGTGGTGGGTGAAAGAAGAGATGCTACTTTTAGATAACACTTCTCTACCCTATGTGTTTTCTTTGACGATTATGCATAAACTTTGAGAGCATCTTGTTTTCCAACATTTCCAAATGCTTTGGCCACATCTATCCATGCATGCACACATTCAACACATTCAACCACTCTATATTGGACTCAGACAGGACCCTTCTAAGAAGTACAGGTCCTGCACTTACCCAGAACCCACCACAGATTTTCCATCTTCACCTCTTGCTTTAGACTCTGCTTTTTTTCAACATCAAGGTTCCACAAAGCAGGTGTCTCATGCTGATAACAAAACAAATGAGACTAGTCTATGTCTCCATGTCATCAGAAACAAAAGTAGAGGATGTCCTGCCCATGGGCAATTGTTTCCCATCATCCACTCTGCAGTCTGAGCATCTTCTGGTACCAGGCATTGAGCCAGGTTCTGAAGACACAAGAAAGAATGAGGAAGCCTTGTTGTAAGGTGCTCATACCCCTGGGAGGAAGACAGATCATCAATTTTCTATCTTGGCTCAGGTAGAGAAGGGTGTCAAGAAATGAATAGGAGAAGAAGAGAAGAAGGAAGAGGAGGAGGAGGCACAAGAACAAGAAAAAGAAGAACAAGAACAGGAACCAGAAGAAAGATTGTGCTGAGTCTCAAATGACAAAGGAAATGAGGAACAGTGAGCCTGGTTCAAAGGCCAGAATAAAGGTTTCCAAATACTGAGCAAAGTGCTTTTCCATCCAAGATTCACATTCTCCTTCCCTATGCAAATCATCAAGGAAATTCACAAGTGGCACTTTCTGCACATGTACTATACCATATTTAACAGGCTGAATCCATGCTTTACAAACTCACTTCAGGAAGAAGCCTTATAGACCCACAGAAGCCTTATAGACCCACCAGGTACAATTAGAAATCTGAATTTTATGTTTGTCCAAGGAATAGTCAATCGCAGATACTAAGTTCTTATTTCAAGATGTAATATGAAGACCTGTTAGGTGCCAGTAGGCACAGAACACGTGCACACACAAAAAAAAAATATTAAAGAAGTATAACAAAGGAGCAGTTTTCCGCCTTTTTCCTTCTAATTGGATAGAATTGTACATTGGTCGGGTAGACAAATAGGAAAGATATGGAGAAACAGGCAGTAATTAATAGCCCTACAATCTAATGTTCAGGAAAACAAACATAAAACGATTGAAGTGATTTGTGCTCAGAGACCCTCTCTCTCTCTCTCTGTCTGACAGCTGGCTCATGAGCAATGGGACCATGAATATGTGTAGCCACACAATGTCTAATCAATCAGAAAAAGGAAGTCCTGCTCTGCTGGAACAATGGGGTCATTGTGAACTTAGAGCACACATGGGGGAAACTGCCAGGCATTTCCCAGGACTGGGTGCAATCAATGGACCAGGCTCCTTTTAAAATGCTCAAAACACTAGCATTCACTAGAAATCCAGACCAATGTTTGCTTTTAAGAGAGTGACTTGCACTTTAGATTTTTCCTACAAGCTAAGAACTAAAGTAACTGCCCTCTATAGGATTCATTTTTTCTATCAGCCTATTGACAGCTGGTCCTCACCAGTTATCCCAGTTCATGTCAGAAGGGGAGGAAATGCCTGTATCTCACCTTGCACCCAACTCTGGATTTACGAGAGACTCCAATTTATAATTCAATCATAATTCCCAATTGTATGGGGTGAATTATCCACGGATGAGCCACAATAAAAATAAATCGCCATCCTGAGAATTAAAGAGGCTGGCCGCACTCTGCCACGAGTGCTCTTCTTTTATACCCAGCGATGATGGTCATCCTGAAACAACTTACAAAAAGGAAGTAAACACATGAGTGATAAAAAGGAAGGTCAACCTGGAGATGACTCTCAGCACTATTAACACTGTTAGATAGGCAGAAGGAGACTGATTTCAGCATGATGGACAGACACACTCTATTCCATAAGCAGAATGTCATTCTCCTTGACACCACCACAGCCATTTGAAGTGACTAGGGGAACACAGGAAAAAAAAAAAATAACCACTCCCAGAGAAAGAGTTCAAAGCTGTGCCGGGTAGATGATGGCCATGTGTTCCCATTTGTTGTCATAACAGAAATGCATTTCGACGTGTTGTGGTATACATTTGGACCTCTTCTCACAATGCAAGTTATATGTCAACATTGTCAAAAGTTTGGAAAGATCTTTTTGTTTTCAAAAACATCTCGTGAGCTGGGCGTGGTGGCGCACGCTTGTAATCCCAGAATTTGGGAGGCTGAGACTGGAGGATCGTGGCTCACGGACAGCCTCAGCTACTTAATGAGGCCCTCTGCAACTCAGTGAGACCTGGTTTCAAAATAAAGATTAAAAAATAGGGCAGAGGGCGTAGCCCGGAGGTCAAATGCCCCTCAGTTCCATCCCTAGACCCGCCAAAAAAAAATCTCGTAATCCCAATGCCCTCATGCAACTATTATCTTACCCAACTTTCAGAAGGTTATGGATGCAAAATGTACATATCCTTTTGAACCTATCTTTTCTTCCCTGTCATCATACAGTATTTTTCTCAGGTTGTTAAAGAAGATTCCTCATAGTTATTTTATTTTTTTTATTGCCACACTGATATTTTTTTTCTCTAGGCTTTTATTTTTTATTTTCTTTTAACAATTTTTTATTGAACATAAATAGTATACATTTAAACTATATTTGGTACCCTCTCCTCCCCGCCCCCGTTTTCCCTTCCCCCCTCCCACCAATGGTTGTCCAGGTTAACCATGTCTTATTCATAATTTTACACATGTTTAGGTGTAGACCCTCATTAGTCATAGTTATTTTAGAGGCTGCTTAATAATCCATCAAGGGAATGAACCATTATTAACCATGCCTCCATTCGATGATTGTAAGGTGTTTCCACTTTTAGCCACTTAAGTGATGCACAGTGTATATTAATGTGAGGAGCTCTTTGATGTTCCTTATGCTTCTTACAAACTTCCTTATAGCAAGATGCTCAGAAAATGTTAGTCACTGAAGAAAAATGCTCATCGCCAAATATCTCAGCATTGTTATCAAAGCCCATTCCTTCCAACTATGGAAGGTGAGTGCTATCCTCCTTCCTGCCCCACTTTATGCAGGTAAGATATCATACACCATGGTTTCCAGAGTTCTTAACTATCAGCTCCAAGGTCTACTATCCATTTCAGTGCAATCCACTAAAAATAAGGACAGAGACTAAATCATTTTGTGCCAAAAGAAGCAGACTTCAGGCAGAAGTACTATGGTGAAAGCTTCCCCACCCCTAGTTGTCATGTAAGTGATGGACGGGCCAGGGAAGGAGTTATAAAGAATCAGCTTCTATAGTTAAGCTCTACTGGGGACAGAAAAATTGCCCGAGGATGAGATTCATTGGTAAAAATTGATAGGAAAGTTGGATGCTTCCCAGTGTGACTATAAGGAAATAGTAGTGAAATAGAAGAAAAAAAAATACTCTTTTAGGACTATCTTTCAAGTCCTGACGTCAAGAGCTCAAGGCATAAGAGCAAAGTGAAGGTTCCAACAACGCTCTCCCAACAAAGGGTGCAAAATACCCCAGCTGACTGAAGTCTTATTTGACAAGTCACTGAATGTTAGCTAAGCGTGCTTATTGCTTTTAAGTAAGCAAAAAAAAAAAAATCTCTCCCTCTCTTCCCTTCTCTCCTCCCTCTCTCTCTCTCTCTCTCTCTCTCTCTCTCTCTCTCTCTCTCTCCCTCCCTCCCTCCCTCCCTCCCTCTCTCTCTCCTCTCTCTCTCTCCTCTCTCTCTTCTCTCTCTATCCCCCTTTCTCTCTCTCTCTCTCTTTGCCTTATGTTTTCCACATCTATAAAATATGAATGATAGCACCTCCCTCCTAAGATATTTTGGCTGTCTACGAACCACAATCCTCCTATCTCAGCCTCCCAAATGCTGGGGTTACAAGCGTGCACCACCACACCCGGCTTCCTTATTGCTTTTATTTATCTTATTTAATTAATTTATTTATTTTTGCGGGTCTAGGGATGGAACCCAGAGGCATTTGACCTCTGGACTACACCCCTTGCCCTATTTTTTATTCTTTAGTTTGAAACAGGGTCTCACTAAATTAGGAAGCGGAAGGCTTCCCTAAGTAGCTGAGGCTGTCCGTGAACCACAATCCTCCGGTCCCAGCCTCCCGAATGCTGAGATTACAAATGTGCGCCACCATGCCTGCTTCCTTATTGCTTTTAAGTAAGCAAAAAATTTCTCTCTCTCCATTCCCCCCCTTCCCTCTCTCTCCCTTTCTCTCTCTCTCTCTCTCTCTCTCTCTCTGTCTCTCTCTCTCTCAGCCTTATGTTTTCCACATCTGTAAAATATGAATGGTAGCACCTCCCTCCTAAGCTATTTTGAAACTTAAGCAAGACACTGCATGCCACCCATTACAGTAAACAGCAACAATTCAGTCCACTGGTCAACACTAAGATCCAAGATTCAATTCCACTGCGAGGTCAGATGAAACCCTGCCTAATATAAAAAGGTCCACGGGGCCCAAATGTAGCAAATTCCAATTGGACCACTCACTTTTCTCCACGCCTCCATTCCCATTGCCGCCTGGCTCAGTGGGTATTCCCTCCCTTCTACTCCCACAAAATATGGCCAGGCTCCATCACCACCACCGAATGAATCCTTTGGGTGTCCTCTGTGCTGTTAGTAGATTGACAGCCATTTTGCACATCTGTATCTTCTTCCTTGTGATAATGATCAGTTGACACACATTACCTGAGTTTTCTGTTCCTTTTATATCTCCTTCCAGGACCATTCCAGTGATCCTTCTTTGCTTAATGTGATATGTCTTAACTTGTGATGCTTAGCTGTTATATGTTTTGTTTTGTTTTGTGGTACTGGGGTTCCTGGAAGCCCTTCTACCTCTGGGCTACACTCCCAGACCTATTTTTTTATATTTTTTATTTGGAAACAGGGTCTCTTAAGCCAGCGAGGCTGGCTTCGAACCTGCACCATCCTCCTGTCTCCGCCTCCCAAGCGCGGGGATTACAAGCATGTGCCACCATGCCTGGCTTGTTATATGTTTTTTAAAGCTCAGAAAAAAGGTTGTATATATATATTTGTATGCTGGGGATTGAACCCAGGGGCATTCTACTTCTGAGCTACACTCCTGGTCCTACTTTATTTTTTATTTTGAGAGAGAGCCACGCTAAGTTGTAAAGAGCCTACCTAAGTTGCTGAGACTGGCTGCCAACCTGCAATCCTCCTATCTCAGCCTCCTAAGTACTGGGATTGCAGGCGTGAGCCGCCACGCCTGGTTCAGAAGTAAGGTCTTTAAATTCCAGTGGGCTCCTGGCCCACTTGCCGTCTATGATGAGGATGGACTAGGGTCAGAACCTAAGGCCAGGCTTGCTTACCTTGTTCTGATCGCTCTTCCTCACTCTGCCAACTGGAAGTTCTTGCAAATCTCTGGGGCAACTCATTTTACTAGGTTTCTGAGAAACATACAAGGAGGGAGGTAAACTGGCAAACAATATACCAGAATGTAACTAAGGTGGATAGTCTCTGGGAGAATGAAGAGTAGTCTATATAGAGAGAAAATAGAAAATGATAGCCTATTATTAAACATAGAAATAGTGATGGCCCTTCCCTAGAGGTCAAGAAAGAGATTACTTGAAACCCAGGAGAAATCTTCACTTAGGAGCTTCTAACGAATCTTTCCAGGCACGAATACACACGAATAGTATAGAAGGGAGCATAACTGTTAGCCACGGAGAAAATATGTGTGGGTCACATGCCAGGAAATTTTGAAATTCTGACAAATGGAATTTTTGATGAGTCAGAAATCCAGTTAAACAACAAAGGTTTTAATGTGTGCCCTTGGCACAGCGGAGGGATGCATCAGCCACTTTTAGAATCCAGGCACAGGCCCTTCGTGGACTGTGCGGTGTGGCTGGGCTACCCCCAGCAGAGGCCTGGCCTCAGGGGCCACCCCGATGAGGCAGGACAGGAAAACCAGCCACAATCGTTGCGTCTGTGCCATGACTAGGTATGGCTTTCAATATCTGAACAGGCCAGCTGATCAGAGACCTCTCCAAAGTTCCCAATATATTAAATCCATTAAGCAGTTGCTCTGAACAGAATGTAACATAGAATTAAGAGCATGAGCTGGGTGTGGTGGCGCAGGTCTGTAATCCCAGTACTTGGGAGAATGAGACAGGAGGATCCTGGGTTTGAGACCAGCCTCAGCAACTAAGCGAGACCTTTAGCAACTTAGTGAGACCCTGTTTCAAAATTTAAAAAATGCTAAGTGAGATTAGTCAGTCACGAAAAATAAGAAATCAAATGCTTTCCCTAATATGTGAGAGCTAAGGAGCAATGGGTCATAGGAGGAACTCTAGGTGAAAAAGGAAATCCTATAGAGGAGCAAACAAGACAACCTAAATGAGGGGATGAGAGGGGGGAAGAAGGAAATTCTCTAAAACACACAAAGTACTTAAACATATCGAAGCCAACCACTAAGCCAAGCAAGGGAAGGAGGGACGGGGAGGGAATGAGGTGGGAATTGGGTAGGGGTTAAATCCGTGATGTGTACATGTATGTACACACAAGTTTTTTTACCCCAATATGATGTATGAATAGAATGCACCAATAAAAAATTTTAAAAAACATTTAAAATAGGGAGGAGGAGGTAGCTCAGAGATAGACTGCCCCTGGGGTCAATATTCAGTAACGGTAACACACACAGACACACACACACACACACACACACACAGATTTAAAAGCATGAGTTCAAGACAGGCTATAACAGTTTGGTTAGAAGCCTCAAATTTCTCACCTGTAAAACAGAGACAATAAGAGAAGCTATCCTTGGATTGTCATGGAGATTTAATGAGATAATTCACATAAAGCCTTAAGTACCAGGGCCAAGGCACAGGGTAAGAGCCTCTTGGCTAAGTTATCATCATCATTAATAGGATAGAGATGGGCATGGTGGCCCACACTTGTATCCCAGCATTTGGGAGGCTGAGACAGGAGGATTGTGGTTCCTGGACAGCCTCAGCTACTTAGGCTCTTTACAACTCAGTGAGACTTTGTTTCAAAATAAAGAATTAAAAATAGGGCTGGAGGGGTGTGTCTTGAAGGTAGAACACCCCTGGGTTCCCTCCCAGGTTCTGGGGGAAAAAAAAAAAGGGCAGAATGGTAATGTCTTTCTTCCACAATGACACAACGAGGTGGTCCAAAGTTCAGGCCTGAGAAATCAGTAACAAAATCCATCTTGCCAAAAATGAGCCACAGAGTTGAAAGGCAGAGAAGAGACTGGAGCTAGAGGAGACCAGAAGATGTATTTAAGGAACTCTTTGACACAACTGATATTACACCACTGTCTCCACGTCACCCGGTCCATCCCATCCATACTGATCTCCAACCTGAACCATCAGCTCACCAAAAGGGATGCTTGTGGCACTCATCCCTGGACAAGGTCTGACTCCCTCATGTGCACTCTCAGCCACATACGTGTATATGTGCATAGACACCTATAGTCCTGGGCAGCACATCCATGTAACCCTTAGCATGAGAGTCTACGAGCCACACACACGTGCATGCATAAAGGTGTGCACCTGTCTGTTCATGCATACACACACGTGCACGCACATAACTGTATAGCTCCCTGAAATCACAAACTGTGTCTACTATGCCCCACACATGAACGTTGACGTTTCTCATCCCGGCTGAGTTCCAAGCCTCTTCTAGAATGACTCAATGAAAAAAAGGAGGCCAAGGAGCCTTCCCAGATTTTTACCAGAAAGAGAAGACATAGGTACATAACCGTTAAAGTGATGCAGGGTGGAGGGAGGGAAGAATACGAAGTCAGGAGCCCCAGTCTTAGCATTCAGCTTTACATCAGCTCTTGGGCAAGTCTCTCCATCTTTCTGAGCCTCAGTCTCCTCCATTTCAAGATGGGTAACATCTACTTCCTGGGACATGATGTGGATCAAAATGTGTCGTGATTCATAATGGATTTTCTTCTTTTTTTTTTTTTTGGTGGTGGTGGTACTGGGAATGTGGGGATGGAACCCTTCTACCTCCGGGCCACATTCCAAGACCTATTTTATATTTTATTTGGAAACAGGATCTCTTAAGCCAACAAGGCTGGCTTCGAACCTGCGCGATCCTCCTGTCTCCGCCTCCCAAGCAAGGATTACAAGTGTGCGCCACCACGCCCGTCCATAAGGGACTTTCCAACTGTCAGCTTCTGCGGTGAAGACCAAGAACTCTCAATGATTCCTACACATTTTGATCTCTGAAGGATGACGGGAGCTTGTTTGGGTAACAGGGGTGGTAAATAATATTTTTATCCTGGGTGAGGATGCGGTGACCTCTGGAGAAAGCAGAATGTCTCATTATTCAGAGTGACGGCAAGCACAGACAAGACATGGCTGGTGTTGATGGAGTCTTGGGCTCAGCTGCTTTCTGTGAGGAGGAGGTGGGATGTGACGGAGGCTAAATATTATGAGTTTATTTATTTTTATTTTTTTGGTGGTACTGGGGTTCCTGGAGGCCCTTCTACCTCCAGGCTCCACTCCCAGACCTATTTTATATTTTTGAAACAGGGTCTCTTACGCCAGCACGGCTGGCTTCGAACCTGCACAATCCTCCTGTCTCCGCCTCCCAAGCGCGGGGATTACAAGCGTGCGCCACCACGCCCGGCTAAATATTATGAGTTTAAAAACTCAGAATCATCTGTCCCTTTGGAATACTATACCAACAAAGGAATCCACCCACCCCCAGGAGGAGAAAGGTTAACATGGCGCTCCTTTCCCTCCACCCCTCCCAACTCAAGGCTTGCCCAAGCTGCAAGGTGAATCATGGGCTCATAAGGCCAGTCAAAGGCCAACTCCAAGGTGGCTCCCAGTGACCCGTCTCCTGCACCTCACATTCTGCGAAATCCCTCCCCTTGGGTACCAGCCATGTCTAGTGACTCTTGCTTCATTTTTTTTTTTTTACCCCTGTGGTACTAGAGATTGAAACACCCAGGACCATTCTATCTCTAAGATGTACTCCTAGCCCTATTTTATTTTCATTTTTTGTATTTATTTTTTATTTTTGCAGTGCTGAGGATTGAACCTAGGGGCATTCTACCTCTGAGCTACAATCCTAGCCCTATTTATTTATTTGTTTATTTAATCATTTGTTTATTTATTTGTGCTAGAGATTGATCCCAGGGGCAGAGCATTCTACCTCTGAGCTACAACCGTAACCCTATTTGATTGATTGATTGATTGATGCTAGAGATTGAACCCAGGGCCATTCTACCTCTGAGCTACATCTTCCACCTTATTTCATTTCTTTTCATTTGGGAACAGGGTCTCACTAAGTTAATGTAAGCTTCACTGAGTTGCCAAGGCTGTTTTCAAACCTGCCTTCCTCCTGTCTCAGCCTCCCAAGTACTGTGATTCTGAGCATGCACCAACACACCTGGCATACTTTATTTTCTCTTTCTCTCTCTCTCTCTCTCTCTCTCTCTCTCTCTCTCTCTCTCTCTCTCTCTCTTTTGTAGTCCTGGGGATGGAACCCAGGGGCTTTCTACCTCCAGGATACACCCCTAGACCTATTTTTATATTTTATTTGGAAACAGGGTCTCACTAAGTTGCTGAGAGCCTCACTAAGTACCTGAGGCTGGCTTCGAACCTGTGTGATCCTCCTGTCTCAGCCTCCCAAGTACTGGGATTACAAGCGTGCACCACCACACCCAGATTTATTTATTTTGAAATAGAGTCTCACTACATTGCTGAGGGCCTCCCTAAGTCTCTGAGGCTAGCATAAACTTGCAATCCTCCTGTCTCAGCCTCCCAGGTACTAAGATTGGATTACGGACTTGGCACCACCATGCCGGGCTGTGTGACGTTCACATCTAATAAACAGAATAGAGTCAAAGGAAGGGATGTTACCTCTGAGATTAGTTTACAAGAACTTTGTCTTCCATCTTGAACACCCTCTAATTCTCTTTCTCTCTCCAATCCTCTCTCTCTCTCTCTCTCTCTCTCTCTCTCTCTCTCTCTCTCTCTCTCTCCAATTCTTTCTCTCATTCTGAGGGGCTCCAGCTGCCATATTATAAGCTGTCTCATGAACAAGGAGCTGGAGGAGGCTTCCAGCCACCAGCTAACAAGGAGCAGAGGTCCTGGGTGCACTGGCCTCTCAGGAGCTTACTCTTGCCAATAAACATGTGTGAGAACTCATCATCCAGAACCACAAGAATGAAGAAACTATGTCTTGTGCCTGGTGGACCGGAACGATCCCTTTAACCTCTAAACTGATGCTCTTGGTTTGCTGAAGGTCTCTGTATCTTTACCATCATGGATTAATAGATATGTGATGAAGAGAAGAACATCCCAATGGTCCCCAAAGGTTGCATAGCCATCTCCTTCAGAGACGGCGGGAGTTATAGGTTGCTGAGGGAGGAGAGAAGGAGTCAAGATAGGTAGAAAGGAGAAAAAAGAAAGGTCAAGGAAAATACTACTTGAATCCAAAAGCCTTTTCTAAAGCCCACAGACCCTCTCTCACATGCCTACCACCCCCAAACTTCTGGGAAATCTGTAAGTCTTAGAGTTACTGTACATTTGCCCGCTTATGAAAATTACCTTGCATGTTGTCCTACATAGGAAACGATACATAGAGAACGATATTTTAAGAAACCTGTGACATCGGGTACTTTCCAAACCTGTAATTGTAGGGTATTTTCTAGCACTATCTACTGATCAGATGATAGAGATCCTGTCGGGTGTAGGATCCTAAGAATTGCCAGACAACCCTAAATCATCCTGTGATCACCAGACTACGTCATTCCCACGCATCTCCCCATGCCCGCCCTCACCAAGTTTTCTTTAAAAAAAAAAAAGACCACAGAACCCCAAAAGGGTCTCTCTCACCCTCCAGTTAGCCCTCATTCTCCCTCGAATATGATTCTGCTTTCCCAAATAAATCCCTGCGCTTCTAACGGATGCCTCCTTAAAATTCATTTCTGCGATGTCAATCAAGAACCCCCGCTTGGCCAGGCATAGTGGCACAAGCCCGTGATCTCAGCACTTGGGAGGCTGAGACAGGAGGCCCACAGGTTCAAGGCCAGCCTCAGCAACATAGCAAGACTCTCAGAAACCTAGGGAGACCCTGTTTCAAAGCAAAATAAACAGCAAAAAAGGAGGGGATGGGTATAACAGAGCGTGGTCGCACTCTCTTGTAAACCCAGAATTTGAGAGGCTGAGACAGGAGGATTGTAGGTTCACGGCCAGCCTCAGCCACTTAGTGAGGCTCTCACAACTTAGTGAGACCCTGTTTCAAAATAAAGAATAAAAAATAAGGTGTGGCTCGGAGGTAGAATGCCTCTTGGTTCAATTCCCAGTTCTGCAAAAAAAAAAAAAAAAGATGGATATAGAGAGAGGTAGGAAGCCCTTGGGTTCAATCAGCAATAGTACAAAAACAAAAACCAAACAACAACAACAACAAAAAATACTTGTCCTTCTTGATAAAGTAAAGGTTGATTCTGCTGCACCCCTGCCTATCTCCCTGCTAAGCACTGACCATCTGCTGTCCCCGAAACCTCCTTTCCCAGCCAGCCCTGGGTTCTGGATTGCACTGAAGTTTCATAACATCTCACCAAATGAATTCCTTATGAGCCCAACTTCGGGCTTTATACTAACCCGAGAAAATACTGCAAGCTCTGACCTTCAACATTCAGCTTGTTCTCATCCCCGGATGCCTTTCCAAAGAAGAAAGAAAAAAAAAAGCTAACTTTTGCCCTCTAGGGTGGGAAATGCAAAAGTCACAAGCACAGAGCTCTGTGAACTGAGGCTGGGACAAATCCGCCCTGGACACGAACCCCCATGCACCACACAGCATGGTGTAGAAATTCCAGCCGCAGAAGGTACCCGGACGACCCAGCTTTCTCTTAATTGCCAGCTGCCGTAAACCCGTTTCGTTCCCCCTTGGAATTGCAACCGGGAGCCAGAAATCTGGAAGAATTTAACACCCAATGGATTCAGACACAGGAAAACATTGTTTAAAGGCAACACTGGAATCCCTCCCTCATCAGGCAGGAATGCGCAGCCGGCAGGGTCTGAGCTCACCAGCTTCGGTAGGGGCTGCAGCCTGGGAGGGCCAGGAGGGGTTCTGTGTGTTATTTTCTGGCCATCACAGGCACCAGGGAAAGGAGGCTGCACACAGGGCTTCTCTGCTCCCTTGAAAACACAGCCAATCCCATCTGCAACCTCTGGCTAAAAAAAAAAAAAAACCTGCTGTTTTTATCCAGGTGCTATGGCAAGCTCCTGTCATCCTGGTACCTGGGAGGCTGAGACAGGAGGATCAACTGTTTGAGGACAGCCTCGGCAACTTGGCAGAATCCTCAGCCAAATAGTGAGAACTTGCTTTCAATTAAATTAAAATCGAGTTGGGGGTAGTAGCTCAGAGATAGAAGGCTCCTTGGTTCACTCACTAGTACATAAATAATTTTTTTTTGTGTGTGTGTGTGGTACTGGGGATGGACTCAGGGGCTTTCTACCTCCAGGCTACACCTCCAGACCTATTTTATATTTTATTTGGAAACAAGGTCTAGCTAAGTTGCTGAGAGCCTCACTAAGCAGCTGAGGCTGGCTTTGAACCAGCACAATCCTCCTGTCTCAGCCTCCCAAGTACTGGGATTTACCAGTGTGCACCACCACGCCCAGCTAGTACATTTTTTTGTGTGTGTGGGTCTGGGGATGGAATCCAGGGCATTCAACCTCCGAGCTACACCCCCTGCCCTATTTTTTATTCTTTATTTTGAAACCGGGTCTCACTGAGTTGCAGAGGGCCTCACTAAGTAGCTGAGGCTGTCTGCGAGCCACGATCCTCTGGTCTCAGCCTCCCGAATGCTGGGATGACAAGCGTGCGCCACCACGCCCGGCTAGTAAATAAATATTTTTAAAATGCAATAAAAAAAAAGACTGGAGGTGGAGCCCAAAGGTAGAATGCCCCTAGTACCAAAAAGAAAAAAGAATGTTCTGTTTCCCCCCAGGATCCGGCCCATGTGCAAAGGGCCAGCCTCATCCCTGAGTCAGGGAGTCACCCTCAACAGAGAGGGGCTCAGGATACTGTGGAACTTTCCATTTCCTTCTCCTCCCTGTGAAAGAGTCACTTTTCCCCGAGGAAGAAAGGCTTCTCTGTGCAGGGAAAGGGTGCTGTCCTCCTAACCAAAAGATGTGTGTGTACACGCACTCAGAGATGGGATGTGGCCGCTGACATTCATGGCACTTTGACTGAGACTTAACTGATTCCATCTCTCCGAAGCCTTGTGCCAAGGGCCCCGCCCCATTTCCTCTGAACTCTGGAAAGTGGAGAGAAAGGATTTGTGTTATCCGAAGGGGCCAGAAAAGCAGATCACAGAGAGATGATTCCCGTTTCATTGTATGTGTTTCTGGGCCTCTCTGCCTAAGTGCTGTTACCTGAGTAAATCACCATAATGCAGACCTGGACCAAACTATTGGGAGGCTTTTCCTGGTCAGAGGGTAGAAGGAAACAGACATGTTATGGGTGGTTCAAGGAAAGGGATATCTGGAATTGGAAGATGGCCACCATGATAGCTCCAACATCCTCACTAAAACTCATGATGAAATTGAAGCCCCATTGTGAAGAATTAAGAGTGCTTAGGTCCCTAGAGCTCAGTCCTCATGAACAGACTCACTCACTTATAGATTAAGGGGTCATCCTGAAAATGGGTAGTATAAGCCGGGCATGGTGGTGCACACTAGTAATCCCAGCATTTGGGAGGCTGAGACAGGAGAATCGCAGTTCACGGACAGCCTCAGCTACTACTTAGTGAGGCCCTTTGCAATTCAGTGAGACCCTGTTTCAAAATAAAGAATAAAAAATAGGGCTGGGGTGTAGCTCAAAGGTACAGTGCCCCTAGGTTACATCCCCAGTATCTCAAAAAAATAGAGAAAAAAGAATAAAAAACTAGGGGTGTAGCTCGAAGATCGAATGCCCCCAGGTTCCATTCTCAGCACAGCAAAATGGATGGTATAAAAGCCAGTGTGGTTCTTCTCTCTTATTGTGTGATCATGTGATATTCTCCATCATGGTATGATTCACCAGGAAGACCCTCCCCAGCTGCTAAGCTAAACTTTCCAATGTCCAGAACTGTGTACCAAATAAACATCTGTTCTTTATAAGTGACCCATCCTCAGGTATTTTGTTACAGCAACAGAAAATGGAATAAGACAGCCCGTTTCCCACCGCAAGCTCTGAATAGAGTTCTACTCCACAGAGGGGCAGCCAGTAAGTTGAGGGGAAATAAAAGCAGGTCTTCCCAGGTCTCTGGGAAGCAGCCAAAGAAACAAATCACTAAATGTTCAGCACGGAAGCCCATTTCCTCCAGACCTTCACCATTGCCTCACCAGCCAGCCACAATCCTCACCTCATTCCTGATCCCTGAAAGACCCACCGAAGCCATGCTCAAAGGCATATTTCAGCCAGTCAAGGCAGCTCATGCTTGCAATCCCAGTACTTGGGAGGCTGAGACAGAAGAATCAGAAGGCCAGCCTCAGCGAGTAGTGAGACTCTTATCAATCTAACGAGACCCTCTTCCCAAATACGAAATAAAATCAGGCTGGGAGTATAGCTCAGAGATAGAATGCCTCTGAATTCAATCCCTAGTATGAAACAAAAGTCTGATTTCACCCCCCTGTGTATAAACGTTTTGAGTGCCTCCTACTAAAGTAGTTAAGGGATGCAGTCTCTGTTCTCAGAAAGTCTATAAAATCCAGAGCAGAAGTTGTCAAGGGCTGGTCCTGACAGCATCACAGCAACATGGGAACACTTGTAGGAATTACAATCTCTCTGATCCCATTCTGGCCATTAGAGCCCAGATACTGGTATTTCAGAAGTCACCGGGGAGATTCTGTTGCCCACCAAAGCCCAGGAAACACTGATTGAGTCTGCAACCACCCCCTGCCTGATAGCAGAGAGAATCCAACAGATTCATGGTTTGCATTGGCGAGATCTCAGAAACAACCGGAGTGTTCATGTGCTCCTGGATGCAGAACAGCGTGCCAAATGGTGATGTCACTGGAGGAAAGTTTTGATTCCACTTTCAGACATTTTTTCCACCTTGGTTCGGTCGCTCTTTGACGGTGTGATTTCTAAAACTTTACTTTGAAGAAGAGGCAGGATGCTTCCTTCCCTTCCAGAGCAATAAAACAGATGGGATTTCTTTGGACTTGGGGCAACCACTCTGATGAGTGCTTTGACCTTCTGTTGGAAGGCAGTTTAGAGAGGGTCCGTTTGTAAGCCCCTCATCTAACGCTGGGTGGAGGTCAAAAAGGCTGCACAAACGGGCTTTTCTGAGTTTATTTTTAAATAAAGCACTGACCCATGAAGTAAAAGGTCACTCGTCCATTCTGCCAATGGCTTCTGTGATACCGAGTTCAGTCATCTGTCTTGTAGTTAGCGTTGGTCTCATCTGACCCGTGGGCAGGAATGGAACTTGCTGGTCACCTTCTTCTAGGTCACTCCACCTCACAGGCTGTTCTTCTCAAACTTCTCGCTGGCTTCTGCTTCTCTGAACCACAGTTAGAGGGGAACCCAGGCTCTTTCCTGGGCACCTTCTGTTTTCCCATCTATCCACACTCCCAGATGCATCTCTTTAGCCCTGGGATTTTCTCTCATCCCAGCTCATATTCCCAGCCCCTGTCAGACATCCCAGATATTTTACAGGTACCTCTGTCCCACCCTGTTCAAACGGAGCATTGACACCCTTCCTCCCCCATAAAATACTCAAATCTGCTTCTCCGCTGGTCTTCCATTTTATTAAACAGCACCACTAAAAAAAACTATTGCCAAAAAAAAAACAGGAGTCTTTTCTGCTTCCCCTCTCCTTCAAGATCTAATATATCAGCACGTCGTGTCAACTCAGCCCACAGAAACATCCTAAATTGCCAAGCATGGCGATGCGTGCCTGTAATCCCATTTCTTGAGAGGTTGAGACAGGAGGATCGCGAGTTCCAAGCCAACCTCTGCAACTTAGCAAAAACTTATTTCAACATAAAAAAGTGAAAGTGGGCTGGGGGTATAACGTGAAGGTAGAATGCCCCTGGGCATATATCTCTATAGATATCTCCTCAATCTATGGGGTCTTTTTTTTCTCCATTCTACAACAACTTCAAGAACTACTAAGAGTAACAATAGTAACTGACACCTTGGAGTTCAATGTCTTCCTGGTATTAACACACTGAGCCTACCCAACAAACCTACAAATTAAATGCTGACATTATCAACACTTACAGATGGTAAAATGGAGGCATGAAAAGTTCAGGACTTGCCAGAGCCATCTGTCGACTGTCATGGAGCCAGGATTTGGATATGAGTAGCTGGTGCCGGGATCTGTATGATCAAACAAGGGCTCCCAGCGCTGCCTCTGTATCCACTGGGATGACCCAACAGTCCCCAAACTGGCCTCTGGCCAGTGCCTCCACTCTAGCCCTCCTTATATCATTTATTTTATTTATATAGCACCAGAAAGATCTTCCCAGAACATGTATGAGTATATGCATCACTCCTCAATCCTGATATGCCTTCCCATTGGTCTCCCCAGAACTCTTGGAATGACACAATTACCAGTTACTGCTTTCCACTTTTCCATTCTCAGCCTCCCTCTCTCTCCCATCCCCCCCCCCCCAAAATTGACAAAGTCCAACTATTGCCTCCAGCAGAAATTTTCTTTCCCATGGATCGTAACACAGTTGGGTTTCGGCCACGTGGATCTCTACCACCTCACCTTATGTTATATCCACGCAGCACATATTATTATCTGAAAATTTTTCCGTATTTATTTGTTTAGAATTATATATGCTGCCTGCCCTTGTAGGATTTCAGTTTCATGGGAGGAAGAAATTTCCCTCTTCTTTCACAGGCATCCCAGAATATAAAACTATATAAATATTGCCGGGGTCAGATATAGAATGTCCCCTGAAGAGCTCAGTTATTAAGGCTCAGGGTTGATATTGTTAAGCCTCAAGGTTTACAATCTCATCAGTAGATAAATCCATTACGAGTGTAATTGGGATTACAGGTGTGCACTGCCATGCCTAGTTTACAATCTCATTTCTTTTTTTTTTTTTTTTTGGTGGTACTGGGGTTCCTGGAAGCCCTTCTTCCTCCGGGCTACACTCCCAGACCTATTTTATATTTTTGAAACAGGGTCTCTTACGCCAGCGCGGCTGGCTTCGAACCTGCGCGACCCTCCTGTCTCCGCCTCCCAAGCACGGGGATTACAAGCGTGTGCCACCACGCCCGGCTTACAATCTCATTTCTGACTGCCACCTTCTCCTCAACCCACAGGCACCTCACATGTTGGCCGCTGCTTTTAAGTTCCTGCAATATGTCACGCTGCTTCTCTGCTCATTATAATGGACTTGCTGGGTGATAACCTAGGCAGATGGGGTGTGGATGGAGAAGGGAGGTCCCTGGGGCTGTGTCCTTAGAGATTTTGCTTGTGTCTTTCTGTGCCCTTGCTTTCTGGCTCTTTGCTTCTAGCCTCCGTGATGTGAAAAGCAGAACCCATGTGCTCGCCCTCTCTCTGATTCTCACTGCAAAGGTACGAACTCCAGCTCTGCACTCTGGCCTCATATAAACTGAACTCTAAGATCTCTAAAAATCTGTGAGCAAATAAATCGTCTTTCCTCTAAGCTGAGATACATCAGTGGGTATGCTAAGACAAATACTGAGAGCACCTGCCCCGTACCAGGTACAGGCATAGAAAGGTGAATACAGTCGAATCGATGCCATTACAGGTGCCGGTTTCTGCAGTTCCATCTTTAATTACATGGGGAAGGGGGGGGCTATGACAAAAAGAAACAAAAGGTATTAAGAGGACACAGAGGAGTGACTTCCTTGTCTTGTTCCTGTTTTTAGGGGGAATTCTTGAAGTTTTTCCCCATTTAATATGATGTTGGCTGTGGGCTTATTGTAGGTTGCCTTTATGATGTTGAGATATGTTCCTTCTATTCCATTTCTCTGCAGTACTTTTATCATAAATGGATATTTATGATATCCACAATATTTATTATATAATATATAAATATTTATGATATTTATGTTGGATTTTGTCAAATGCTTTTTCAGCGTCTATTGAAATGATCATGTGATTTTTGCCTTTGGTTTCGATTCCCCAGCACTCCTCATTCTCCTTTCTTTGCATCTAGACAGCTTATTATCTGAGTTCTTGCTACCTGCAGATCTGACTCATATAATCTCCAGCCTTCACTCTGTTTTCTCCTCTACCCATAAGTGAGAAGCAGAAGAATCCAAGGTCCTAAGAGATTGCTCGCCCGGCCACAAGATGGAAGGAACCTGGGTCCCTGAATCACTGTGTGGCAATCAATCACACACACACACACACACCAAAAAAAAAAAAAAAATCAGCTGAATGTGGGAGTGAGAGGTAAGCTTGTCTCGTGTTCAATTCCTGAGTTGTGGGAGAAAGCTCTTAATACAATCTCTACAGTTTCACCATCATAACAAATCACAGACCAGCGAGGCTGGAGCTGGGGAGAATTGAAGGAATCACTGACTCACTGGGGAAAAAAATTATCAGACACTAAACCAGGGACCATGGTAGTGAAAATGGAGTAGAGAGGCAAAGTGGGATGGTAATTAATTATGGAGAAGAAGAGGAGCAAGAGGTCTAGGATGAGCCAAGTCTGTAACTCAAATGACCAAGGAGGTGACAAAGAAGGAAAAGCAGGTTCAGGGGAAGGACACTTAGCTGCCTTGGGGGCATTAGAGAAAAATCCAGGTGAGCAGTTCTCCATATGAACCTGGCGTCCAAGGAAATGATCCTGGGAGCAGCATACAAAATTGGTAGAAGATTAAACCAAAGATTGTCTATCTCTGATTTGCATAGGAGGAGCTGAGAGATGAGAAGTGAACCTTGAACATCCACAGGCACTGGAGGGAGGAGACTGAGAGGGAAGAGAACTGGGTGAGAGTCATCTCAGGAAACCTAGAAGTGCTGGGCACTAAGACAAGTGTTGAGTGCCACAGGTACCCAGAGGAGCTCGAGGACCAAAAGTGCTCACAGAAGCCGACGTTGGCTGGTCGTTTATGAGGGTGACACCATACAGTGACGAGATGAAAGCTGGGGTTTGGAAGGGGATGGAGGTTCACGGGAAAGGATCGTGGGCAGGCACCACCACACTGTTTTTTTAGTACACTATGACTGTACGTGTTGAATTCCAAAATCACCTACAAATAAACTGCTAGAATCAGTGAGTTTATCAATGTTGCCAGATGCAAGGGCATCATACTAAAACCATTTACATTTTTAAATATCAGAAACAAAAAGAAAATTTCTTTAAAAATTGCCTATAATAGCTTTAAAAAAAATCAAAGCCAGGAATAAGCCTAACAGACGATGTACAAGTACTCTCTAGAAATTTATGAGATGTAATAAAAAATATGTAAGATCTAAATTAACTCAGGGGTATATTTTATTCATTCTAAAAATGTCCGTTTTCCTAAAATTATTTCATGGGTCCGATGAAATTACAATTAAGATTCCAGTAGGATAATTTTGTTGAAACCGACAAATTGATTTTAAAACTTATATGAACACAGAAAGGGCCAAGAGTAGAGGAGACGATCTTAAAAATGAAAAAAATTTGAAGAACCTGTTATACTGAATTTCAAAGCATATCACAAACCACAGTAATTAAGACAGTATAGCACCGTTGCAATGATAGCTAAGTAAATAAATATCATAAAACAGAAAGCCCAGAAAATGTCCAACACTATTAGGTGGTACTACGGAACCCTGAATAGAAAACAATATTTTAACTCGGTAATACTAGTGACATTGAATATCAATATGGGAAAATGTGTGTGTATGTGTGTGTGTGTGGTGCTTGGGATTGAACCCAGGGACATTCTACCTCTGTGCTACCCTCACAGCCCTATTTTTTATTTAGAAACAGGGTCTCACTAAATTGCTGAGGCCGACCTCCAGCTGTTGATCCTCCTCTCTCAGCCTCCCAAGTACTGGGATTTCAGGCCTGCACCACCACACCTAGCTGTGTTTAACTCACACTCTCTCACTATAAGCAAATATCAATTCCAGGTGGATCATAGTTCTGAATGTCCAAATTGCAACGATAAGTCATAATGCAGTAACGTAAGAGAATATCTTTATGCCCTGGAGGCAGGAAAGATTTTTTTGAAACACCAAAAGGTACTAATAAGAGGAACACAAGATAAGGCTTGGTGTGTGGATCTGTGTCCTCCACAGAACCAAATTAAGGCTTGTGTACAGAATATCTCAAACAAAGCAATAGCTACAATCAAGAAAAAGGGAAAGAAAAAAAGAAGAACGGAAGAACGGAAGGAAATTGATCAAGAGATTTGAATGGGCACACTACAAAGGATGGCAAAATAAGGAAATTAAAAGATTTTCAGTCTCCGGGAAATTTGCATTAAAAACACAATGAGAAACCAAGCATGACTGCGCATGCCTATAATCCAAACACCTGGGAGGCTGAAGCAGGAGGATTGCAGGTTTGGGGCCAGCCTGAGCAAATTTACGAGAAGGGAGATCACAAGAAGAAAAGGAAGCAGAAAGCTGATGTCTACACAAAATAAAATGGGACGAGGGGGGTAGCTCAGAGATAGAACACCCCTGAGTTCAATCCTCAATACACACACACACACACACACACACACACTGCAATGAGAAACCACTACAGATTCCCTGTAAAAGAAAAGTCTTTAAAACTGATAAACCAACTAAGCTAGAAATGTAATTAGAGGATGTATATTTTCTGATTTCAAACCATATAAGCTACAATAATTGAAACAGTGTAGTACTGTTCTAAAGGCAGATATATAAACCATTGGAGCTAAATAAAAACCTAGAGCTAAATTCTTCCATATATTGTCAGGTTATTTTTGACAAGGTTTCCACGAACGTTTGGTGGAGGAAATAATTATCTTTTAACTAAATATTGTTGAAAAATAATAATTACATGAAAAAGAATAAAATTGGACCCTTACCTAATCCCATATACAAATATTAACTCAAAATAGGTAAAAGACCTAAATATAAATCTTAAGACTATATATAAACTTTTAGGAGAAAATCTGGGTCATAAAACCTCACAACATTGAAATTGGCAGTGATTTCTTGGATATGATTTCAATGGCACAGGCAGACACCGTGGAAATGTAAATTAAAAACAGTTTAACATACATGATGATTCTACTCCTAGGTTCAGATATGTGTGACATAAAATACTAGGTCAAAAAATGTTTATAACACCGCTATTTATAAGAACCAGAACCAGAAACCACAAGTACCCCAAATATCCACCTAGAATAAAACACATTTGTACACAATAGTACAGTTGTTTGGTGGAGTAGTATACAGCAACGAAAGGAAATTAGCTACACTGATGTGCAACCATATTAATGAGTCTCTCGTGAGTATAATACTGAGGAACGGAGCCAGGCATGAGAGTCAATTTAAGTGCATTTACAGAAAGTTCAAAAAAAAAAAACAGGCAGACTAATAGTGTTTTAGAAATATGTTCGTTTGACGTGAAGCAAGGACCCAGTCACCATAAATTCAAGACTGCACAATCAGCCCTCTAGCCACATAGCTCTCACATTTGTGAATTTAATGAACAATGGATGCAAACTATTCCAGGGTGGGAGGGTAATCAAGTGTGCATGGACTTTATGAACTTTTTGGTTATTATTCCCTTGATAATTGCATTAGTTATCTTTGGTCATGTAGAGACGATCTAAAGTATTTGGCAAGGGGCACCTAGGTTGTATGCAAATACAATAACCACACTACATAAAGACCCCAGCGTCTATGAAGTTTGATGTTCACAGAGGTCCTGGAATCAGACCCCAAAGATACTAACTCTTGAGAACTCCAGTGGGTTATTGATGGGCAGGGGAACCCAAGGAAGCTTCTAGAAGCTGGCAGCATCCTACTTCCCGATGGGGGAGAGGGCTACCCAGAATCCAACTTTGACCAATTCTGTATTTTTGCTTTGTGAACTTTACATTTCAAATTTTCTTTGTTAATTGTCCCCTTTTTTCGCGGTACTGGGAATAGAATCCAGGGGCATTCTAACTCAGAGCTACACCCTATATTTTAGTCCTTTTAGTTTTTGTAACAGGGTCTCGCTGAGTTGCGGAGGGCCTCACTAAGGAACGGAGGCTGTCCTCAACCCGCGATCTTCCAGTCTCAGCCTCCCGAATGCTGGGATTACAAGCGTGCGCCATCACGCCCGGCCATGAATTTTCCATTTCGAGTTCGTTTTTGTATTTGTCTTTGTTTTTGTTTTTGCGGTCCTAGGGATTGAACCCAGGGGCATACTAACTCCAAGCTACACCCCCAGCCCTATTTAGTATTCTTTATTCTGAAACAGGGTCTCACTAAGTTGTGGTTGTCCACAAACCACGAGCCTCCAGTCTCAGCCTCCCAAGTACTGAGATTACAAGTGTGCGCCACCACGCCCAGCTTCGAATTTATTTTTGTTTTTAATTTTCTTTTAAGGCTGCGAGGAAGACAGAGGAGCCGGAAGCAGTGAACAGGAATTGAATACAAAGTATTGGAAGAAGGAAATTATTGGAAGAAGGAAATCAGAAGATTGTCTGAAGGATGGCTGAATGTCACAGAGAACCCAGGCATCTTCAGAAAGCATCACAGGGCTAGGTGTATGGGTGGAGTGCCAATTCTGGGGTGGGGGGCAATGCCCAATTTTATTTATTTGGAAATAGGGTCTTGCTAGGTTGATGAGAGTCTCACTACTTGCTGAAGCTGTCCTCGAACCTGCAATCTTATCTTAGCCTCCAAAATAGGACAATTCTCTTTTCTCTAATCAAGAGCCCTGGATGGAGAAGCGGGGGGGGGGGGGGGGGCAGGTAAATTACAAAACAAGGAGGGAACAGGATAGGGTGGGGAGGGTCATTTGCATGTGATCAGAGACCATGGATGCACTTCGGGGCAGCCTATATCTGAAAGAAACAGACGTGGCCATCAGCCGCGGACTTTTAGGCTGTCATTAATGAATCGGCCCCTGTTTCTCTAAGGCCAAAAGGAAGTGTCTGAAACCAGAACGAAATCCTTCTTCCCCATGTTCTTAAAAACCTCCAGAATCACCAAGGTAAAACAAACACGTGTTTTTTGTTGTTGTTTTTTTTAAATCAAGAAGGAGAAACTAAAAAGTCAAAGTAGGCCAAACATTTCCCAAGCAACAGGCCTGACCTGCTAGGAAATTCCTGGTGTCTGGTTTCAACCAGGCACTCAGTGAAACTTGGCCAAGGTTTTCTCCTTTCTGTCAGACTCCCAGCACATTCCAGGGCGCAGCTCCACCCTCCTGGAGCCTGGGACCCTGCTCTCCAGCTGCCGCTCCTGCAGTGGGCTCCCCAGACTCTAACATTTACAGGGAACGAGGCATGAGACGCTAGGTTGGCCATTCCAACTTAAAGTACTCTTTCTAAACATCTTCTGTCTGTCTTCCTGCCTGTCAAATGCTTCCATCACCAGAGACCTCAGGGGCCTGAGGACAACTAGGGCGGGGGAAGCCCCAGAAGGTCCAGGGCTGGGGTCCAGCCAGGGCCCAGCGGCTGGTGGAAAATCTGAGCTCAGATTCCCAAGATGGCTGAAGTTCCATCATCCGCGAAGGTCTAAAGTCCAGCAGGCAAAAGAGGAGCCGGCAGAGCCACATGTGAAAGTCAGCAGGCAAGGGTCAGGGACGGGATTGGGGGTGGAGATGGGATGGTAGAGACGAAGTTCCCAGAGCCAGGCAGCCCTGTGCCAAATAGATGCTCAGCGGGTCAAAGGCAGAGACCCCGGCTAGGACTAGGAAGTGAATGTCCACCTCCGTGGGCCATGCCACCTGCCCCGGGCGGGCTGCCTCTCGAGCGCGCTTCTTTTCTCGGCCTCCTGTGCCATGGGAGCGGACTCTAGCGCAGCATTAGAGACCCAGGCACCTGCCATCTAGGATCTGGGGAGCGCGCCCTTCCCCGTGGTTCCCAAATGCCTTTCCCTACCACCCCTCCTTCCTACTTCCCAACATTTCCAAGTCTCCCTCCTCTAAGACATTCTTCCCCTGACCCTGAGTTCCCCTGACTTCTATTTTTCTCCTTTTCTCTGCTAAAATTTCCCAGGGAACTGGAGGCAGCGGCAGCTATCTTTCCTGCTCTCCCTGAGAGGCACCCTGCGGCGCAGGAGGAGCCATCGAGGGCCCCAAGGGCCCCAGAGGAGAGTGCAGGAAGCACACACACACACAGGCCTCTCTCTCTCTCTCTCACACACACACACAGGCCTCTCTCTCTCTCATACACACACATGGGAACACACGGATACATGTAGACACAGACACATTATCACAAGACAGACACACACACACAGAGACACAGACAGGAACATACATGGCCACACAGACACACACATAAAACTATACAGACACATATGGGCATGGACACACAGACACAGATGCACTCACAGAAAATACAGATGCCTGAAGACACTGACATACGTTAACACAAAAACACAGAGAAATACGCAAATACGCACTGACACACAGACACACACAACCGATATCTTGACACCCAAAGACACGGATGTATTTAGACACATAAGACACATAGACCCACTCAGACAGAGAACATGCAGAAAAGTAGAGACACCTCCACACACCAACACACGTGCACACACAGACACACCGAGAGACCTCTCTACACACACACAGACACACACAGATACATAAAGCTGTGTAGCAACCTGCTCTCAGACACAAAGGCACCTTCACACACACACACATGTAGCCATGAACACACACACACACACACACACACACACACACACACACACACACACAGTGACCTTTCCAGAAAGGCTACCAGAGGGCTCTTGTTTTGTACATAGAAGACCCCCAGTCCCCAGCACTGCCCATGCACAGGGCTCAGCGTGAGACTCCAGACCCCAACACATCAGCAACACCAGGAAGGCAAGAGGGTCCTGGAGTCGCTATGCCACCAGGCAGGGCTGGGTTTCACGGCGCCTGAAGGTTCTGAAGGGTTGTGCCCTGCACTTAGAATCCATCCCTAAAACTACCACCATAGTCAGAAGAGGAAGGAGGGAGGGAAGAGGAAAGGGTTCCGGTGCTTGATGACTTAGAAGCCATCCCAAAAACTACCACCATAGTCAGAAGAGGAAGGAGGGAGGATGACTCCCAGTGCTTGTCTAGACACCTGGCTCTGGCAAAAGATGGTCTTGGGACCCAGAAGGCCAGCTGTGCAGCGCCCTGCTCCCAGACCCCAGGCTGTCAGTGGGCCTCTCCTGGGCCGGCGGCTGTAGCATCTAATTTTGAACTCAGGATCCCCGGCTTCCATGATCTTAACTGACTTCACCTTTTGCATTTCTCGCAAGGACTCAATGTAGCTCAAGCAAATCGGAACCTGTCAACGCAGAAAGGGCGGTCTGGGGGGTCTGGGGAAGGTTCTTCTGCACTGGAGAGGGTGCCCAGAGGCTGGGCCCAGTCTTTGTCAAGCTCACGGGGCGGGGGCACAGTCTCCCATTCATAGAGTCTTTCTCCTCCCCTCCCTGTACCCCCACATTCCCCATCTATACTAAAGTACCCTTGTTGATCATGAAGTCTCTCACTAATTTCTCATGTGATGCACAAATGACTTTTATTCCTTGTTCTGAATCATTTTTAAATAAGCAACTTGAATCTTTTTTTTTTCTTTTGAGGTACTGAGGATGGACCCAGGGCCATTCTACCTCCGAGCTACACACCCAGCCCTAGTTTTTATTCTTTCTTTTGAAACAGGGTCTCACTGAGTTGCAAAGGGCCTCACTGAGTAGCTGAGGCTGTCTGAGAACCATGATCCTCCCGTCTCAGCCTCCCGAATGCTGGGATTACAAGAAAGAAAGAAAGAAAGAAAGAAAGAAAGAAAGAAAGAAAGAAAGAAAGAAAGAAAGAAAGAAAGAAAGAAAGGAAGGAAGGAAGGAAGGAAGGAAGGAAGGAAGGAAGGAAGGAAGAAAGAAAGAGAAAGAAAAAAAGAAAGGAAAGTCCCTTGGTTATGCCGCTCTAAATTACCTTCCTCCCTAGAGGTTCTCAATGTACAAACCCTAGCTGAATATTATTTCATCCTGAGCTCTAGGGCAGACCTGGTCATGCATTCTGCAGGGGGACATCACACTCAGAGACCCTCACCTCCACCCCTCCTGGAGAAACACACATGTGTATGTTTCCCCATATTTGGTTTGCTTTTCCTTATTTTAAGTAGAGTTGTCCTCCCTGTGGGCATAGTAGACTCCCCTGATCAGGTTTTTTTGTTTGTTTGTTTGTTTTAAACAGGGTCTCACTGAGTTGCAAAGGGCCTCACTAAGTAGTAGCTGAGGCTGTCTGCAAACCACTATCCTCCAGTCTCAGCCCCCCAAATGCTGGGATGACAAGCGTGCTCCACCATGCCAAGCTCCCCTGATCATTTTTATAAACGCATCCAAGCCTGACCCTCTGCAGATACTGTAAAGGAGAGTTCTGATGGTGGGGGCAGGGTTGGGACATGGGTAGTTTGTTACAGAGTCCTGGAGGCCGGAGGGTGGCTAGAATTGGGAATCTCATGGGTGAGGGATGTTGAGGACTGAGAATTGCACTCTCCTGAAGGACGGGACCTCCTTGGAGCTGAGCGTTTTGACCTCTTCCCTGGACGCCCTGCCTGGGGACACTGGGTGTTGGACAATAGCTCGGCACCCACACGGCTACCTGACACGTTTCTGTGATTCCCCATTCTTGCTGGACTCTCTCGGCTGCTCCCCTGCTCGGTGCTTAGTTCTAGACTCCAGCTGTCCTCAGTGCTGGTGCTCTCGGTCCCACTCCCCCCTGGGTCATTTCTTGGCCAGCCATCCTCTTGATGCTGCCCGGAGCTGGTCCCAGAGCTCATCCAGGGTAAATGGGAGCATTGTGACATCAGCAGTTGCTATGCTGATGAGCAGGCTTCTGAGTCAACCCAGGTCCTGTCCCCTCCTCCAAAGCCCTCCTCCATGCGCTGCAGGGCTGCGTTCCTTCGAGTCCCCAGAAGGAAGCCCTACTACGTGCCGGCCGGAGCCCAGGTACTGTAGGTATACGATCCCATCTGACGTCTCTCATCTTGGAGGAATAAAAGAGGTACTTAGCTGACGTCACTGCAACGTACAGTTGTTCTTAGCCAGACCTGGCCGGTTTAGGAGAGAGATGAGACCAGTGGGCCACCTCCTTAACTACCAGAATCTCCTACAGGGCCGATTAGGACACAGAGAGCTGTGCCCCACCTTGACGAGTCTCTGATTTAGATCTGGGCTGGGTCCTAAGAATGTCCCTGGCTAATAGGATCTTGGAATTCTTCTGAAATAAGATGCTCTTTGGAGGAACTAGGGAGAGAATCGCCAGCTTGAGAAGGCTGTGTACATGATTGGCCTTTTTCCCCTCCACTCTCCTGCCCAGGTTTGGCCACAGGGACAGCGGGCAACTTCTAATATCACCGGTAACCCCCAGTTCAAACCCGAAAAAGCTCTCCAATTTTACAAGAAGAACCCTGTACAAAGCAGGCTGCAAACTCTGCCAAGTTGACAGTGGCTTTCAGCTTGCAAAGGCATCTGGGAGCTGGACTAAACTTGCTCTCTCTGTTACAAAATCTTCCAGCCCTGTTGAGAATTCCTTTGAAATGTTTTTTCCTGCTGAGCTTGGTGTCACATGCTAGTAATCCCAGTCCCTGTGAGGATGAGACAGGAGGATTATAGGTTCAAGGTTGGCCTCAGCAATTTAAGGAGACTCTCATGTGAAAAATAAAAAAGTGACTCATGTGCATTTAAATATCTGAATATGCATAAAAGGTAGGTCTCTGGAATGCTAGGGATTTCCAAGTGTAACTTGCGAGGTGGAGGGGCAAACCACCGGAGAGGGAAGACATGTTCACTTCGTAGGAATGCTTAACCACATGCCTGTGAGACATATCCATTGGAGAAAGACTAATTTTATGAGAACAGTGGCACCAATCATCTGGTGAGCCTGCATACTTGGAAGTAAATACAGTAAAGAAGAAATCCCCACCACCTCCATCTGCCGCTCTCCCTTCCTGGAACCAACCTTTAAGTTCCAGGTCAAAGGTCAGCTTCCACAGTGAGCTCTAGCAACAATCTGGTAACGTAAATGTCACCAACAAACTGGCTTGATTCACTGAGGAGGAGTATTAGTAATAGGGTGACCACCTGCCTAGAAGTGTTGAATTTCAAAATCTTTAAAATAAGACTGCAGTCCCCAAAATATCAATTGTGGACCAGGTATGGATCTTGGCTTTAGCTGCAAAAAAAAAATAATTAAAAGTTCCCCTCTCGTGCTCTCCACCACAGGTGGTCTGATGGTTTCTTCTGCTGTACTTCATGACCCCTTGACTGTACCTCTTTCAGTGTATTTGTGTGCTACGGCCATTTGTGTGCTTTTTAGACTGCAGCTATTTGTATTATTAATGGCAATTGTTGGCTTGGCAGGTTTTATTATGGGTTTATCAGAAGTCAGGTAATACACCGAGAACTTTATGTCTATTATATTATTTGGCCCTCAAAGTGCCCTAGAAATAAGTACAGTTTTCTATTCCCCATTATTCAGGTGAGGAAACTGAGTTCAAAAGAAGTTGAATAACTTGCTCTAGGTCATGCAACTATCGGGGGGTGAATAGACAGAGGGAGAATTGAAACCAAGTAGGTTAGTTTCAGAACCGACCTGCGTAGCCAGCACTTCATTTTAGAAGACAGGATTTGTGTTCAAATCTGATGTGAAGATTCAGCACCTAGCCCCTTAGCTTAAAAAAAATAAAATTAATTCAACAACACTTTATGGGTAGCCAGGCTTGGTGGCACATGCCTGTAATCTCAGTACTTGGGAGGCCAAGACAGGAGGATCACAAGTTCAAGGCCAGCCTCAGTGATTTGGTATGACTCTGTTTGAAAAATAAAAAAATAAAAAAATAAAAAGTCTGGGAGTATAGCCCAAGACATTATTTTACCCAGTCAACCCACTCTTCACTCTCAGTCCAAAAATGAATGGTGCAATAGAGTTATCCAGAACAATCTCACAGGAATTTTCTTTTATCTTTGGAACACATTATGTCATGTATTTTGTAAGCCAGTCACAAAAGCTAATTAATACCATTTGTCATTGGCAACAATGACTATAAGTTTGCACTCCCAGAAGGAACTCTGGAGACACCCAGGAAGGAAGGTTTGTCTGCATACAGTAGATGGTGTCCATGAAGATGTGTGTACAAGTTTACAATCACATGTACACAGTTTGCTGGAGAGACACATAAGATTGTCTGTTCCTTCCCCCAGACCCAAAGTCGGCCCAAAGCAGATAAATTTTCAAGGGGAAGCTTTCCCTTAGGTTTTAAATCTTGGATTCTTGTCCAGTGTTTCTCAACCCCTCCTCTCTTCGATTATTATAGATGTGTGTTCCCAAAAGTGACTCAGTGAAATGTTCTTCCAAGTTACTTGGGAGCTAGTTACAAACACAGATTTCTGTAACCTCCATTCTGGAACACTAGCTCAGTAGGTCTAAAAGCTAGAGAATGCTTTCTATCTGTTTGTGTTTAAATAATTTATTTTTATTTTTTAACTGACAATAATCATGTATGTTTATAGGGCAGAATTTGATGTTTTGACCTAAATACATGGCGTAGAAAAATTCAATCAAGCTAACTAATCATTATCCATAAACTCATCTACTTATGCTTTTTGGTGATAAGAATCTTTAAAAATGTATCAAGCATCTGAGAAGATATTTCTCAAAAGAAGAAATGCACATGGCCAACAGATATATATTTTAAAAATGCTTAAAATTCCTTATCATCAAGGATGTGCAAATTAAAACCACAATGGCACATCACACTTGTTGGAAAAGCTAGTATCAAAAAAAAAAAAAGAGACAAGGTAGCACTTGTTTGCAAAAATGTGGGGGGAAAGGGAAGCCTATTCCTACATTCTCAGTGGGAATGAAAAGTTGCATAGCCATTTTGGAAAGCAATATGGAGGTCCTTCCAAAAACTAAAAACAGATGCTCCATATGATCCAGCAATCGCACCACTAGGCATATATCCAAAGGGATCAAAATCAGTCTGTCAAAGAAGAATGCACACTCCCAGGTTCTTTTCAGGATTATTCAAAGAGCCAACGTATGGAATGGATAAAGAAAATGTAAACAAGCCAGGTGTGGTGGTGCACACTTGTAATCCCAGCATTTGGGAGGCTGAGACAGGAGGATTGTGGTTTGTGAGGCCCTTAGTGAGGCCTCTGCAACTCAGTGAGACCCTGTTTCAAAATAAAGAATAGGAAGATGGCGATGGAGAAAAGTGGCACTTACGAGTCCCGCTAACAATCAATCTCTATTACCACAAAACCAGCGCCTTCCAGAGCCAGAAAACACCATCAGCAAAGAAATAAAAACTGTAAATACAAGGGACAGAGAAAAAGAGGGCTGGAAAAATGAAACACCAGAAAGAAACCAGTCCACAGTGCCGCGGCCACCGTGGCGCGAAGCAGCCAGAGTGGCCGGAGCTGCAGCGTGGAGCAGCGCGGGCTACAATTTCTCTCACAGCACCAGGCTCCAGAGAGGAGGGAGACTCAGAACGGAGCTCAAATCCAGAGAGGAGGTACGGCCTAGGACGCAGCAGCAGCGCCTTACTGCCGGCAGCAGTGGCGAGTTCACTGGACGGCTTCAGACCAACGCACTCAACCAGCCACCAGGAGCCAGAGGGGAGAGGTGGACAGTGAGCCGAGGTGAGCAGCAGCTGAACAGCCGGGCGGCAGTCAGCAGTTTTTTCGGTGCAAGGAGCATCTAAAGATCCCAAGGGCTGGGTTCAGCACACCCCGCAGGGACTCAGTGGAGCTCAAAACCAGAGAACTACGTCAACCTCACGGCCTAGGATGCAGCAGCAGCACCTTACTGCTGGCAACAGTGGCGAGTTCACCGAACGGCTCAAGACCAACGCACTCAATCAGCCACCAGGCTCCAGAGAGGAGGTGTGGACAGCGAGCCGAGGTGAGCAGTTGCTGAACAGCCAGGCGGCAGTCGGCAGTTTTTTCAGCGCAGGGAACATCTAAAGCTCCCAAGGGCCAGGCTCAGCACACCTGGAAGGGACTCAGAGCGGAGCTCAAAACCAGAGAAGAAATACACCAGCCTCACGGCCGAGGGCGTGGCAGTGGTGCCATATTGCCAGCAGTGGCAGCTGCGAATTCATCGAGTCCACTACAGCTCCATCAGTGCACTCAACAACCGTGAGTCAAATTGCGGCCCCTAGGGGAGAAATCACAGTTCTGCATTCCCAGGGACTTGCACAGATAGTCTCCTGGGTCGGAGATTTTAGCAGTCCAACCCAGTGGGGGAGTGAGGGTGGCAGAGATATTACACCATAGTCACAACTTCCCGCTGAAGAACGCCCAACCTGGCACCCCCCAAGGTGCAGCCTCGATTGACTCCCTGGGTCTGAGACTTTGCGATACAACCCAGTAAAGGAGTAGTGGTGACAGAGATACCACAGACTCGAGATCCAGAGAACCTTAAGTGAATTCGTAGTGACCCAGGGAAGAACCCAGAAAAGGCACAAACTTCCAAAATCATGGGAAAGAGAAATAATAATGAAGCAGTGAATGCCCACAATCCCACATCAGAACCTGATAACACAGAAATACAGAGATCTCTAGAAGATCAAATCAGGAAAATAACTTTAGAAATAATAGAGGACTTTCAAAAAGAATTCAGAGAGAGTCAAAAAGAGATAAAGGATGCAATCATTGAAATAAAGGCCTCAATTCAAAGTATAAACAACAGATTAGACCACATGAAGAATAGAATCTCGCTTCTTGAAGATGATCACTCCAAAAATGAACGCATAGTTTCTAATTTAGAAAAAAAAATACATCAGCAGGAATCTGACATTGAAGAAATATGGGCCCATTTTAAGAGAGCTAATCTAAGAATAATTGGAATAGAGGAAGGAAAAGAAGGTGAAACCAAAGGGATCAATAATCTCTTCAAGGAAGTAATAGCAGAAAATTTTCCAAACATAGAGCAAAAGGTCGATACAGAGGTCCAGGAAACTTATAGAACTCCCTTTAGACAGGATCAGAGAAGAGGATCCTCACGCCACATAATTGTTAAAATGACTAATGTGGAAGCCAAAGAGAGAATCATAAAGGCAACAAAAACAAAAGGCCAAGTGACATTCAGAGGCAAACCAATTAGAATCACTCCAGACTTCCCAAACCAAGTCATGAAAGCCAGAAGGGCATGGAGTAACATACTCAAAACTCTGAAAGAAAACAACTTCCAGCCCAAAATTTCCTACCCAGCAAAACTATCTATCAAATTAGATGGGGAAATAAGAATCTTCCACGACAAACAGAAACTGAAGGAATTTATGTCTTCAAAACCAGCGCTAGAGAAAATACTCAAGGAGATTAACTGCAAAGAGGAAATGGGTAATACATGCCAGAACCAAAGAAACAAGAATTCCCATTCAGCAGACAACTAAGCAAAGAAGAATAAACAGTATCTCAAACAGAAATAAGATCTTAACATGTTGGGAATTAAAAATTATCTCTCTATAATCACACTGAATGTAAACGGCCTCAACTCCCCAATAAAAAGACATAAAGTGGCAAAATGGATTAAAAGCCAGAATCCATCCATCTGCTGCTTACAAGAAACACACCTTACAAGTAAAGATAGGAACAAACTCAAGGTAAAGGGCTGGAGCAATGTAATCCATGCTAATGGTACTCAAAGACAAGCAGGAGTAGCAACTATGATATCAGATAAGTTAGACTTCAAACCCAAACTTATTAGAAGAGACAAAGAAGGTCACATTTTGCTGGTAAAAGGAATAATCCAGCAAGAGGAAATAACAATAATCAACATCTATGCCCCAAACATAGGGGCAGCTACTTTCATAAATCAAACTCTTTGTGACATGAAGTCACACATAAGTCCCAAGACAATAATACTGGGAGACTTCAACACACCTCTCATAACACTAGACCGATCTTCCAGACAAAGGGTCAGTAAAGATGCCTCAGAACTAAAGAACACCATTAACCAAATGGACCTGTTGGACACATATAGAATATTTCACCCAACTACAGCAGAGTTTACATTTTTCTCAGCTGCTCATGGAACCTTCTCCAAAATAGATCACATCCTGGGACACAAAATGAGCACTAGAAAATTTTAAAAATGTTACATACTTCCCTGTGTCATTTCAGACCATATGGAATGAAACTAGAAATCAACTATAAGAAGACCCAGAGAAACAACATAAAAATGTGGAGACTGAACACCACACTTCTGAATGAAGAATGGGTCATAGAAGATGTAAGAGGTGAAATCAAGAAATTTTTAGAAACAAATGAAAATAAAGATACAACATATCAAAACCTCTGGGACACTTTGAAGGCAGTATGAAGAGGAAAATTTATAGCATTGAGTGCTCACATAAGAAAAACAGAAAATCTTCAAATAAATAGCCTAACAACACACCTCAAAGCCCTTGAAAAGCAGGAACAATTGAACCCCAAAGCCAGCATAAGATGGGAAATTATTAAAATTAGAGCAGAAATTAATAAAATAGAGAATAAAAAACAATACAGAAAATCAACAAAACCTGAAGCTGGTTTCTTGAAAAAATTAACAAGATTGATAAACCACTAGCCAACCTAACTAAAAAAAAAGAGAATCAACCCAAGAGATGAAAAAGGAGACATTACTACTGACAGTGTAGAAATCCAGAGGATTATCAGAAACTACTTTGAAAAACTATACTCCAACAAAATGGAAAATATGGAGGAAATCAACAACTTCCTAGATAAATACAACGTTCCTAAACTGAGTCAAGAAGATATAGAACACTTAAACCAACCAATACCAATCAAAGAGATTGAAACATCAATAAAGAGCTTACCATCAAAGAAAATCCCAGGACCAGATGGTTTCCCAAGTGAATTCTATAAAACCTTCATAGAAGAGCTAACCCCAATACTACTCAAACTATTTCACGAAATAGAAAAAACCGGGACTCTCCCAAATACATTCTATGAAGCCAACATCACACTAATACCCAAACCGAATAAAGACAGTTCAAGGAAGGAAAACTACAGGCCTATATCTCTGATGAACTTGGATGCAAAACTATTAAACAAAATACTAGCAACACGCATTCAAAACCACATCAGAAAATTATACACCATGACCAGGTAGGGTTCATCCCAGGGATGCAAGGCTGGTTCAATATACGAAAATCAATCCATGTAATTCATCTTATATAAACAGAATCAAAGACAAAAATCACATGATCATCTCAATAGACGTTGAAAAAGCATTTGATAAAATTCAACATCAATTTATGATAAAAAAAAACGCTGCAGATAATTGAAATAGAAACTATCAAGAAGGAACATATCTCAACATTATTAAAGCAATCTACAATAAACCCACTGCCAATGTCATATTAAATGGGGAAAAACTTCAAGAATTCCCCCTAAAAACTGGAATGAGACAAGGATGTCCATTATCACCACTTCTCTTCAATATAGTACTAGAGACTCTAGCCAGAGCAATAAGGCAAGAAAAGGAAATCAAAGGAGTACAAATAGGAAAAGAAGAACTCAAGCTTTCACTATTTGCAGATGACATGATACTATATTTAGAAAACCCAACAAACTCAACCAAAAGGCTTATAGGACTGATCAACAAATTCAGCAAAGTATCTGGATACAAAATCAATCTTAAAAAATCAGAAGCTTTCCTGTACACCAACCATAAATCCACTGAAAAAGAAATTCAGAAAACACTTCCACTCAGGATCTCCCACAAAAAAAATAAAATACCTAGGAATAAACTTGACTAAGGAGGTAAAAGATCTCTACAAAGAAAATTATAAAACACTGAAAAAAGAAATCAAAGAAGATCTTAGAAGATGGAAGGACCTTCCATGTTCATGGATTGGCAGAATAAATATCATTAAAATGGCCATCCTCCCAAAAGTGATCTACAGATTTAATGCAATGCCCATTAAACTACCAAGATCATTCCTCACAGACATAGAAAAATCAGTCCTTAAATTTATCTGGAATAACAAAAAGCCCAGAATAGCCAAGATAGTTCTCAGTAACAAAAACCACGCAGGAGGAATCACAATACCTGGCTTTAAACTATACTACAAAGCCATTGTAATAAAAACAGCATGGTACTGGCAAAAGAACAGATATATAGACCAATGGAGTAGAATAGAAGACCCAGAAACAAGTCCACACACTTTCAGCCAATTGATTTTTGACAAAGGGGCCAAAAACATACACTGGAAAAAAGATAGCCTCTTCAACAAATGGTGTTGGCAAAACTGATTAACCAATGCAGAAAATTGGAAATTAATCCCACTTTTTCACCCTGTACAAAAGTCAACTCATGATGGATGAAAGACTTGGAAATTAAACCAGAGTCCTTGGAACTCCTTGAAGAGGGCATAGGTCCTACACTGCAACACATAGGCACAAATAAACACTTTCTCAAAATACTCAAAATACTCAAAGAGATTAACTATAAAGAAGAAATAGGTAACACACACCAGAACCAGAGAAACAAGATTTTCCATCCAACAGACAACTAAGATTGGTTATCTGTGGAGATTCATTATTTATGTTAGTCTTTTACCTATCTCTAAATGGTATTGTTTGCCTTTATTGTTGTTAATTTTTAGGATTTCTAGTTGGAATATTAATATACCTTCAGATAAAGCATTTGGAAATATTTTATCCCATTCTTTTAGTAACTGTTAACTCTGTTTACATTGTCTTTGGATATACAATATTTTTTTATTTTTTAGGGAGTTTGTATACTCTTCTCTTGCCTGTGCCATTGAAATCATATCCAAGAAATCACTGCCAAATTCAATGTTGTGAGGTTTTATGACCTAAATTTTCTCCTAAAAGTTTATAGTCTTAAGATTTATATTTATTTATTTTTTATTTATTTATTTTTATATTTTATATTTTATATATATAATATATATTTTATATTTTATATTTTTTATTTTTTATTTATTTATTTATTATATTTATTTTGAGTTAATATTTGTATATGGGATTAGGTAAGGGTCCAATTTTATTCTTTTCCATGTAATTATTATTTTTCAACAATATTTAGTTAAAAGATTATTATTTCCACCACCAAATGTTCGTGGAAACCTTGTCAAAAATAACTTGGCAATATAGGGAAGAATTTAGCTCTAGGCTTTTATTTAACTCCAATGGTTTATATATCTGCCTTTAGAACAGTACTACACTGTTTCAATTATTGTAGCTTTATATGGTTTGAAATCAGAAAATATATATCTTCTAGCTTTGTTCTTTTTCAAGATTGTTTTGGGTATCTAGAGTCCATATTCCATATTAGAATAGATTTTTTTCTGAAAAATAAATATATAAATATATGATAGTTTCACCTAAAATAAATAGAAAAAAATATTCTCTGGTAAGAAAGAAAGTAAAAAGAAATATTGAAATGTTATCTTTAAGTCATCAAAAGCTTGGTATCAGACAAATGAAACTGTTATGTGAGATTATAATTTTTAATTTTGGATAAATTGCTATAATACTAGATGTCAACCACTAAGCCAAGCATGGGAGGGAGGGATAGGGAGAGAATGGGGTGAGGATCGGGTGGGGGCTGACTGGGCGATATGTGCATGTATGTCTACAAAAGTTTGTATCCCACTATGATGTATGAATACAGTGCACCAATAAAAAAATAGAAATATATTTCTACATTTGTATGTATAATATATATATGATGTGAACAAAGAAATATGTATGTATATTTTGAGTGTGTATGTGTGTGTGTGGTGTGCACACGTACATGCAAAATAAATTAGTGGTCATTTATGAATGAGAGAGATATTACGTTAAATGAAACAATCCAGGCACAGAAAGACCAGTACTGAATGATGTCGCTTACATATGGATTCTAAGAATGTCAGTTTAATAGAAACAGCGGAAAGGTGGTTGCCAGTGGCTGGGTCAGGAAAGAGCGAGAGGGATTGGAGAAAGACGAGCTGTGGATAAAAGGATACGAAGTTTCTGTTAGACTGGAGGGACAAGCATTAGTGATCTACGGAACTGCACCGTGACCTCTGTTAATAGTAAGGTATAGGGTGATAAGACACGTTTGGGTCCACATGACTGTATACACAAGCGCCGCCCCACAAAGCCACATCACCTGGTGACCTTGTAGTGACCTTAGCTCTTGGAAGTACACCGTGAAGTGTCCACAGATCGCCTAGGGATGCGTCTCTGAGGATATGTCCCAGTGTTAGGTGGCGCGTTGACTACATTTCACAATTACTGAGAGAATAAGAAGCTGCATTTTTAACAAAAGTTTGGGGACAAGCAGCCTAAACTACCACAGCAGCCTACCAGCAGCCTTCCTTCATGTGTTGACATTTTTTCTTCTAAATTTTTAATTGGGGTTGAATCCAGGGGTAGTCTACCTCTGAGCCACATACCCATTGTTGCTACGTCTGTAACGCAGATTAAGTGGGGTCAAGGGCTCTGTTACTTGGATTGGTAATAATGAAAAACCAAGAAACACTGAAAAGACACACCAACATCCAGGCAAAGCGATGAATTTTGTTTGTTTGGGGTCTTTTGTGAGGGGAGATGGTAGTGAGGATTGAACCCAGAACCATTTTATCTCTGAGCTATACTCTCAGCCCTGTTGATATTTTTTATTTTGAACAAGCATCTCGCTAAGTTGCTGAGTGCCTTCTTAAGGTGCTGAGGCTGCCTTTGGACCTGTGATCCTTCTGTCTTAGCCTCTAAAGTGTAGGGATCACAGGCCTGCACCACCATGTCTGGCAAAGCTGTGTTTTTTCAAGGTAACTTCAGCAACAGTGTGGAGAATTTCTTCTAGGGGCGAGAGACTAGGCGCAGAGGTCAACTTGCAGGAGCAGGGTGGACCTTACCCCCAAATTCAGTCAGGATGTCACAGGTGATAGCATCACATTCAAAAGGGGCATGAAGAAGGCATGAATCTATAAGTGGCTGTCAACTTAACCATAGTGTGTACACATGTTCATAAAAGCACAACTCACAATAGCCAAATTATGGAACCAACCTGGGTATCCATCAACAAATGAACAGATAACAAAAAAATGTATTATATACACACAATGGATTACTGCTCGTCCATAAAGAAAAATAGAACTATGTAATTTTAAGGAAACCGGATGGTACTAGAGAATTTTCTGTGTGTGTGTGTGTGTGTGTGTGTGTGTGTGTGTGTGTGGTACTGAGGATGGAACCCAGGCGCATTCTACCTCCGAGCTACACCCCCCGCCCTATTTTTGATTATTTTGAAACAGGGTCTCACTGAGTTACAAAGGGCCTCACGAAGTAGCTGAGGCTGGCTGCAAACCGGCGATCCTCCCGTCTCAGCCTCCCAAGCACCGGCATTACAAGCGTGTACCACCATGACTGGCTTATAGAATATTAAGCTAAGTGAGATCAGCCCGTCACAGAAAGCCAAGCATTGTATTTTTTTTTTCCTCATATATAGAAGCTAGAGAGAACAGAGGAAACAAAAGAGACCCAGTCAAATGAGGAGAGAGACCCGTAGAAGAGTGGAAGAGGATTGGGGGGGAATTAACGAAGAAAGCAGTTCAAATAATGCAGTAGTTATATAAAGATATCACTACCAATCTCACCAACATGGATGGGGAGGGATAGGTACCAGGGTGGGATGTGGAGAGGATACAGCAAGTGCTGTGCACATGTATGATTGTATCACTTTGAAACCATGATATATAATTATAGTGCACCAATAAAGGTACATATAGCCGGGTGGTGCACACTTGTAATCCTGGTACTTGGGAGGCTGCTGACAGGAAGATCGCAGGTTCGAGGCCAGCTTCAGCTACTTAGTGAGGCCCTCTGCAACTTATTGAGACCCTATTTCCAAATAAAGAACTTTTATTTGTTTGTTTGTTTGTGTGTGTGTGTGTGGGTTTGGGGATGGAACCCAGAGGCATTTGACCTCCAAGCTATATCCCCTGCCCTATTTTTTATTCTTTTTTTTAAAACAGGGTCTCACTAAGTTGCAGAGGACCTCACTAAGTAGTTGAGGCTGTCCGCAAACTGTGAAATCCTCAGGTCTCAGCCTCCTGAATGCTGGGATTACAAGCTGCGCCACCACACCCGGCCTAAAGAACAGTGTGTGTGTGTGTGTGTGTGTGTGTGTGTGTGTGTGTGTGTGTGTGTGTGTGTGTGGTACTGGGGTTCCTGGAAGCCCTTCTACCTCCGGGCTACACTCCCAGACCTATTTTATATTTTTTATTTGGAAACAGGGTCTCTTAAGCCAGCGAGGCTGACTAGGAACCTGAGCGATTCTCCTGTCTCCGCCTCCCAAGAGTGGGGATTAAAAATAGGGCTGAGGGTGTAGCTCAGAGGTAGAATGCTCCTGGGTCCAATCCCTGGTTCCACTAAAATAAAATAATAAAATAAAATATTATATACAATATACGCACACACATATATAATTAATAAAGTGTTAATTTCCTGCATATTTTAGAAGGATTTCCAGGAACCTCAGTTCCACCACCAAAAAATAAAACCACACACACACACACACACACACACACACACACACACACAAACACATAGTAAAAAAAAAAAAAAAGAAAAGAAAAAAAGAAAAAAAAAACTATCTGAACACGAGCCAATGAGTCAACTTTCCTGTCCAGAGATCAACTGGCCATGCTAAGGAAGTGGACCCGATGCAAGCCCAAACCAGAAGTGAGGAAGCACAGGTCTTGGGAGCCAGGAGGCCCCGGCCCCTCCTCCAAGGCCCTGCTTCACCTCTGTGAGACTTTCTCTGCTGCAGCCAGGCAAAGCCAACACTCCTCTTTGGGGATCCCCCGTCCACTTAGCTCACTGCGGTGCCCTTGGCCCGTCATGTGATGTTTACTCCTCCGGCCTCAGAGTTACCACCGCACCCAAGGCTTCAAGGGCTGGCAGCCGGCCTGGCGTGTCTCCTGCCCGCCACTAGCAAATGATTAACTCTAGGAACCCTCCGGTGAAATCCATGAAGGTACCTCCACCAATCTCACAGACATGGATGGGGACGGAGGATGGGCAGCCAGCCAGGAGGACTGCAGAAGAAAATACGCTAAGAGATGGGTGCAGGTATGTGTGTGTCCTTTTGAATCAGTTGGAATGCACCAATGGAGGTGTAAAAAAGGAAAATTATATGATTTAGTTTAAAATAGTACAGTCATATAGAATTTTTTTCAAGTCCTGAAAGCATTACTTTACAACTTAAGCATCCAGAATACCATAGTGAGATTGGAACCTTGTTTTCTAATTTCTACTTTCTACAGTTCCAAGAATCTTAGAGAGGCCTGTGGCACTCACTTGCATTTTTTAATCTCTCTCTTCTCTTTCTTCTCTCTTTCCTCTCTGCTCCTCCTCCTCCTCCTCTTCCTCCTCCTCTTCTTCCTCTTTTTCTTCCTCCTTTTTCCTCCTCCTCCTCTTTCTCCTCCTCCTCTTCCTCCTCCTCTTCCTCCTCTACTTCTCTTCCTCCTCCACTTCTTCCTCCTCTTCCTCCTCCTCCTCTTCCTCCTCCTCCTCTTTCTCCTCTTCCTCCTCCTCTCCTCCTCCTCCTCCTCTTCCTCCTCCTCTTCCTCTTTCTCTCTCCTCTCTCTTAGAAATTGAATCCGGGGCATTCTACCTCCAAGCTACACTCCCAGCCCTATTTATTTTATTTCATACTGGGTGTTGAACCCCTGGGTAGAACTTATGTTCTATCTCTGAGCTGCACCCCCACCCTTTTTTAATTTTTTAAAACAGGATCTCACTAAGTTGCTGGCGGTATCACTGAATTGCTGAGGCCAATCTCAAACCTGCGACCCTCCTGTCTCAGCCTTCCAACTACTGGGATTACAGGCATGTGGGCTGTTTGTGGTTCTCTTGACCTTCTGTGATCATCAAAATCCTACACAGAGCCGAGCGTGGTGGCGCACGCTTGTAATCCCCATGCTTGGGAGGTGGAGACAGGAGGATCGCGCAGGTTCGAAGCCAGCCTTGCTGGCTTAAGAGACCCTGTTTCCAAATAAAAATATAAAAATGGTCTGGGAGTGTAGCCCAGAGGTAGAAAGGTTTCCAGGAACCCCAGTACCACCAAAAAATAAAAATCCTGCACAGAAAGTGTTCAGGAAATAACTATTAATCAATTACTATCTCATTGTCAGGTAACTTAAAAGTGGACCGAATGCCAAAAGCTGGTGGGTTGGTGGGTTTCCTACAGAAAAACAAATTTGATACTTCTCCCTTTTCTTTCCAGCCCTAACTGAAGAATGCTAAATGTCCATACTTACCTCTGCCTATTGACCTACAACACAGAGTTATTTCTTCCAGCATATTTCTCCTGTGGCTACTGTGAGCCTCTGGCATTTAATATACCTGTCCCTAGCACCTTGCAGCACAGTCAGAAAAGCTCAGGTTTTGCCTCTCAGTACCTGTGCACCTTGGGAAGTCCCCTTTTCTTGTCCAAGAGCTTGATTTCTTCATTAACAAACAGAGGTTATAGTATCTGTCCTATCCACCTTGCAAGGATGCTCTTAGTATCTGATTAAAAACAGTTTGGTAGATATTCATAGGGCCATACCAGTGTTAAGAGTTTTGCTATTAGCTTCTCCTTTGTCAGTGGATTAGCCTGGCTTGGTGTGGAGAGAATAGTTCTATTTAAATGACAAAAATAAACCAGGCATGATATCACATGCCTGCAACCCCAGTACATGGGAGGATGAGACAGGAGGATTGCAGGTTCGAGAACAACCCCAGCAACTTAGCGAGACTCTCAGTAATTGAGACACTGTTTCAAAGCAAAAAAAAAAAAAAAGTTAAAAGGGCTGGAGGTGTGGCTCAGAGATAGAATGCTTCTGTGTTTAATCCCTAGTACCAAAAAAGTAAAATAAAAATAAATGCCAAAAATACACACATACATAACAAGTATCCTCTACCATATGAAGCCAAAGTTAATAATAATGCACAAAGTAAAGAGCAAAAACCTAATTTTATTGTTTGATAGGGCTGGATTTTGCAACGTTTTTTTTTAAATTAAAAACCTAATTCTTCTTTTGAAAAAAATCAAAAATAACACATCTCCTTTTAATGCTATTTAAATTTCCAATGAGTAAAATAATCACAAAATATCATGGTTGTGATATGAGTCTATCCACTTTCCCCAGATGAAAGCCACTTTGGGGGTTATTAGCTACTTTACTTCCAAATGGGCATTTATCATAAGACCTAACATTTACTGGGAATTTATTATGTGTGCTGTTCTAAACAATTTATTATGTGTACTGTTACTGACTCAGTAACTCACAACAACTCTAGAAAGTATGTACTTTCATTCCTCTCATTTTATAGCCAAAGACACAGGAGCCCAAAAATAAATGGGGGAGAAGTTTGCTCACAAACACAGCTGAACAGTGAAAAAGCCAAGCTTTAAGTCCCCCAATTCTAACTGACTTAACCAGATTCCTAACATAACTCTCATTATTTGAGTCAATTTCAACTCAGTGTGTGTGTGTGTGTGTGTGTGTGTGTGTGTGTGTGTGTGTGTGTTACTGGGGAACCCTTCTACCTCTAGGCTACACTCCCAGACCTATTTTATATTTTATTTTGAAACAGGGTCTCTTAAGACAGCGAGGCTGGTTTCAAACCTGCGTGATCCTCCTGTCTCCGCCTCCCAAGCACAGAGATTACAAGCATGCACCACCACGCCCAGCTCAACTCAATTTTTACTTGGTCATGGAGGAACATTTTGGAGCATTTGCTGATAAAGCTGCTGAACTATGAACCCCCTCTGGGAATGGGGTGCAGCAGCAGGTACCTATAGAACAGCTGCTCTTGGGGGGTGTTGGTTCTCAAAAGGGATACAAGAGGGACTTGCCTGTGGCCACTCAGAACCTCAGGGGCTCCGTGATAGTTTGAGTGTGGCCCCCAAAGCTTGTGTGTTGGACTCAGTGTCCACATTCACATTTTCATGGTACTTGTCAGTGGGGCCTTTGGGAGCTAGGTAGGATTAGATGAGACTGTGAGGGCGGAGGTCCTATAATGACATTGGTGACTGTATAAGAAGAACACGAGACCTGAGCTAACACGCTTGCTGTGTCTCACCATGAGATGCCTCCGCCATGTTTAGATGCGGCAAGAAGGCCCTCACAAGACGCGTCCCAGCCTCCAGGACTGTGAGCTATATAACCCTCTCCTGAATTCCCCCTGAATCCCCAGTTCGTGATATTTGGTTCCAGCAACAGAAAAGAGACCCTTAGAGGCCTCCATGGAACTCTTCCTGTGTCACATCGAAAAACCCCACAAAGCTCATATTTCTTTTGAAGATACTTTTGTTGGTGTGTTGCGATCTCACATAGTAATGAAGTTCGGAGTGATAGAAGATACATCCACACATCACTTGGTGAGTTTTACCCCAGGTCCCACCCCTCTCCCTCCCCTTCAACGGACAGGATAACTGAGATTGATGTTGACAATTTTTTTTTCCTTTTTGGTGGTACTGGGGTTCCTGGAAGCCCTTCTACCTCCGGGCTACACTCCCAGACCTATTTTTACATTTTTATTTGGAAACAGGGTCTCCTAAACCAGCGCGCGCGGCTGGCTTCGAACCTGCGCGATCCTCCTGTCTCTGCCTCCCAAGCGCGGGGATTACAAGCGTGCGCCACCACGCCCGGCTGATGTTGACAATTTTGCATATGTGTCTCCTTCCTCAAGTCTCCCTCCCACGATCACCACCCTCTCTTAATCCCCTTCCATCACTCCACTGGTGTTTTTTCTCCTTTATCTGTGTCTCTTGCATACCAATTTCTCCCTAGCTTCCTCATGTTAGGGAAAACAGAGGACCTTTCACTATCTGTGACTGGCTAATCTATCTCACTTAAGCATAATATTCTCTAGACCCGCCCATTTCCCTGCAAGTGACATAACTTTGTTCTTCATTGCTGAGTAGAATCCCATTGTGTGTATAGCCCATCGCTTTGTAACGCGTGCATCTGTTGAGGGACACCTAGACCCGTTCCACGTGGGGAAACTGAGTCTAGTGAGGGTAACCCCATATGGCACTGCCCCCAGGGCAACAAGACTGAGATCCAAACCCAGAGCCACTATGTTTTCCCATCTAACTGCACCCCAGACAGAGCCTCTGAGAGCCTGGAGGCCTCACTTCTCCCCCAAATTACCTTCCTCAACCCTGGACGAGAAGTTGCCGTGAACACTCACTTCCCAGGACAAAACAGAGATCATTTCTAGTTTCCTCAAAGTCCAACTCCCTTCAGCGAAACCCACCTCCACCTAGCCTAGAAGACGAAAGGATTTCTCTGGACGACTTCATAGGTACCCTAGATTTGGAGCATCTGTTACACATTCAAATACATTTGTACCACACTTAATGACTAAGTTCTTTTCTTTAACTTTAGAGCTAAAAGCTGCTAAACACATCAGGAACAGGATCTTTGTGGTCTATGCTGGCTCAAGGAGCACAAAATACTGGAAATAGGTTGGACCAATGAGAATGTAGGAACCACGGCAACCAAAAAAGAAAACTAAAAATGAGACTCGGTACCAAGATTCGTGCTCTTTTGGAAAAGTGCCTAAAATAAAGACACGAAACAAAATTCAAGAAATGCTGCCCCAACATGGGAAGGATGCCAGGTGCACCCACAGCCAGCTAGAAGATCAGACCTATAATGGCTCTTAATATGTAGGTTCATGGGTTTGAGGATTCCTGATGGAGAAATTCAGAAATTACCCATCCCAGACTGGAAGCAAGGGCCTGGCTCTGCAAGGGCAACATTAAAGCAAGACTTTCTTCATCCTGCCTTTCTACTAAAAACCATAAACCCAAGCCAAGCATGGTGGCACATACCTGTAATCCCAAGACTTGGGAGGCTGAGATAGGAGGATTACAGGTTCAAGGCCAGCCTTAATAAGTTATCAAAGAACCTCAGCAACTTATAAAGACCCTGTTTCAAATTTAAAAAAAAAATAGAGCTGGGCATGGTGGCACACTCCTGTAATCCCAGCATTTGGGAGGCTGAGACTGGAGGATCATGGTTCGTGGACAGCCTCAACTACTTAGTGAGGCCCTCTGCAACTTAGTGAGACCCTGTTTCAAAATAAAAAATAAAAAATAGGGTTGAGGGTCTAGCTTGGAGGTAGAGTGCCCCTAGGTTCCATTTCTAGTACTGCAAAAAAAAAAATAGAATAGGGCTGGGGTTGTAGTTTAGAGGTAGAGTGCTCCCAGGCTCAATCATCAGTTACCCAGAAGAAGAAAAAAAGGGAACATTTGAGAACTCTATGACAATAGTCCCTTTATGGAGTTAAAATTAGATGTCTCTTAAGTGCTGTTTTTTTTGTTGTTGTTGTTCCTTCAGGGAACTCCTTGCCAAGCTGCCCCAGCGTGAAGAGAACTGGGTTTATTCTCAGGATAAAAGGGAAGAGCATGAAGTCACTGTGTTTTGCAATGAAGATTCAACAGCCAAATGTGTTTAAATCCAAAGTGCTCCCACCCTGGATGAGATCACAGAGGGAGAGAGTATGTGCAGCTGGGCTGGTGAGCGTTCAGTATAAAGAGAGATGTAAAACAACAGTACACACACACACACACACACACACACACACACACACACACACACGGCTCCCTGTGAAATCCTCAGGTCCCTGCGCCATGGACCAAGGATTGGTGGTGCTGGCAAAGGCTTTAGGGCATGTTCGCCACCTCTGAAATCATCGGTGTCTTGGTATTCACTGATCTATTCACTCATCACCCTATCTTTGAAGTGTCCAGACAGGAGAGACACTGAGGGAAAAACGGACCTGTGCCTTCCTTCATGATACCTTACGACCTGTCTCACCTGACGGTTGGTATCTCCTTAATACTTCCTGTCAGCCTCACAAATTTGTAATTACAAACTGCACGTGTGAGTTTGACTGGATCACCATAGTCAGGGAAGAGTTCTCTGAAGAAGTGATGACTGCACTGAGGTTTGAAGGATTGAATAAAAGATATCAAGGGACTGGATTTTAAAGAATTGTGTAGACGGTATCAGGAGAAGAGAAAAAGGTAAGAACCTTTTCAAGGAGAAGGAACAGAAGGTCAAAAATGTCAGTAGTGGAAGAGAACAAGACCCCAGCAAGTCTGAAATACATAAAGAAGATGTGCTGGGAAATGAGCCGAGAGAAGATGGCAGAGAACTCAGGAATAGAAGCCGAATGACGAAGCTCTGGTTCTTCCCAAGAGCAACAGGAAGGCAGCAGAGGTCTTAAGTAATGAGCAGCCCACTCGGATTTGTGTTGCAATGAAGCCGGGCGTGGTGGCGCACACTTGTGCTCCCAGTACTCGGGAGGCTGAGACAAGAGGATCACAGGTTCGCAGTCAGCCTCAGCTACTTAGCGAGACCCTGTTTCAAAATATAGAATAAAAAATAGGGTGGGGGTGTATTATACCAGTTCATGGCAGGACTGATGAGTGAGGGTATCCCTGGGGGAGGTGAAGAGGAGGAGATGGATTCCAGCATTGTTTAGGAAGTCAAAGCGATGGATCTTGCTGATGAATTCCATTCACCGTGAAGTGTGAAGAAAGAAACAGGGTCAACTCCTAGATTTCGGGCTTGTATAATTGGGTACTTAGTTGAACCATTGACTGGTGTGTATATTCTGGAAAAAGGACAAGGATATGTTGAAATGTTGAAGGACAAGTTATTTCTAGGTATGATCTTTTGATTAATATATTTTCGTGTGGGCACGTGGTACTAGGGATTGAACTGGGTGGGGTGGTATTTTACCCCTAAGCTATACCTCAAGCCTTATTCTATTATTTATTTTGACAGAGTCTCACTAAGTTGCTGAGGGTCTAAGTTGTAGAGGCTGGTCTGCAATCATATCTCAGCCTCCCAAGTAATGGGATTACAGGTGTATACTACCACGTCCTGCAATACACTCTTTTTATAGCAGTTTTAGTTTTATAGAAAAATTGAGTACAGAGAGCTCCCCTATATCTCACCTCTCACAGTTTCCTGATAGCATCTTTTGTGAATGCAGTTCATTTGCTAACAATTGGTGAATGAACATTGATATGTTTTTATTAACCAAGTCCATAGTTTGCACTGATGTTCATTCTGTGCTATATAGTTCTCTGAGTTTTGACAAATGCTTAATGTTCTGTATCTACCATTGCAGTATTATACAGAATAGATACACTACCCTAAAAATTACCTCTTTTTCTCCTGTTTATTCCTCTTTTTTCCTCTTACCCCATTGATTTTCCCTCTGCTTTTCCAGCATGTCCTATAGCTGGAATTATATGTAACTTTTTCAGATGGCTTCTTTCACCTAGCAATAAACATTTTGTTTTATCATTCAATAGCACACCACTATAGGGATATGCCATTTTTTGTTTATTCATTCATCTCCTGAAGGATATGTTGGCTGCTTCCAATTTGGGAATTATAAATAAAACTTCTATAAACATTCATGGGCAGGATTTTATATGGATATGTTTTCAACTCACTTGGATAAATACCAAGCAATAATGATTTATCAACCTATTGTGTGGTGAATATAATTATTTGTATAAGAAACTGCCAGCCAGGTGTGATGCTGCATGCTTATAATCCCAGTACTTGGGAGGCTAAGACAAGAGGATCATAGGCTCAAGACCAGTCTCAGCAACTTAGCAAGACTCTCAGCAACCTAGCAAGACCCTGTTTCAAAACAAAAAATAGAAAATAGAAAAAATAGAAAAGGGCTGGGGGTGTAGTTCAGAGATAGAACTTCTTGGGTTCATTCTCCAGTAACACACACACACACACATTTCCAAACTGTCTTGCAAAGTGGCTGTACTATTTTTACATCCCTGTAATGACTGAGTGTTCCTCCGACTCTTCGCCACCCTAGTCAGCATTTAGTGTTGTCAGTCCTTTGAATTTCACTCATTCTAGTTGGCATGCAATGGCAGCTCACTGTTGTTTCAATTTGCATTTCCTCGATAACATTTGATATTGAGCATCTTCCATGCAATTACACCAAGATGTCAGGTGAGTATCTGAAGAGAGTCATGAGCCTGTAGCAGTACATGCAATAACACAGAAGACCATAGATTGGGAAGTTTATACATACCAGATACTTATTTATCACCACAGTAGAGGTTGTAAGTATGACATCAGAGAACTCTCCTCTAGGTTACAAACTGCTGCTTTCTCACTATATCCTCACGTGGCAAAAAGAGGGCAGGAGAGCTTTCTAGGGTTCCTTTTATAAGGGCATGAATCCCACTCTTAATGACACCACCTTTATGGCCTAATTATGTTTCAAAGTCACCACTTCCTAATATCATCGTATTGGGTATTAGGATTTCGAGATATAAATTTAGAGGGGACAGAGGCATTCATTTTATTGCAAGAGATATGTAAAACCTAGGAGACTGAGATTAAGAGAAGCACACAGGACCGAGCCCCGGGATGTTCAAACATGCTAATCATTATACCTGAACTGCTATTCCCCAGCTCCAAAACTCCATGTTCATACAGCCTACTAGCCAGACTTCTTCATTCCACACTGGCCCACCTTCAATCTACTCCCCATGTATGACCATAGTGGTTCCATCAAAATTGAGTCCCACAACTCCACTGCTAAAGAGCTGCCTTGGAGAACAATCTAGATGTAGTACATCCATACAATGAAGTAGCATTGATCTACAAAAAGAACTGGAGTGTGGAACATGTGTCTTAATCAACATTCTCACTGCTATAATCCCAAACAAATAACCACACAACTTAAATGAAGGAAGATTTATTTGCTCACAGGTGTTTTGGAGAACTAGAAGTTTGGGTCTATGTCAGGCTGGATTACATCCGCGGAGCTCAGGGAATGGTGGTGGGAATTAGGTAGAGAGCAGAGATCAAGGCCTCTGCTTTCACATCATGGAGGCCAGTAGCAAGGGTCGGGGGATTCAATCTCCAGTACACACACACAAAAAAACTTTGTCATGGTGTCAAATATCATGTAGACAAAGCCTAACCATCCAGGGTCCCATCCTGCTCACTCTTCCTAATCTCTAGTCTCTACTTTCATGGTTGTAATGGTGCAGTGGGCTCTTTTCCTCAATTCAAAAATGATAAGTTGAATCTGGAAATTAAAACTAACAGCTCAGTTGCAGTTTCAAACAAATCTTTATTACAGAGTCAGTAGAAAATAGAAAGGAAAGAGAAGAAAATGGAAACTGAAAATGGAACTCTGCGTCCCCTTCTCCATCTCTGGTCCTTAAATACATATTTTTATATTGGTATGTTCTTATCAGCATTACCAAGGTAATGGACTAGTAACTTATTTCTTAGGCAGGTGGTGCCTCTTTGTCTCCAGGCAGTGCACTTACTAAGTTCAGGGGTCAATAATCTACCCTACTTTTACTTCTGCTTTATTGGGCTGTATTGGTTGCCCATTAACTACGGGTGCTTTGAAGAAACACAAAGAGTTTACCTTTATAAATCTCAAAAAAATAGGAGGGAAACAGACACAAATTACAGCCAGTGAAGCTATGCGTAATCTCTAAGAGCAAGGCATAAGGCTTTTTCTATCTTTATCTCTCTGAAATGCACCAGGTAGAGTCACTGTGATCTTAGAGTTTTCAATTGTCTCTACATATGTTTAAGGCTAAAGGCTTTACTATGGGTAAACATTAGGACAAAGGGGCCAAGGGAGAGGGGAAGGGAGCTCTGAGGAGTAACAGGCAAAGCTTCCAGCTCTCCCTGCCTGAGTGTCTGTGCAGCACACAGGCTCTGACTGCTTTTTACATTTTGGAAATTAATACTGGAGCAATTTTCCAATACCAGCACATCCACTTCTTCTCCTATTCTCTGCCTTGTTCTCCTGCCTCAGACAGCCTAGCCTCCCTGCCGTGCCTCCAATATCCAGAGTCCAGACTCAGCTTTGCACGTCTCTCTCCATTCATCTGCATATCCCCACAATTCACCACCCTCAGGTCTCCATCCAAACATCACCCCTTACCTTGCCAACACTGCCTCTGGGGGAGCCCACCCCTGCCTATAGTGGCAGTATGTGGCTCTTACTATATTCGTGTGTGTGTGTGTGTGTGTGTGTGTGTGTGTGTGTGTTGTGGTGTACTAGGGGTTGGATTCAGAGGTGTTCTACCTCCAAACTACACCCCCAGTCCATTGTTTAATTTTTGTTTTGAAACAGAGTCTTTGCTAGGTGGTTGGGTGTCTCTCTAAGTTGTCAGCTAGTCTTGAACCTGCCTCAGCCTCCCGAGTCCAGGGATGGCAGATGTGTGCCACCATGTCTGGCTCTTTTCTTACACTCTTGCTTCATGTTTTTGTATTATCTTTCTCACCACCTAGACCACCATATGCATCTTCGTTGTGTCTCTTGTCTCTGTCAATGGTAAGTTGCAGGAGAGCAAGAATCCACATCACCTTGAGTAGGGGCTGGCACCAGAGGGCACTCAATAAACATATATCTTTAGTGGATAAATAGTGCTGTCTATGCTGCCTTATCAATAACTTCAAATTTCTTTTCTGAGACACCTGTAATCCCAGTACTTGGGAGGCTGAGACAGGAGGATCGCCGGTACAAGGCCAGCTTCAGCAACTTAGGAAGGCCCCATTTCAAAGAAAATTTAAATGGGGCTGGGGGTGTAGTTCAGTCCCCCATATTAATTAATTAGTTAATTAACTAATAAAATCTTCTCTGAAGTTGTTTTTCTCTCACTTCCCCCCCCTACAAGTTTCTTACAGTGAATGTGCATTCCTTATACAGTCAGAGGGGAGGGATTTGACAACATTCTCCCACTGCCTGGAGGTTGCAGACCTAAACTTTTTAGGAGACCCTAAAAAAAAAAAAATATCAAAGCTTTTCATCTCTTTCCTCCCCACCCTAGGCCAAAATGAATCCTATGGAGCTCTGGTTACCCACCCCTCCAGATAAAAGTAGAAGTTTTCTGAAACAAAAAGAAGGTGCCTTGTTTTAAAAATAGGTGTCTTGTATTATATAGGTGTCTTATTTTGTTTCTTTGGCTAGGATTCTTCAATAAGCTTCGTGTCCTGTGGAACTCAGAGAAAGCAAATGGTAGTCAACACTCCCTGATGTATTTGACACCAGATCCCTTTTTGAGTGGCTCATTTCCAAGCGCTAAAGTTCCGTGGAATGAGTCTTCGGAACACCGCCCTAGTCAAACAGGGCTCCTGGCAGTTAACGAAGTGTCTCATGCTCTAGAAACTCAAGTTTCTGGAATCCTCTCCTCTTCTCTGCCTATAGAAGCCCCACGATTAGCTGGGTGTGGTGATGAATGCCTGGAATCCCGGTACTGGGGGAGGCTGAGAGAGGAGGGTCACGAGTTCAGCTTCTGAAACTTAGTGAGACCCTCATCAACTTGGCGAGACCCTGTTTCAAATTAAAAAAAAAAAAAAAGTCGGGCGTGGTGGCACACACTCGTAATTCCAGCATTCGGGAGGCTGAGACAGGAGGATCGTGGTTCATGGACAGCCTCGGCTCCTTAGTGAGGTTCTTTGCAATTCAGTGAGACCCCGTTTCAAAATAATTTTAAAAAAAAAAGTAGGGCTTGGGGTGTAGCTCGAAGGCAGAATGCCCCTGGGTTCCATTCCCAATGCCTAAATAAATAAATAAATAAATAACAAAAATAAAAGGCTGTAGATAGAGCTGGGAGGTAGAATGCCCCTGAGTTCCATCCCAGTCTGAAAAGAAAGGGAAGAAAAAAATAACCTTGACATTTGCTTCTGAACCCAGTCTAATTTGTGCCCTGCCTATAAAGGCTTCCCTGATCTCTTACCCTAAGTTAAATGCCTATTTCCCACTGTTTCTACAGTACTTTATTCACACAATTAAAGTTCTTATCATAGCCATTGCTGGAGCAGACTATGAGCCGCTACAGGCAGGTGTCTTCTGTAGGTGGAACTTCCCATAGGTGGTGGGTGGCGGGTGGCCTCCAGCTTCCTCTTCGGAGCCTGGGTGGTGAGCAGCCCAGCGCAGGCTGGGCAGGAACCCTGCCTCTCCTTCCAGCTCCCCCTTTTCCTTACCTCCAGCGTGTGAATGGAGAGACCACTGCAGCTTAGGGGTGTTGTCTTTTTCTTAGCGGTTCTCTTTCTCTTTGGAATTTCTTTAACAGACCGGTTTTTTGCTTGTTTGGTTGGCTGGTTTTGGTACTGGTCATTATACCTCCAAGCTTCACCCGCAGCTCTATTTTTTATTTTATTTTGAAACAGGATTTCACTAGGTTACTGAGAGTCTCACTTCTTGCTTGAAACCACTGAGTCTTCATTTGGGCCTGCGCGGGTATCCCGTGAATGACCTTTTGACAAAAGAAAATGGAAACCCTAACCTGCTAATGCTGACAATTTTTTTAAAAGTGGGGGGGGGGGGATACTGGGGATTCAATAGGGACATTCTACCTCTGAGCTAAACCCCCAGCCCTATTTTATTTTTAGTCTGAAACACAGTCTCACCGGATTGATGATAGTCTCACTACTTGCTGATGCTGCCCTCGAACCTGCGACCTTCCAGTCTCAACCTCCCAAGTACTAGGATTACAAGCAGGCACCACTATACCTGTCTTTAACAGACTTGTTAAATCAGAGGCTCTGGGTTCCGGAAATCAACCTGGCCTTGACCTAGTGGGTCTGCTGTCTTCTACCAACTTATTGGCCTGCAAAAAGGCTTGTTTAGGAAATAAAAACTGGCTGCTCAGGGGGAAGAGGGCTGATCTGCTGGAAAGGGCACTGGACTGGCAGCTTTAAGTTTTGCAAGTGCAATGGTTTAGACAAGGTCCCCTTGAAGGCCCGCATGTTAAGGGCTTGGTCACCAGCCGTGCACCATCAGGAGATACTGTAAACTTTAGGAGGCGGGGCCTAATGGAGGAAGTGCGTCACTGGGGGCGTGTCCCGGAAGGGGATATCCGTGCTCCCTGTCTCTGCTTCCCTCCTGCCGTGAGGTGGCAGCTTTGGTTCCTCCCCACGTGTGCCATCTTGCCACAGGCCCAAGGAACCATGGGCTGAAACCTCGGAAATCATGAGCCCAAACAAACCTTTCTTCCTTATAAGTTGATTGTCTCAGGTGTTTTATCAGTGACAGGAAACCAATGAATATAATATGGGTCTGGGCCAATCATTTAACAATGTTCCAAGAGTCTACTTCCTCATTGCTTATAAAATGGAAGGGTCCTCGCGACCCTTCATAGCTCTAAGATTATGAATAAGTGTGAATAAGCTTCCATTTGGGTAAAATATAGGTGACTCAGCTCAGGGGCAGAATGAGTATTATTGGTACCCACCCTACCCTGCCACTTTATGGACAAATCATATCCACAAAACCCTCTCAGGTAGGGCTGTGTGTGTGTGTGTGTGTGTGTGTGTGTGTGTGTGTGTGTTACGGGGGATTGAACCCAGGGATGTTCTACCTTTGAGCTATGCCTCCAGATCTACTTTTTTTTTTTTTAATTTTGAAACAGGGCCTCACTAGTTGCTAAGGGTCTCACCAAAATGCTGAGGCTGGCCTCAAACCTGTTATGCACCTGTCTCCGCCTTTCATGTAGTAGGATTACAGGCATGTGCCACTGTGCCCAGCAGTAAAGAAAGTTTAAAATGCTTTATCTTGAGGCCTCATCAATTGTGTGATCGCTTTCTCTTCTTTCTCTTTCTCCCCTTTCTCTTTCTCTCTCTCTCTCTCTCTCTCTCTCTCTCTCTCTCTCTCTCTCTCCTCCCTCCCTCCCTCCCTCCCTCCCTCCCTCCCTCTCTCTCATCCTCATTTAGTATTTAGTTAGCAAAATATGTTTGGTATAGCTCTGGCTGTGTCCCCACTGGCACAAGAAGTTCAGGGGAAGAATTAGTCAATTTCTCTGGACTATCAGAAGCTTCGAGCAGAGGGAAGGGCACTGGGGAGCGGAAACAAATAGAAATCCTAGAGAGATCATCACCTGAGCCTTCGTCATGGGGCCATTCCTAGGACCCACCCTGGGGAGCAGTAAAGGGCCCATTGATCCGGCCAGGGGAGGGAGTGTCCCTAGCGGGTGACGGCTTGGGCCAAGGAAGGCACAGATGTCTGTGCTGGCTGAGATAAGAGGCTTCTCAGGAAGTCTGAGTCACCTTGGGCCAACTCTCTTTCGAAGCACAGAGGCCCTACAGGAACCTGAAAGCAAAGCCAAGAAAGATTTCCTGAAGGATGGTGTTTCCTGGTGGTGTCCTTTGACCCGGGGCAGCCGCCACACCTAGGCCTCTTCCGGCTGCCTTGACTCAGGCGTGCTCTGGGAACCTGGAGTTCAACAGCTCCTTGTGTCTCTTTGCCCATCTTGCTTTGGTTTCCTCTGGAATGCTCCAAACCCCTTGTGTCACCCTGGGCCAGGAATCTGAACATTCCAGGGTGGGAGCCGGCTTTGGGTTATTCAGCCCTCCACGTGATAACTGCAGATGGAGGATCCAGAGACCAGAATTCCGGCCCAGGTCTACAAACAACGATGACCAGTCATGAGTAAAGCCCTTCTCGAAACCTTAACTTCTTTCTATATGTAATTTGGGGGCGGGGGGGGGGGGTAGAATGCAACAATTTTAGGAAAACAAAACTTTTAGAGCTGGATTGACAATAGGACCCTTGATGTCTCCTGCAAATTTTTAGCCACAGAGCTACCTGCTGGCCGATGTCTGCTCCTCCATCATTAGATAGAGAAGAAATGCTTCAGGTTATTATTATCATTCATTCACCCTTTAGTATAAGTGAGGGCCCCCGAGCACGTTTCCACAGAAGCAGAAATGGCAGTAAATTGTGCAAAGGTGCTGGTTACTTTGTGGGGCTGGAGTAACCCCCAGTGAAGGCTGTGGAAAGGGACAAGGGGCAGAGATGGAAGAGCCGACTCCACACACCGTTTTAGGGCATGGCCTAAATAAAAACAATTTCAAAGACTATAAGGGGTTGCTTGTTAAAGGGGAAAAAATCATTGGAAGTCAATAAAGTAATTCTATCTTGATTTTCCAACTTGGATAATCATGATCCGGAGCATCTTCTTCTTTTTCTTTTCTTTTTTCCTTTCTTTCTTTGGTTCTTTATTATTTATTGGTACTAGGGATTGAACCCAGGGGCAGTCGACCTCTGAACTACACCCCCAGCCCTTTTTGAGTTTTGCTTTGTTCTTTTAATTTGTTGCTGAGGACCTCATTACATTGCTGAGGCTGTTCTCGAACTTGCAATCCCTCCTGTCTCAGCCTCTTAAGTACTGGGATTTTACAGGTATTCCATGCTTGGCATATTAATCAACGCTCCTCTAGTGATGCCTGGCATCTTTACTCCATGGCTCGTGACTCTGAGCAAGCCAGTCAGCCTCAAGTGTCAAATGGAGAGGATTGGGGAAAATGAGAAAATAGATACTATAGTTGGCATATTGGCAGAATAATAATAATAATAGTAATAACGATGCTATTGCTACCATCACAGCTGCTGCTCCTCCCACCTGTCTCTCTCCTCTATCACATATACCACCCTCCTCTAACCAGTACTGCGTGCCTTTCTGCAAGATTTTTCCAAAATGGAGATGATATAAAGTAGCTCTTAAATGGGCCTAATCACCCAGACGAGCATATTTTTCTTGTGCTTATTTCTCCCAGATCTACCTAAGGTAAAGATGAAAAACCATCACCCCCATTCAGGCGCAATGGCCCACACTTGTAATCCTGGTTACCTGGAAGGTGGAGACAGGAGGATCACAGGTTCTCAGCCAGCCTTGGCAACTTAATGAGCCCTTGCACAATTTAGTGAGACCCTGTTTCAAAATAAAAATAATCTAATGGGGCTGGAGGTGTAGCTTGGAGGTGGAATGTTCCTGGGTTCGACCCCTAGAGAAAAAAAAGAAAAGAAAAAGTTACCCTCAATTTTATCTGTAGGAGTCACTGTGTGAGATCATTCAGAGGGACAGCAACCCTTGAACTCCTCACAAATGGACCCCCAGCTCCCAAAGAGCTGTGTGGCTGGTGACCCCCGGCAGCAGGTGGGAGCTGAGGGAGATAGAGACACGTACATTCCCAAGACTTTTCCCAAGAAGGAGCAAATGTGATCCCCCATCCCGGCCCCAAGCCTGGTCCTGGAACATGAACTGCTGATGACTGGGAAGGATCAACACTTGTTTTCGCTGGGGCATCAAAGAGCTTGCCTGCCGTGGTGTTCGGATCCTGCCCCTGGGTGGCTTCCAGGGCCACCAGGGGCGTGGGGTCAGCTTCCATTGCTGAGCTGTCCTGCACCCTGGAAGCTCCGGTCTTTGTCAAAAGCTTAGATTTGTGCAGCTAAAGCCCCAAGGGCTGGGCTATTGTGGACCTGTCTGTCTGCATTCCAACTCTGGTCTTCACTCTTTGATGCAAGGGATTCTCCGATTGCACAGGCGACCGGTGCAAAACCGGCAGCCTCATTTATGCCAAGAGCTGCGTCTGATTTGGGCCAGAGCTCTGTGCTGGGGGCATCGCGGAGATTCAAAGAATAATAATAAAAAAAACCTGTCCTTGCCTTCAGGAAGCTTATCATCTAACCTTATCATCTAAACTGCAGAAGGAACCCAGGAACCCAGAGAGATTTTAAACACTGTTTTTCTTGGAATCTACCACTCTCATCTAAGTTAATGTTAACCTTTCTTAAATATAGGTGATAAGGACACCTGTTGTTACAATACACCTGATATTTAGAGGTGGGGCCTGTGGGAGGTAATTAAGTCATGAAGTTGGAGCCACAGAGAGATCAGAAACGTGTCTATGATCCCAAGACTTGGAAGGTTGAGACAGGAGAATTGCAGGTTCAAGACCAGCCTCCCCAATAGGAAGATTCTCGACAACCTAGCAACTCTATTTCAAAAATAAAAGGGAGGCACGGCGTGGTGTGCATGCTGTTTCAAAAAAATAAATAAGTAAATTAAAATCCCAGTACTTGGGAGGCTGAGACAGGAGGATTGCAGGTTCGAGGCCTGCCTCAGCAACTGTTTAAAACCCTGTTTTAAAATAAAGAATCAAAAATAGGACTGGGGTGTAGCGCTCGATCCCCAGTACCACAAAAAGGGGTGAGGGTGCTGGGCACTGTAGCTCAGGGGTAGAATTCTAGAATTCTCCTGAGTTCACTCACTCAATACATGGAGAAAATGATCATCTGCAAACCCACTAGCAAGACAGTTCACACTATTTCTAAGATGGGGGAAAAAAGTCCTAAAAATAAGAAGTGTTGAAATTTAGATAAAAACTTTATTTTTCATTCATTCATTCATTTATTTATGAGGAATTTAACCCAGGAGCACTCTACCTCCGTTCTATCCCCAGCCTTTTTTTTTTTTAATTCTTTGTTTTGAAACAGGGTCTCACTATGTTGCTGAGAATCTCACTAAATTACTGAGGCTGGCCTTGAACCTGTGATCCTCCCAAATACTGGGATTACAAGTGTGTGCTACCATATCCAGGTTGGTGGGCTCATTTTAATTTACCAGTAAGTAAATTCGTCTATCAGATAATACTGCCGGACGCCGTAATATCAGTAACTCAGCAAATAAGAGCCATGACTAGTGAGTATGAGAACAGATATTTCCATTTGTAACTGATCTAAACCAGCAGTTCCCAAATGGGGTAAAATTCACCCTTCTTTAGCGGATATTTGGCAATATCTGGGAATCCTTGGGGTCGTCATATCTGAGGAAGAAGAGAGGCAGGAAATACTGCTGGTGTCTGTGTTTAAAAGCCAGAGAAGCTGCTGAAATCCTACGATGCAAGGACAGCCCCCACAGTCGAGACCTGTGTGGCCCCAAATGTCAATGTTTCTGAACTGGAGAAACGGATCTAAACCACTAATGACCAGAATAGAAACGAACTATATGAGGAGAGGAGAGGGGAGAAGCGGAGAGGAATAGATGAAGGCCTTAAACCTATTTTGTTCTATCCTTGCTTAGAAATGTAGGCTCTAGAAGAAGATCTGTCATTGCTAAAATAGTGCTTTATTTTCTGATTCTTGATGCTCAGAAAGCAACGTGGCCTCCCCACAGGGAAGAACCAGGTATCTGCTCAGGCACCCCATACACCCTGCTTGATTCTCAGAGAACGGGCCAACCGACAAGTTAGTCAGTCATGGAAACTGTGAATCTGGTTGACTTTGCAGACACCGAATATTCATCTTTTAAGTTTGTCTTAGGAAAAACTGAGCTTGGGTTCAAGATTCCCTTGAACCACCCTGAAGATTGCAGGCACTCAAGAGAAAGATGCACTTTCTCAGGGTCTTCTTTACTTATTTTTTTGAAACAGGGTCTCACTAAGTTGCTGAGGGCCTCGCTAAGTATTCGTGTTGATTCACAACTCAAGTACCGTCCGCAACTGGGTTTCCAAACCCATTTGAGGGCTGGCTCCACTTCCAATCCCCAATTTCATACTTCAGAGTCAACCTTAGAGGGAGAGCACTCCGTGTGTGTGTGTGTGTGTGTGTGTGTGTGTATTTGGGTTGAGATGCTACTGGGGATTGAACCCAGGGGTGGTCTATCACTGATCTCCACCCACAACCCTTTTTATTTTATGGGGGATCTTGCGGTACTGAGGATAGAACCCAGGGGCATTCTACCTCTGAGTACACCCCCAGCCCTATTTTTTTATTCTATATTTTTGAAACAGGGTCTCACTGGGTTGCACAGAGCCTCACTAAGTAGCTGAGGCTGTCCTCGAACCGTGATCATCCTTTCTCAGCCTCCTGAATGCTGGGATTACAAGAGTGCACCACCACACCTGGCTTATTTTTTTTTTTTTCATTATTATTTTGAAACAGGTTCTTGCTAAGTTGTTGAACCTGCAATCCTCCTGTCCTCATCCCCCAAGTACTGGAATTACCGATGTGCATCCCAGCGCCCAGTGGAAAGTTTAACCCTGTATTAGTTAAAATAATTGAGATGTTATTAAGTTGAGACAGGTCCAGCACCCTGGGTTCCTAAGCAAACCCAAACCCAACTCAGTGGGAAGAGTAAAACAAAACTTAAGCTTAACCAATCAGAAACTGGCTACTAACTTCTAACTGTTAGGGTCCGAGAGTCACCCCCTTACCCAAATAACAAAGGACACACCAAGGTTGCAACTCACAAGCAGAGTTTATAGTGCTGCAGCTCTCACTGGCATGCCAGGGGTCGAGACTCCTTCACTAGCTTGACTGTCAGTAGAGGAATTGCCCAGCAGCTACCAGAGGGAGCCTCTGGCCGAGCTAGCGTTCAGCCTCAGTAGACAGCAAGGAAAGTGGTCGGAGCTCGACCCTGAGCACACTTCAGGCTCTATTTTTATAGCCCCTGGAGGGGTGGTTACACACGTCACAGCCCGCCAAAAGGTAGGATATAACCAATCAGATAAAAAGGTAAACAAGTACAACCAATAATTTCAAAAGAAAGCACACACACACTTGAATTACAGCAAATAGTCTTAAATGACAGCCTTTCTACGTCACTGCCCGCCAAAGAGTGACTTTCTCTTTCATGCTTGGTTACTATGGCAACCTTCAGCTCGGCCCCTGAGTACTGACCGTTTGAGGAGCCCTCCGGGTGCTTCCTTGAGATAAAGTTGCGGTGAGCTTGGGCCTCACTTCCAAGAAAAATAGCTTCATTCCCTAAATTACTTTATACTATTTTAAAATATCTCAAACTTTAAAAAACAATTCTTAACATCAAGAATTTTGAAAAACAAGTCTATCCTTAAAATAATTTCTAATAGTAACCTAGGTTTTTAAATTAAAACAACTTTTAACATTAAGGTAGCTGGGACATAAGCAAGCAGTTTCACAGAAGCCAGAACTCAGGCAGTTATCATAAGCAGGAACTTACAAGTTGTACTTTATATTGGCAAGTGGGGTTACCGAAGCAGAGACTCACAGTTTTATTCTAGGTTAATTCTTCACATTTTAATTTTATCAGGAGAGGGGAATGTTTCCTCACAGTACTCTCACATGTTTTTGTTACTCTCTTACTTCTACAAGGGTCCTATTTTAATTCTAATATCCTGCTTTCTTATTTCTAGTAGATTCCCTATACTAGTATTGTCAATATCTTAGATTCTTCTTCCTGCATTCCTTCACTAACCAGCAACTTTCCCCTTAAACCAATCAAATATTCTTGTTATCTTGCTTCTCCAAACACCGTTTTGGTTTCCCCTGGGCCCCTTCTCCCCGATGGAGTCGCTAAACCACTTGTGATCTGATGTTGCCAGAATCTCAGATCACTAAAGCTTTCACAGGCCTGCTTGCATTTCTCTTTCAACAACTCTTTTATATCCCCTTCATCTCTCTGCCCTCCCTACCAAAGAGAGTTTCTAACCTGCCCCTTAGGTGAGAATGCGTCTGGTCTTCTAATGGACGAGTGGTTCCGCCAGGAGGAAAGAGTGAACCCTGGCATTAAGGTGCCCAGGTGACTGAGCCCCAGTGACCTCATAGGTTCCCGGAGAGTCCTGCACATCCTGCAGGGGTTAGGGAAGCAGCCACAGGCTTGTTCTTCCATGATGCATAGAGGGGAGCAGGCACAGGCGGATATAGCTAGTAGACCTGAGGTCCAAGCAGAGGCAGGGAGGACCACTGACAGGAGATCGGAGAGGAAAAAGGACACATCTGTGGGTACCAGAACAGACCTCTAGCATCCCTACAACCAATGCCTCTCACCACCACCCACCCCAACTTGTGTCTGAACTCAGATACATTTCCTGAAAGACACTGCAGGTGGGAAGATTCTAGCCTTGAATTCAAACAAAACAAACAAAAACCTGAAAATGCTTGAAGCGATTACATGTCTCCTCGACTGGCCAAGTTTGTGTCTGCCATAAAGCTGAAACTCGACATTGAGCGTCTAAGGATGACAGTAATGATACAGTGATTATAATAAACGAGGTCCCTCTCTTGCAAAACCAAGTACAAGATTTGAAAATGGGAGCCTGGCCATATGCATGAACTTAAACCCAGAGATGTAGAGGCCCAGGAGAAGGTGGGAACTTTTATCCTGCAGATGGGGCAAGGCTCGGGGGAAGAAATACCCTTGAAGCACCAACACCAGAAAATTAAAGACCCAGGTCTGGAGACAGCTGCCCTGGCCTGCGCTTCCGTCCTAACTCGCTCGGATGACTACGCCAGAAGCATTCCGGCCTCAGAGACATTTGGAGACCATTAAGAACAAACATCTGCAATTTAGAACATTTCCTTGGAACAGTTGATCTGGGCGTTGGGGTCTTTGGAACTGGAGAGGGGAGTTGGTTACAAGAAGCTGGAATTTAGAGGAGTTTATGGAATCCCTCTCAGCAGAAGACAATGAACAGTTTCCGATAAGTTTTATCTTGAAATGCCCATATGGAGGCAAATTCCCAGAGAGCAGCCTGCTAATCCCCGCAAGTGAGAGCTGTAGCGAAGCAAATCCTTCTCTCCGGGCCAGTGGGAGAAGGCTTAAGTCTGCAACCACTAGCATGTTCAAAGCCATCCTTTAAAGCTTACTCCGAAATTAAGCACACACCCACTGGAACCAACAGACTACAGAGCTCATCAAATGTTAGAGCAGATAAATGCGTCCAAAATTATCCAGTCTAGCGACCTCAGTCTGCAGATAAGGACTTGCCACAGGCAACACCCCCAGCCCATTGTTACCAAGTCAGTTAGAACCGGAGCTAACACTGTGGTCTTCTAATTCCTAGCACAGACTGCTTTTATCCACCACTCTTTTTAATTTTTTAACTGGTAAGTAATAATGACCCATATGTATGGGATGTAGTGTGATATTTCAATGCACGTATATAATGTGTAATGATTAGATTAGATTAGATCAGGGTAATTGGCACATCCATTACCTTAGTGATTTATCATTTCATTGTGTTGGGAACATTCAAAATCCTCTAATAGCAATCTGGAAATATACAACTGTTGTCAACCAAAGTTAATGTACTAACCTGTGTTATAAAACATTAGACGTTATCCTTTCTTGAGAGGCTGAGACAGGAGAATTGCAGGTTCAAAGCCAGCCTCAGCAACTTAGCAAGGCCCTATGCTACTTAGTGGGACCTTGTTTCAAAATAAAAAATAAAATAGAGATGGGGGTATAGCTCAGAGATATAACACCCCTGGGTTCAAACTCTAGTAACACAGGAAAAAAAAAAAAGAAAGTTATTCTTTCTGCCAGGTGTGGTGGTTCACACTTATAATCCTAGTATTGGGAAGGTTGAGATAGGAAGATTGCAGGTTCAAAATCAGTCTCATCAACTTGCAAAGGCCCTCTGCAACTGAGATCTTGTTTCACGATAAAAATAAATAAATAAAATACGGCTGAGGGTTTAGATCAAAAGTAGAACAACCCTAAGTTCATTCTCTAGCATTGCAAAAAAAAAAAAAAACAGTAACCCCTTAAAAAAGTGTTGTAGGTTTTTTTTTGTTCAGTACAGACTTTTTAATAACAGTGTATTTTGGTAGGTGGGAAGTGGGCACGGGGCTCCTAGCCTGAGTGAGAAATTGAATTGGTTCCAGAGACCTGGAGCAAAGGTTTCCAAACATTTTGATCACATGCCATCAAAAGATTTGCGCATTGGATTATAAATGAGTACTGCTATATCTATACATACTGAAACATGTATACCCAAGGGTATAAAAGTTTTTAAGATATATTCTAGGGACTGAACCCCAGAGAATTCTACCTGTTATCCACACTTTTTTTTTCTTTTCTTTTCTTTTTTTATTTTGAAATAGGTCTCACTAAGATGCTGAGGCTGCCCTTGAACCTGTGATCCTCCTGTCTCAGCCTCCCAAGTACTGGAATTGCAGGTGTGTGCCACCACATCCGGCTAGGCCCCACCTATTAAAGTTTCCACACTACTTTCCAACAGGACCACACTGAGGATCAACCTTCCAGCATGCATCAACACTCGGGGGACACACCACACCCACCCCACAGCCTGGCAGCTCCGCCCCAAGCTCTGAGCCCTTTCTTGTTTCCATCCAAACATGGTTCAGAGCAAGAGAGAATGATGTCAGTGGCCGCTGTGCATGTGGGACAGGGCAGCCAGCAGCATGGGAATGAGGAGAGGATGCTGTATCAGGCGTGGGGAGCTGACAGCAGCTTGAGATTAAGGGGTGACTCCCATTGGGCTGAGCTACACACAGGCCAACCCAGATGCTCGGGCCCCTCAGCCATCAGGGCATCCTCTGGCCTCGGGAGGAAGAACCAGACCCCAGTCTCCAAACCTGAGACCAGTCATGGCTGAGACTGGGCTACCTCATCCCCCTAGCTGGGTCCCCGCTCCACCGTGTCCTCTGGACCTGAGTTCCCACCCGGAATGGTGTCTGGACATCATGTGTTTGCTGACCATGCCACATGTTAGGCACTGGGGTAGTAAAACCAGGAAACCACTAAAAATACTTTTCAGAGCCAGGAGCGGGGGTGCACAGGCACACCTGCAATCCTAGTACTTGGGAGGCTGAGAAGGGAAGATCGCAGGTTTGAGGCTAGCTATGGCCACTTAGCAAGATCCTGTTTCAAAACAAAATAATAAGCCGGCCGTGCTGGTGCAGGCTTGTAATCCCAGCATCTGGGAGTCTGAGACAGGAGGATTGTGGTTCACAGCCTCAGCTACTTAGGCCCCTTACAACTCAGTGAGACCCTGTTTCAAAATAAAGAATTAAAAGAGCCGGGCGTGGTGGCTCACGCTTGTAATCCCTACTCTTGGGAGGCTGAGACAGGAGGATCGCACAGGTTCGAAGCCAGCCTCAGCTACTGAGTGAGGCTCTCAGCAACTTAGTGAGACCCTGTTTCCAAATAAAATATAAAATATGTCTGGGAGTATAGCCTGGAGGTAGAAAACCTCTGGGTTCCACTCCTAGTACCACCAAAAATAATTAATGAATTAAATTTTAAAATGAATTGAAAAATAGGGTTGAGGGTGTAGCTCAGAGGTAGAATGCCCCTGGGTCCCATCCTCAGTACCACAAAAACAATTAAAAATAAAATAAAATTAAAAACAAAATAAAAGGGCTTAGAGTGTATCTCAGAGGTAGAATGCCCCTAGGTTCAATCCCTAGTTCCAAAAACCAACCAACTAACCAGACAACAACTACAAAAAAAAGACACTTTTCACCAAGAAGGTCTCCCCGAAAATAAAAAATGACATCAAACTGGAAGTGGCAGGAGGTGGTGAGTGATAGTAGAAGAAAAATAATTTCTTAAATTTGACCTGCTTAGCAGTAGCCACCCTCCGCCCCTCGGGATGAAGAGTACGTCATGCTGTAAACGGGTGGCACACAGAGGAGGAAGGCTGAAGGCCTCCACCCCTTCCCTCTGTCCCCCGCCTGGGAGGGACGTCCAGGCCAGAGACAGAGACTGGCAGGCCGGCCGGCCGAGAGCACTGGGGACCCATCCTGCCAGCCTTTGTTTAGAATCCTCCAGCAGGCAGCTTTCTTCCTCTACATGGTCCTGTCCTCCCAGGGCCAACACAGGGGGCTCCAGTGGCCGAGGAGGCCTGCCCTTCCTGGAACTGACCCCTGGGCTCTTGGCACTTCTGCCCTTTGGTGTTGCAAGATATCTATCTATCTCTCTCTCTCTCTCTCTCTCTCTCTCTCTCTCTCTCTCTCTCTCTCTCTCTCTCCTTTATTTCTCTTTCTCTCACTCTATTTCTCCTCTCTCTTTCCCTCTCTTTCTCTCCCTCTCTCTTGCTTTCTCTCTCTCCTTAAAGAGAATGAGTTTCAGATTTGTGGGTTGTTTTTAATGTACTCCAGATACCAAAAGAAATCTTGGCCGGGGCTCAGCCTGTTCTGATATTGGGCCTCCCAGCACCTCCATCCTGGCTCCGGAGGCCACAGGACAAACCTAGGCAGGCTGGCGCCATCTGTTGGCAGTTTCTTGAAGCCTGACTAGGAAGAGGGCCGCAGCGGGTTTCCTAACACAAGCTCACTTCCTGAGCAGAAGTCGGTTGTGTCTGCTGGAAAGGCCTTGGGTTCAAAGATCATAGATTAGAAAGCTTCTGTCCTTAGGCATGGGTGAAGGGGATTAAAAAATTGGGAGCATTGGAAGCCTCTTCTCAACTTTACTTGAACACTTTAATACATTCTATTTCAGCAGGGTTTTGTTTTTCTTTTTTTCCTTTTAATTGCAGTCTGGAACCCAGCTGGATTGCTTTGAACATCAAATCCTTTGAAGGGTGGAGATTTTTTTTTTCTTTCTTCTCAGCTTGTGTTAGCCAAAAGAAGCTCCGAGAGGATTCCTCACAAATTAACTTTTAAGTGTATGGTTTGGTGAAATCTAATAAGAGGGGAACGAAGCCAGTGGAAATCAGTGGTTCTGTTGTGGTTAGGAAATGCCACCGTGAGGATTTTCAGGCTACCATGGAGGCTGAGGAAGCGCTAACCTCAGCAAAAGGAAGTCCTTTGAGGATGGTGCACACTGCCGGAGTTCTAGGAGTAGATTTGATTCAGTTGGAAGAAGGAAAGGAAAGGGCTCAAAGGGCCTGGGGCAACCAGAGAATGAAGTCCGAAGGCCTGTGAATAGTATAAAAGTCATAGGCTAAGTCAGGCATGGAGGCACATGCCAGTAATCCAAGTGCTTAGGAGGCTGAGACAGGAGGATTGCAGGTTTGAGATCAGCCTCAGCAACTTAGCAAGACCCTGTTTCAAAATAAAAAATAAATAAAATGGTCATGGTGGCTTATGATCCCAGCAGTTGGGAGGCTGGGACAAGAGGATCATGGTTTGTGGACAGACTCAGTTACTTAGTGAGGCCCTTTGCAACTCAATGAGACCCTTTTTCAAAGTAAAGAATAAAAAGTAGGGCCGGGGGTGTCACTCAGAGGTAGAATGCCCCAGGTTCCATCCTCAGTACCACAAAAGAATAAATAAATAAAAATGAAAAGGTCTGGGGGTATATCTCAGTGATAGAAAGCCCCTGGGTTCAATTCCCAGTGAAGAAGGAGGAGGAGAAAGAAGAGGAGGTGGAGGAGGAGGAGGAGGAAGAGGAGGAGGAGGAGGAGGAGGAGGAGGAGGAGGAGGACCACCTAGTCTTCTAGGAGCAGAGTATATAGTCCTATGAACCCCTGGGTTCCATCCCCAGTACCACAAAAAATAAATATAAAAAAATTAAAAGAGCACAGGTTCTGGATCACAATGCCCTGGGTCCAGATCCTCCCTGTGTGCCTCAGGTGGGTCGCTGCACCTGTTTTCATGCCTCCATTTCTCCTCTATAAGATGGGGATGGAAACGGTACCCCAGCCTGAGAGTGGATCCAAAGATGAATGCATTAATCATTGGAGCCGGCACAGGGACTGCTATCTACATGTTGGTTACTAGCCAGGCGGGCGAGGAGAGCCATCTCTTGAAATGAACAAGCTCAGGAGGGCTGTAGCAGGCATTTGTGGTCTGACTTTGATCAGGTCAACCCAGGAGCTGACCAGCCCTTACCCTGTGGGCAGGCTGTGTTCCTAGGAGGAGCTCCTCTGGGGAGCACTTGGTGAGAGCCGACCCCGCATCCTCCACCTAACCCTGCCGTGTTCTAGTTCTCTCATTTGCCTGCCTCAAACAGCCGTCTCAATTGCCCCTCGCTGGAGCTGGGGAATATCGGATGTCATGGCTGTGTTCCCAATGCCCTCTGGAAGACACCAAGACCTCACAGGCCCCAGGTCTCTGCTCAGGGCCCATGTCTGCCCCATCCACAGTGGGCCAAGGTGGGCAGCATCTCATGCAGGTCCTACGACACCCACATACCTGCTTCGATCTGGCCAGGAGCTCCCTTTAGCTCCTCAGAGAAGTGTTATGTCGGGGGTCCCAGCTTCTGGATGCTTTTCCTGGGGGTCCACAGGCCTTTGTCTCCCCTCTCCATGGCTTCCCTGACATTTCTTGTGGCACCTAAACCTCCATCACCTTGTGGAGTCACAAGCTCACCTTGAGCAGTGTTGCTTTGGGATCAGGAAGGAGACCCATTAATAGCTTACAACGGGGTGCAGGACAAGGTGTGGTTGTAACGTTTAAAACTACTTCTGGATCGACTTCTTGGTCATGTCTTCTGTAGACATTTCCTCTCCTGGGTTCTGGGTTCTTCCTGCCTGTTCTTAACACGAAGGCCCAGCCCCAGCTTTTGCACCAGCCTCCTGGCAATCGGGGAACAATGGCCCCAGAAGTAGGAACAGAAAAGTCTCTAACTTTTCTACTATCTAGGTTTCTTTTTTTTTAATTTTTTTTATTGGTGCATTATATTCATACAACTTATTGGGGTAAAAAACTTGTGTGTACAAACATGTACTCATCGCTGATTTAACCCCTACCCAAATCCCACTCCATTCCCTCCCCGTCCCTCCCTCCCTTGCTTGGCTTAGTGATTGACTTCGATATACTATCTAGGTTTCTATTTGCCTTCATCTCATTTTTAAAACTTCTGTCTTTGGGTATGTTTTAGATGGTGCATAACAGCCCAGGAATAGTTATTTACATTTGGAAGTAAACACACACACACCTACCAGGGAATCTATGCACAAACATGGAAGGGCATTGTTTTAAAGATGTGGCAACCAGGTCTGGGGAGATAGCACCTGTCGGTCACTTGCTGGGTCTGGCTTCACACGGGTCTTTCTCTATCAGCCTGAGAAGTCATCCTCTTCCTAGCTAGGGTGATAATGGCCACCGCTAACAGACGGAAAAGTCTGGCACCAACCAGCCAAGCAGAGAGACCTGGAGGCTCAGCGCTGAGCCAGCGCTGACCCTTAGCTTCTGGGTGAATCCCAGTATCTGGAGTGGGAGCAACAGACACAGCCCAGGTGACAGAGATGCACTTGGGAGACCTGGGGCAGCCACAAATTACAATTCTAGGTGCCCCCCAATGTCCAATGGGGTTATGTCCCAATAAACCCACAGGAAGCTGAAAACAGCCCAGTCTGAGAATGAACTCACTACACCTGACCTACCAAACACCCCACCTTGGCAACACAACTCGCTGTAGATTTGAGGTTGCTTCCTCTCCTGGCCTCAGGAGCTGCACCTTGCTGCCAGTGCAAGGAAGGCTTTTACCATGAGTCACACGCCCAGGAAAAGAGCAGAATTCAAAATTCAAAGTGTGGTTTAGCCTGGCGTGGTGATCCGCACTTGTACTTGGGAGGCTGAGATGGGAGGATGGCAGGTTCAAAGCTAGCCTTAGTTTCCAAATAAAAATAAATAAAATAGGGCTGGGGGTGTAGCTCAGAGGTAGAATGTTCCTGGGGTTCAGTAGCCAGTAACACACACACACACACACACACACACACACAGAGTGTGGTCCGTCTTTCTTTCTTTCTTTCTTTCTTTTTCTTTCTTTCTTTCTTTCTTTCCTTCTTGTGTGTGGTGCCAGAGATTCTACCTCTGAGCTACATCCCCAGCCCTATTTTTTATTTTTGTTTTGAAACAGGGTCTTTTAGGCTGGTGAGAGTCTCACTACTTGCTGAGACTGTCCTCAAACCTGCCATCCTCCTGTCTCAGCCTCCCAAGTATTGGGATTTCAAGCGTGGGCCACCCACGGCGTAGTTTCTACTGAATGAATGTTGCTTTCACGCCACTGTGTAGCCCAAAAGTCAAAATTTCCCAAGTCAAGCCATTGCATGGTTGGGGACCATCTGACGTAAAGAAATATTTCAGAGTCAAAGACAGCCAGTAGGCCTAAGAAGAATCAGCCCTGGCTGTCACATCCTTCCTGCCATTTGGCAGTTCCTATCAGCTGCAACCTTTGAAAGCTTTCTTGGCCTTTGCGTAAGTTCTTCCCCAGAGGTGAAATGCCTTCCCACCCTCCCTCTGCCTAGCAGCATTCCACTCATCCTTCAAGTTCTAGTTTATTTATTTTGGTATTAGGGATTGAACACAGGGGCGTTCTACCTCCAAGCTACATCCCCATCCCTTTTTATGTCTTAATTTTGAAACAAGAGTCTCGCAAAGTTGCTGAGAGTCCCACGACATTGCTGAGGCTGATCTTGAACCCGCAATCCTCCTGCCTCCGCCTCTCGAGTACTGGGATTACAGGCGCATACCACCATGCCTGGTCAAGTTCTAGTCCAGATTCTCCTTACTCTGAGAGATCTCACTCTAGGGATGCTCCGGGTTAGGAGGAACACACCTCTCCTTGCTCCAGCTACACGTTCCCTTGGTACTCACCATTTGGTCCAGCATCATGGCCGGCTCTTAAGCCTCCTCTTTCCTCTCCAATTCACTCCTTGAAGAAAGATTGTAGGCTCCTTGAGAGGAGAGACGACAAACCTAAGACACCATGGTTGTGATCTGTATCCTTCTTTATGTACCCATAAGAAAAAAAAGAAGAAAGCCTGCCAACTGACTAGATTGTAAGACATGCCCCGATTTCGGAGATGTTAATTTTTTTTTTTTAAAGCCCTGCTTAGAGTAAATGAGATGGGTGCTCCATTTGGCCCGCTACATTGTGTCTAGAGTGGTGTTTTGTAGAGCATAGTGCTGAGCAAGTAGGTTCACTTGCTTTGTGGGGGGTAGGAGAGGAAATTAAGAGCTGGAGAGAGATAATGGGGAGACAGGAAGGAATGAAGTAAGACCTGAAGGGAAATTTACAAAGCCTCCCGCAAGCATCAGATGTGCCCGCCCACTGCTTCTAGCAGCACAGGGAAAGGAGTTTGGGGCCCAAAGTCCAATCATTTGGCCATATTCCAACTCTGCAAGGGCCTGTACGTCACTAAGAAGTCACTCTGTCTTTGCAGATTCCCCATGTTAAATGGGACGATAGGCTGGGCGTGGTGGCGCACGCTTGTAATCCCCGCACTTGGGAAGCAGTGACAGGAGGATTGCGCAGGTTCGAAGCCAGCCGCACGCGCTGGCTTAGGAGACCCTGTTTCCAAATAAAAATGTAAAAATAGGTCTGGGAGTGTAGCCCAGAGGTAGAGGGCTTCCAGGAACCCCAGTACCACCAAATAAATAAATAAATAAATAAATAAATAAATAAATAAATAAATAGGACGATAGGATAATAATAACTACCATTTGCTGAGTTCTAACAACATACAAAATATTTTATGCAGAACAAAATTGCGTATATAGATTTATGTATTTTCTTTACAAATGCAAAACCAGACTCACTGGCTGTTCTTTTTTTGTTTTTGTTTTTTTTGTGGTACTGGGGATTTAACCCAAGGGCCAGTCTATATCCAGGCTATACCCCAGCCATATTTTATTTTTTTATTTGGAAGCAGGGTCTCGCCAAGTTGCCGAGAGCCTCACTAAGTTGCTGGGGCTGACTTCGAACCTGCCTCATCCTCCCAAGTACTGGGATTACGAGCGTGCACCACCACACCTGGTTGGCTGTTTTGTTTTTTTGAAAGACTAATGCGAGAGGTAGGCACCCACAAATCCTGGGACCTTTGACAAGCCACTTCCTGTATTTTCTAGCTAAGGAGATGGGGTCATGAACATCAGTTGCAGGGACCCAGTCCACCTTGGAGACATTTTATGCAGCCAAAACAAAACACTGAATGTTAAAGAGCTTGGAAAACCACAGAGCCAGACAAATAAAAGAAGGCGTTATGGGCAGACAATACAGATCTGAAAGTGCTGAGGGCTGTCAAGGACAAGCATTCTGTTTCTCTCCAGTGTGTCAACCAAATAGAGACAGAGTCCCTGATCTTAAAGACAGAAACTGAGTCCTGCTGAAAGTTTTCAAAACACGTTGAAAATTGTAACTCACTAACAGAGCAGCTTCCTAGAAATTTCTATTGTTTCAAAAGAACTGCTTTGAGGTCCTAGAGAATTTGAATCATTCAAGTGCCCAGAGATATTCTGGTAGTCCTACAATGATAGGTCTTGGCACAGTTAATAAACAGGAGGATACAGGATTTTTTAAACTAGTCCCACTTACTTATCATCATCATCATCATCATCATCATCATCATCATCATCATCATCATCATTACTATTATTTGCTACCAACAGAAAATCATTCCAGTTGCTATCATCATCATCATCATCATCATCATCATTATTACTATTATTTGCTACCAACAGAAAATCATTCCAGTTGCTATCCTTTTCCCAATCAGAATGGCTCTATGTTTACACAATGAGTTTCCCTTGTATCTGCTTAATAGGCTCAAGAATCCCACTGTTACATTAATCATTTATCCTATTTATTTATTTATTTATTAAGCGTTACTGGGGACAGAACCTAGCTACACTGCCAGGCCTATTTTTTTTTAATTCTTTATTTTAAAACAAGGTCTCACTAAGTTGCAGAGGGCCTCGCTAAATAGCTGAGGCTGTCCGAGAACCTCAATCCTTCTGTCTCAGCCTCCCAAGTACTGAGATTACAAGTGTGTGCCACCACGCCCGGCTTCACTTTCCCTTTTAATTGCATTTTGTGTCTAGAAAAATGTTCCTTTCAGTATCTAACATGACATTATCTAATGTTAGGATCACATTGGATACCTCAATGGCAAATATATAAATGTTAAATAATCTGATATCTTTTTTCTTTTGGTGGTGGTGGTGGTACTGGGGTTCCTGGAAACCCTCCTACCTCCGGGCTACACTCCCAGACCTAGTTTATATTTTTATTTGGAAAGAGGGTCTCTGGGTCTCTTAAGCCAGCGCGGCTGGCTTTGAACCTGCGCGATCTCCTGTCTCCGCCTCCCAAGCGCGGGGATTACAAGCGTGACCACACCCGGCTGTAATCTGATGTCTTTAACATTTAATATCAGACTTAAATGATAGATATGCCAAGGAGAAATCAGTGGTTGGAAATGACAGCTTCATTGGTGTTTCTTTACAGCATCAATTCTCCAAAGTCCTCCTGGACCACATGTTTAACCAGGGCACCCTGGTCCCCAGCCCCAGTGTTGCTGATTCTGCGGAGCTGGCTGAGATTTACAATGTTTACATTACTGATAACATCCTAGGTGATGCCAAAGCTGCTGGTCCAGAGGCCACACTTTGATTTAAATGGTTGTTGCCAGACCCCAGAAGCCCCTGCCTTTCTTGGAATGTGGGTCGTTCTGATATTGGAGAGGATGGAGTTAGGAAGAGACTGGGTACCACTGAGCAGGCCGACAGGTCGCGTGTAAAATCTCTGTCAGATTTCCCTGAGTATCGGCATGCTCCCTTGGTGAGCTAGAAATTACGAGATCTAATGTCCTTCTGCTAAGACCAGGCTCTGTCTGTCTTCATATGACCCTGGGATTCCAAAGGGGCTTCTCCTGAAAGGACTGAAAGGGCCCAGGTGACAGAGGGGAATTCACTAGTACCAGTCACTGTGAAAGCGCTACTGTATTTAGAGGATTATAAGAAAGAAGACTGTGTTGTCCCATCCTCCAAACAGGAAGCAATCTGTGTTAATCCAGTCCCCAAGCTATTGAAAACTCCTTCCTCTGCTGTGCATATTATTTACAAGATAAACATCCATAGGTGGTGATAGATCTCCCTTAAATGATGACGGGGCAATTGCCTGATAAACCCATTGTAAACTGAAAATATCTTACACTGCAAACACCACACCTAACGTACCAAACACCAGAGCTGAGCCGAGCCTACCTTAAATGTGCCAGAACATTTATTAGCCTACCACTGGGCAAAATCATCCAACCCAAAGCCTATTTTATAGTAATTTGTTGAACACTGTGTTAAAAGTAAATAACAGGAGGGTTGTATGGGTATGCTTTTTTTAATTTATTTTTTATATTTTTGCAGTACTGCAGGTGGAACCCAGGGGCATTCTACCTTTGAGCTACACTCCCAGCCCTATTTTTTATTCTTTATTTTGAAACAGGGTCTCACTGAGTTGCAAAGGGCCTCACAAGTAGCTGAGGCTGTCCACTTTTGAATCATCTAAAGTTAAAAAAAAAATTGTTTAGTCAAACCATCATTGGAAGTCAGGGATCGCCTGTACATCTTTGTCATTTTTGTTTCTTTGGGGTCCTAGAGATCAAACCTAGGAAGGGGCATTCCACCTCTGAGCTATATCTCAAGCCCTATTTTCTTTTTTATTTTGAAACGAGGCCTCACCAAGTTGCTGAGACTAGCCTTGAATTTTAGATCCTCCTGCCTCAGCCTCCCAAGTACTAGGATTACAGGCATGTGCCGCCATGCCCAGCTCTCTGTAGATTTTTAATAGCCCATAGAAGAGAAGTTACATATATGGACACATGTGTTTGCTTATTTGGTATTGGGGATTAAACCCAGAGGAATTCTAGCTCTGATCTACACCCCCCAACCTAATTTTTTTTTTAATAAAACACAGTCTCACTAAGTTCCCCTTCTTCTGGCCTTGAACCTGTGATCCTCTCGTCTCAGCCCCCGAGTACTGGCTTTACAGGCACGTGTCACTGTGCCCGCTTGAATTGATATATTTTTGCGAATGCCATATAATTCAGATTCAGGTTACACTCCCTGCTTACTAACTCGTAAAGGAGCTGCTGTGGTTCAAGCAAACCAATCCTACTGCCATGACCAAATCTAACTGGACCCAGGAGCGGGGTCGATATAGGAGCTACATCAATTGAAAAGAGAGGAGACTTCCGGGAAGATGGCGACCGAGAAAAGCGGGGCTTAAGAGCCCCGCTAACAACAAATCTCCATTACCACAAAATCAACGCCTTTCAAAGCCAGAAAACAACATCACCAGAGAAACAAAAAAAATCACCAGGCTCCAGAGAGAAAGCGGACTGAGAACAGAGCCACAGAGGAGATCCTCACGCCCGAGGACGCGGCAGCAGCGCCATACTGCTGGCGGCACCTGCGAATTCACGGGATGGCCACAGCAAGCCGAGGGGAGCCGCTGCGGAACAGCCAGGCAGGATTTCTCGGCGCAGAGGACATCTAAAGCTCCCAGAGGCTGAGCTCAGCACACGCTGCAGGGATTCAGAGTGGAAATCAAAACCAAGAAAAAAAAAAACGCCAGCCCCATAGCCGAGGGCGTAGCAGTGGCGCCATATTGCCACCGGCGGCAACAGCACCGAATTCACCAAATTCAGTACAGCTACATCTGCATACTCAAGAAGAGTGAGTCAAATTGTGGGCCACAGCGGAGAAATCCCAGTACTGTACTCACTGGGACTTGACCCAGTGGGAGAGGGGCGGTGGCAGTGATATCACACCATAGGAGAACGTGCAACCTGGCACCCCCCATAGTTTAAAGCAGCCTCTATCGACTCTCTGGGTCGGAGACTCTGTGATACAACCCAGTAAAGGAGTAGTGGGGTCTGAGATACTACTGACTCGAGATTCAGAGCACCTTAAGTGAAGTCATAGTGACCCAAGGGAAGAAACCAGAGAAGGCACAAACTTCCGAAATCATGGGAAAGAGGAATAATACTGGAGCAATGAATGCTCACAACCCCACAACATCAGAACCCGATAAAACAGAAAATCAGAGATTTCTAGAAGATAAATCAGGAAAATAACTGTAGAAATAATAGAGGTGCTTCGAAAAGAACTCAGAGAGAGCCAAAAAGAGATAAAGGATGCAATTAATGAAGTAAAGGCCTCAATTCAAAGCACAAACAACCGATTAGACCACATGGAGAACAGAATCTCGCTCTTAGAAGATGATCATTCCAAAAATGAACGCATAGTTTCTAATCTAGGAAAAAATATCCGACAGCAGGAATCTGATATTGAAGAAATATGGGTCCATTTTAAGAGAGCTAACCTAAGAATAATTGGAATAGAGGAGGGAAAAGAAAGTGATACCAAAGGGATCAACAATCTCTTCAAGGAAGTAATAGCAGAAAATTTTCCAGACATAGAGCAAGAGGTTGATACGCAGGTCCAGGAAACTTATAGAACTTCCTTTAGAGAGGATCAGAGAAGAGGATCCCCATGCCACATAATTGTCAAAATGACCAATGTGGAAGCCAAGCAGAGAATCTTAAAGGCAACAAAAGCAAAGGGCCAAGTGACATTCAGAGGCAAACCAATTAGAATCACTCCAGACTTCCCAAACCAAGTTATGAGAGCCAGAAGGGCTTGGAGTAACATATTCCCAATTTTGAAAGAAAACAACTTCCAGCCAAAAATTTCCTACCCAGCAAAACTTTCTATCAAATTAGATGGAGAAATAAGAAGCTTCCATGACAAACAGAAACTGAAGGAATTTATGTCTTCAAAACCAGCACTAGAGAAAATACTCAAAGAGATTAACTATAAAGAAGAAATAGGTAACACACATCAGAACTAGAGAAACAAGATTTTCCATCCAACAGACAACTAAGATTGGTTATCTGTGGAGATTCATTACTTATGTTAGTCTTTTACCTATCTGTAAAGGGTATTGTTTGCCTTTATTGTTGTTAATTTTTAGGATTTCTAGTGGGAATATTAATATACCTTCAGACATAGCATTTGGAAATATTTTATCCCATTCTATCAGTAACTGTTAACTCTGTTTACATTGTCTTTGGATATACAATGTTTTTTTTATTTTTTAGGGAGTTTGTATACTCTTCTGTTGCCTGTGCCATTGAAATCATAACCAAGAAATCACTGCCAATTTCAATGTTGTGAGGTTTTATGACCCAGATTTTCTCCTAAAAGTTTATATAGTCTTAAGATTTATATTTAGGTCTTTTATCTATTTTGAGTTAATATTTGTATATGTGATTAGGTAAGGGTCCAATTTTATTCTTTTCCATGTAATTATTATTTTTCAACAATATTTAGTTAAAAGATTATTATTCCCACCACCAAATGTTCGTGGAAACCTTGTCAAAAATAACTTGACAATATAGGGAAGAATTTAGCTCTAGGCTTTTATTTAACTCCAATGGTTTATATATCTGCTTTTAGAACAGTACTACACTGTTTCAATTATTGTAGCTTTATATGGTTTGAAATCAGAAAATATACATCTTCTAGCTTTGTTCTTTTTCAAGATCGTTGTGGGTACCTAGAGTCCATATTCCATATTAGGATAGATTTTTTTTCTGAAAAATACATATATAAATATATGATAGTTTCACCTAAAAAATAGATTCTCTGGTAAGAAAGAAAGCAAAAAGAAATATTGAAATGTTATCTTTAAGTCATCAAAAGCTTGGTATCAGACAAATGAAACTGTTATGTGAGATTATCATTTTTAATTTTTGATAAATTGCTATAATACTAGATGTCAACTACTAAGCCAAGCATGGGAGGGAGGGATAGGGAGAGAATGGGGTGGGGATCGGGTGGGGGCTGACTGGGCAATGTGTGCATGTATGTCTACAAAAGTATGTATCCCACTATGATGTATGAATACAGTGCACCAATTAAAAAATAAATAAATAAATAAATTATTATTAAAATAAAAAAAATTCCTAAAACAAAAAAAAATTGAAAAGAGAGATGGACCATCTACCCCTATGAAGTCCTTCCTGCTTGGGGACACCGAGGGAGAAGGGACAAATGAGCCATGCTCTCTCCTTTCTTGGATTTCTGTTCTTCTGCAAAACCAGGATGCTAGCTAGGCCAAGGGTGCATCCCAGTGTCTGGGAAGCTCAGACAGGAGGACCTCAAATTTGAGGTCAGCCTCAGCAATTTAGCAAGACCCTTAGCTGCTTAGAGAGATCTTGTCTCAAAATAAAAAATAAAAAGGGCTAAGGGGTGTCACCTAGAGGTAGAATAACCCTGAGTTCCCATTGCAAAAATAAATAAACAAACAAACAAAAATAAAAAAACAGGATGCTAAATTTCATGATCTCTGAAGCCCTTTCGGCTCTGAGCCCTAAACACAGTGGCTTTCTGTTCTTTCGCCGACCATTTCTGGTCCCTTTTCCTGCGTACTATGCTAGGAACTCACTCTCATTGCATTTGGGGAGAGGAGGGTTGTCTACGCTGCTGAGAACGTCTGTGAACAGTTCCTTAGGAAACCAAGGCAGGCTTCGGAATATATGGTCAGACCCAAACGGCAGGAGCTTAGACAATGTCGCATTGTAGAGTCTGAAAACATGCATTTTTAAGGGTCTGGGCTTACTGAGTCAGCGCTCTGGAACATTCTCAAGAGGCTAAAAATATCCAGAGAGTGGACTGAATTTTAAGCTACGCTTTAAAAAACTTTCTATGTGAGAACAATTGAGTAGTTCTTCTTTGAAACAGTGATCCGTTTTCCTTATTTAGGTTTTCACTACTGGAATTGATGAGCGTTAGAGGAAGTAAGAACCTCAGATGGGGGATTGACCACCACAGCCTAAAGGGGGCTGTTCAGTCCCAGAGTCCACAGCAGGAAATAGCTCAAATGATTTACATTTTCTTTCCTTTTTTTTTTTTTTTTTTGGTGTGTGTGTGTGTGTGTGTGTGTGTGTGTGTGTGTGTGTGGTACTGGGGATGGAACCCAGGGGCATTCTACCTCCGAGCTACACCCCTAGCCCTTTTTCTCAATTCTGGTTCTCCATAAACAACAACATCATAAGCCCGCTCTTCCCTGAGTCCAGAGTACTTTGGTGACTTTTCAGCCTGAAATCCTTATCTCACATAGCTTACCGTTCCTGTCTCAACCTCCCACCGAAGCCCCCATGCTTCTGGGCGGTGAACTCCCCAGCAGTGGCCAGGGCCGACTCTGCATGCACCTGGGGGCTCTTAGGTCAGTTCCTGAGGAGCAGATGCTAAGAGGAGGATTCCTGTCCAAGCTCAGGGAAGATTCTTTCAGCTTCCAAGGGTTTGTTCGCTGCCTGACTGATGGACCGACTGACCGCATTCAATATCACAGACCAGCGTCTCTGCTCCTGGGCAACTAGCCCCAGGCAAATAGCGGCAGCCCCAGAGTGGTGGAAGGAGAGATCCTGGTGGTGTGCAGAGGCTGTCTCTCGACGCTGTGGTGTTCTAGCTGGGCCTCTGGATACACAGCTTCATTGAGAAACCACGAAAGGCACTTTGTACATTTAATTCCTCCTGCTTTATGTTGAGATTTAGGTAGTGGCTTCCATGAACTAACGTCCTTTCTTTCCTTCCTTCCTTCTCTCCTTCCTTCCTCCCTCCCTCCCTTTTTCCCTTTCTCTCTCTCCACCTCCCTCCCTTTTTCCCTTTCTCTCTTTCCCCCTCTCTCTCTCTCTCTCTCTCTCTCTCTCTCTCTCTCTCTCTCTCTCTCTCTCTCTCCCCCCTTCTCTCTTTCCCTTTCTCTCTCGCTTTGGTAGAATGGGGGATCGAACCCAGGATCATTCTACCTCCAAGCTGTGTCTCCAGTCCTTTTTTAAATTTCCAAACAGCGTCTTGCTAAATTGCTAAGGGTCTTGCTAAGCTGTTGAGGCTGGCCTGGAATCTGCAACCCTCCCATCTCAGCCTCCCAAGTACTGGGATTACAGGTGTGCACCGTTGTGCCCAGGTAACTTTGCCTTTTCTGTATCCGCGAATGCACTTTAGTGTGAATTAGGGATCAAAGAGGAATGTAGCCCAGGCATGATCGTGTGCACCTACAATCCTGGTACTTGGGAGGCTTGAAGAGGAAGATCTCAAGTTTGAGGCCAGCCTCAGCAACTTAGCCAGACCCTGTTTCAAAATAAAAAATAAAATAGGCCTGGGGGTGTAGCTCAGAGATAGAATGCTCCTGGGTTCAATCCCTAGTACCATAAAAACAAAAACAGAAAATTCTAGAAGGCAGTATGATACAATCCCAGGCAGAGAAGAAAGGAAAATCTGAGCTACTGTTCCAGGATGCGCTTAAAGTCTCATCAACTCGGAGGTGACATCATTCTCTTTGGTACAGAGGGAGGTATGAAATAATATGCCCGAGAATGCTCTCCAAGGGAATGCGTTTATTTTTTTGGCCTAATTTTTGTAAATCTTTCCACCACCTGGGCGGCGTCTGCTACCCCATCTCTCTGTTTTTGTTGTTGTTGTTGTTGTTGTTGTTGTTGTTTTTTCTCAGAAAGGGCAGCCTGGCCTCAGAGGAATTCTCACAGTGGCTACAGGTACTCATTGGTCCACAAGTGTGTGTGTGTGTGTGTGTGTGTGTGTGTGTGTGTGTGTGTAGTGCTGGGAAATGAAGCTACACCCTCAACCCTATTTAAATTTTTTTCTAATCTTGAAACAGGGTCTCACTAAGTTCCTGAGGCTGGCTTCTAGCCCACAGTCCTCTTGTCTCAGTCTCCTAAATACTGGGATTACAGGTGCTTAGCTCACAATGATATACTCTTATCTAGCTTTGGCAGGTTTTACTCCTTGAAAAACCTTTGCCCCTTCATCTCAAGAAAGAAACCAGGAGCTAGAAACAGGTGCCAGAGGAAATTTAAAGACAGGGACAGCATACACATAGTATTCGACAAGAATGTCTTCTTGGCTATTGATGGCGGCAGTCCTGCGCACGGCCCCAGCTGGCAATGACCACTAGTCGCTTTATCTTCTGAAAAGGCAGCTGCCCAAGTGGGCCAAGCTGGAACTCCAGAAGATCTGCCTACCTCTGGTTTTATACCAGGCCTCCTGCTGCTCCATCCAGAAATTCCCAAAGAGAGGGATGTGTTGAAAACAAGATGCATGCGTTTCAGGGTGGGCAGATGGCTTGGTGGTAGTGAGCGTGTCTGGTGTGCATGAGATCCTGGGTTCAATGTTCAGCAGGAAAGAAAAAAAATTCACATATTTACTTTCTTCTAGGCTGATGAGGGGCAGGTAGACCTTCAATAAGTGTTTATTGATTGCCATTTGTGAGTGTGTGTGTGTGTGTGTGTGTGTGTGTGTGTGTGTGTGTGTGTGTGTGTTACTGGGGTTCCTGGAAGCCCTCTACCTCCGGGCTATACTCCCAGACCTATTTTATATTTTTGAAACAGGGTCTCTTACGCCAGTGCGGCTGGCTTCAAACCTGCGCGATCCTCCTGTCTCTGCCTCCCAAGCGCGGGGATTACAAGCGTGCGCCACCACGCCTGGCTATTGATTGCCATTTTACACCCAACTTTGGGCTATGCCCCGGGAGCATGAAGACAAAGAAAGGAGAGAGATAAGATTCCCTGCTGTGGTGGTGTTTGTTTAATGGAAGAATGTGAAGATAGTCATATGTGTCCACTGAGCTAGGCTGCAGTACACAGTTATGTAGGGACTGCTGTGATGGGTAGTTATAATATGTCAACTGGGCTAGGCTGTCATCTAGGGTTTTTTTGTTTTGTTTTTTGGTTTGTGTGTGTGTGTGTGTATGGTACTCAGGATTGAACCCAGGGACATTGTACCTTTGAAATACACCCCGAACCCCACTTTATTTTTTTATTTTGAAACAGGGTCTCACGCTAGTTTGTAAGTCTTACTACTTGCTGAGTCTGTCCTCCAACCTGCAACTCTCCTGTCTCAGCCTCCCAAGAACTGGGATTCCAACGCTCCACCATAACTGACTCTGTAGTGCACAGTTATTTAACCCAACACTCATCTAAGGATAGCTGAGACGGGGGCTTGTGGATATGGTGAACACCCACAGTCTGTTTACTTTAAGAAATCATCTTAGATAGTGAGGCTAGGTCTCACCCACTCCAAGCACAGGGGTTTCCTTTACATTGTACGTGGGTGTATCGCCACCTAGTGGACGACGTGCAAGTCACAACCAAAAGGAGGACCCAGCTTGCAGAGAAATGCAACTTCGGTCCCAGAAGTGTTCAAACATATTGAGGCTGACCCGTAGCACTGTGGGATTTCAACAATTATCTGGAAACTAAAAAGACGATGATGTTTCTTAACCACAAAATGAACTAGAAGTGAACATTATCCTGTTACTAGCTGATCATTTTATAATGCATGATCTCTGTAGATAGAATTATTATTTATTTTATTTTTTTTTTTTTTGCAGTACTGGGGATGAAACCCAGGGGCATTGAACCTCCAAGCTACACCCTCCACCCCTATTTTTTATTCTTTATTTTGGAACAGGCTCTCACTAAGTTGCAGAGGGCCTCACTAAGTAGCTGAGGCTGGCCGGGAACCGTGATCCTCCTGTCTCGGCCTCCCGAATGTTGGGATTATAAAAGTGCGCCACCACGCCTGGCTAGAATTAAATTTTACAAAGGGCCATTGATTTGGGCGGAGCTACTGCAAAGGGCTCCAAAAGACCACAGCAAGATGGAGTGACTCGTGTTACAGTTCCACACTGCCATGCCAAGCTAAGACCTTGGCTGTCCTGGGAAATCAGGAGCCGGGGAGATAATAGCCAAAGCACTGGACAGCTGCACGATAGAGAAGTCCCCTCTGCTTTAGCCTTTAGGAGGAAAGTAACGTTGACACTTGTTATTTCCTGTCGTCTGTAGCCTTTTCCTGTCTAAAATACTCACAGCCCTTAGCTGGGCGTGGTGGCGCACGCTTGTAATCCCCACGCTTGGGAGGCGGAGACAGGAGGATCACGCGGGTTCGAAGCCAGCCTCAGCTACTTAGTGAGGCTCTCAGCAACTTGGTGAGACCCTGTTTCAAAATAAAGAATACAAAATTGGGCTGGGGGTGTAGCTTGGCAGTAAAATGCACCTGGATTCAATCCCTTGTACCGCAAAACAATAATAAATAAATAAATATAAAAAATAAAAAATAACCGGGCGTGGTGGAGCACGCTTGTAATCTCCACGCTTGGAAGGCGAAGACAGGAGAATCGTGCAGGTTCGAAGACAGCCCACTGGCTAAAGAGACCCTGTTTCCAAATACAATATGAAAAATAGATCTAGGAGTGTAGCCCAGAGGTAGAAGGGTTCCATCCCCAGTACCACCAAAAAAATAATTTTTTAAAAAATAAGATAATAATAAAAAAAAACCTCCAACATATCTGTGAATTCCCCTAAGTGCCTTCTCATGTTGATATCAAGTTTAACTCCACTGTGGTCAGAGAAGGGTCCCACAAAGCCTACTTTTACTCTGGGTTGGGTGCCTTCAGAAAGTAAGGGCAAATCTGAGTGGAAATGTTTCTTTGTGTGTGATAGTGGGGATGTTCTACCTCTGAGCTGTACCCTCAGACTTTTTTTTTAAGCAACAGAGTCTAAGTTATGGCACAGACTCTGAACCCGTGATCCTCCTGTCTCGGCCTCCCAGGGGCTGGGATTACAGGTTCGTGCCAGAAAGAAATCTTCATTTACTCTAATCCAAGAAGCAGGAGGAACTGGGTGGTCTACTGCTATGGCTGAAGGAGCAGTCGCTTCACTCATGGAAGCCAGGAGAGATGTTTGGTCACTCTTTGGTCTGCACAGCCTCTTGGTTCCAGACTCCCACTGGGGAATCTCCGTATTTTAGTCTCACTCAGAGTGGCCTGGTCAGGTTCTATGAAATGGTCTAGGCTCCGTAAGACAACAGCCCACCCCGGCTGTCAGGGTCAGGCCAGCTCCCAGCTTTTCTCTTCTCCTTGTAAACAGGATTCCCATGGACAGAACTACTCAGCAGGGTACACAGCAGTTGTGAAAGACGCAGGACACTTCTTTGTCAGACCCAATTTCTGATGCCCTACAGGCACCTAGCATCCTTCGTCTCCATTCACTATGGTATCAGGAGCTCCCACCAACCATGGTGTCAACCAACCCATCCTCCCTACATTCCAGACACAGCCTTGGTGGGGTGGCATCACCGGTAGAACCACTGCTACAGATAAGCTAAATCCAGCCCGAGTCACCTTAAGTCAGGGATACGTACTACAACAGCCTTCAGACCCCACAGAACTGTCCTACCGAGCTGTATTTCAATGGTTTCCATCACGAGTTTTCTAAAAGGAGCTGTCCAGTTAGAAGGCTAGGACCGTGAGCTACGGCAGTAGCCCAGGTCCTGGGCACAAAGCCCCACTTAGGGGTGTGTGCGGTAGACACGACCATCCTTCCCCGCATTTTTCCTTACTAACAAAATCTCACACTTTATCCCAGGCAGCAATGTACCTACCTAAATACCTGTTTCCACCAGGAATGGTACACCCATTAATTCTAGTACTTGAGAGGCTGAGACGGGAGAACTGCAAATTTGAGGCCAGCCAGCATCAGCAATGTACCGAGACCCCCATTTCAAAATTAAAAGTAAAAAAGGCTTAAGGGTGCATCTCAGTGTTAGAACATTCCAGACTGCTTTGCACTGATATAACACCAATTTGAAAAGCCAAGGAATTAGAAGTGAGCGGAAGCCAGGCCTGTTATGATTTTTTTCCTTTTTTTTTTTTTTTTTTTTTTTTTGCGGTACCGGGGATGGAACCCAGGGGCATTCTACCTCCAAGCTACACCCCCAGCTCTATTTTTAAGTCTTTTTTTTTTTTTGGTGGTACTGGGGATGGAACCCTTCTACCTCCGGGCTACACTCCCAGACCTATTTTACATTTTTTATTTGGAAACAGGGTTTTTTAAGCCAGCACAGCTGGCTTCAAACCTGCGTGACCCTCCTGTCTCTGCCTTCCAAGCACGGGGATTACAAGCATGTGCCACCACACCTGGCAAGTCCTTTTATTTTTGAAACAGGGGAGTTGCGAAGGGACTCACTAAGCAGCTGAGGCTGTCCGCAAACTGCAGTCCTCTGTAGTGCTGGGATTACAAGTGTACGCGCCACCACGCCCCGCTCACCTGTTGTGATTTCTGAACAAGCTTCTCAGATGCACACACTCATTTTCTTCTGTAAAACCAGAGGTGTCACCTTCAGCTGTGACAGTGATCTTGTGACCATGATTAAAACCAGCTCCCTCAGGAGAGTGGGGATGGTGGAGCATCGGGGTCCTTGATGGAATTGTTAAATAGCAACATGATATGGGCAATTTTGTACTCCTAGACTTCTTTTGTGGGAAAAACACTTGTTTGTTTGTTTGATGGTTTAAGCTGCTATTATTTGCAGGATTTTCTGAACTCCAAATAGAGGAAACTATTTAATAGGAAAAAAACATAATTAACAGAATAAATAAAAGGCTTACTATTACAACCAATTACATAAAAGTGTTCAAAACATATGTGAAAGAGAGAGCTGAATTAAACCTGCACTTTTCATGGCAGGAAGTCAAAACAGTGTTTTGTGGTATGGAGGTAACTACCCCAAAATATAAAAATAGAAGCAGCTGAGGATGTTTGCTTCTGGGAACAGATCTAAGTGTAGGGTCAAACTTGCTTTACTTTGAATGTCCTTTTTTTTTTAAGGGATGAAACCTAGGAACATTCAACTTCTGAGCCACACTCCCTGCCCTTTTTATTCTTTATTTTGAAACAGGGTCTCACTGAGTTGCAAAGGGCCTAAGTAGCTGAGGCTGTCCGCAAACCACGATCCTCCGGTCTCAGCCTCCTGAATGCTGGATTACAAGCGTGCACCACCACGCCCAGCTTTGTATGTCCTTTCTTACTACTTGAAATTCTCTTCATGAGCCTTTTGTTGTTTGGGGGGGGGGTTGTTTGTTTTTGTTGTCTTTAATCATAGCAAGAGAAAGATTATATATATATATATATGTATGTATATATATATATATGTATGTATGTATACACACACACACACACACACACACACACACACACACACAACATTCTTTCCCAGCACAAAAACTGACTTTTTAGGAAATGCAAATGCTATTCTTTTTTATTAAGAATGACAATTTGAGCCAGGTGTGGTGACGCATGCTTGTAATTCCAGCATTTAGGAGGCTGAGACAGGAGGAATGAGGTTCGCAGACAGCCTCAGCTAGTGAGGCCCTTGCAATTCAGCGAGACCCTGTTCCAAAATAAAGAATAAAAGATATGGCTGGGGGTGTAGCTCAGAGGTAGGACACCCCACACACACACACACACACACACACACACACAAGACAATTTGAAGGCTTTTAAGGAGTCTTTTCTACTTCTCATAAGTTTAACTGGATTTTATTTTTGTGACGCTGGAAATTGAACACAGGGGCATCGTTCTACCTCTGAGCTACACCCCAGCTTGCTGACAGTCTCCCTAAGTTGCTGAAGCTGTCCTTGAATCTGCGATCCTCCTGTCTCAGCTTCCCGAGTATGAGGATTACAGGAATGCACCACCACGCCACAATTTTATTTTTAAATGAAAAATATGCTTCACACACAAACTTACATGGATTCTCCCCAGTCAAGAGAGACTCTGGCTTCTCTTTCCTACCAACAGTTTTCCTACAGGCTCAGGAGGCACCTTGGAAATTGGTGGTGAGTGATGAGCGTTCACTACAATAAGCTCTGCCTTATTATCGATGCTAGGTTTTCATAAAAGACAGAGAAAAAATAAGTTCCACTAGTTTGAAAATCACTGCAGAATGATGAGGCTGGTGTAGCTAAATTTGACCTACATCCTTATTAAGTCGAGCTTCACATGTGATTTTCTTCCACTGAAAGATCAGATGTCACATGAACCCAGGTTTTCCATTTCTCTTTGAACAAACCAAAAGACCTCGCCAGGGAAGGACCGCACATGTGAGTGGCGGCAACAGCTGGAGATGAGAGTCTGTTCTGCTGAGGTGTGGGCTCTCCTGCGAAACCTTCTCACCCGGTCATCGTCACCATTTATGGTCCGTGTGGCCCCACCGCAACTGGTGGCCCTGCACTGAGGGACAAAGAACCCAGCTTCTTTCTTTGCAAAGAAAATGGCGCGGTGGAAAGGTTACCGCCTCTGCCTCTTAAGTACCAAGGAAGGTTAAAAAGAAAAAGAGAAAACCACTGGCTACCCTCAGTCTCTCCTAAGTAACTTTCAGTTGTGATGAAATGATTAAGGGGGCAGATTTAGTTTTCCAAAGGCGGCTGTGGCGCTCTCTCTCATCCCGTAGGTTCTGATTATACTGTAGACTCCACCCACCACTCTTCCTACCGGGTACAGAGTGTGTCTGCCCACCTTTGAACCTGGACGGACCCTGGTGACTGCTTCGTCCAACAGAGAGAGAGTGTGATCGCGGAAACCATCAAAAGTGCCACGTGCTTCTCTTCCCTCCTGGGAGGCTCACTGCTAGAGCCAGGGCCAGGTCCTGAGGAAGTCCACACAGAGACACCAGAGTCGTCCCGGTGCAGGCGCCCGCCGGTGTCGACCCCCAGACCCGTGACTGAAGGCACCGTGCGCGGCGTCGTGGGTCTGGGGGTTGGTCTTCCCAGCTGACTCCCAGGCACTGTCGCAAAGCAACATCATCCCCCACTGTGCTCCACTCAGACCGCTGTCCCACAGAATTCCTGAGAAGATGGCTTAGGCCACTAACTTTGGCAGTGAATTTTTATGCAGCAACAGCATCTGGAATTCTGGGATTCATCAGCACGTATAGTAAATTACTACATAGAGAAAAGGTCTGTAATAGTACATTCAAATATTGCACTAATAAAAACAACTTACAGTGCACTAAATTCAGGCAGGCTATGAGCAACAGGAAAGCCAGAAGAGTCATGTTGAAACAAGATGAAGTTTGCTTATCACTCCAAGGTCAGAGAGGCAGTCTCGGGCTGTTGTGCCCACCAGCGGGAAGTCAGACGATCTCTACCTCATTTCTCTGCCATCCACAAAAAAAGGCCTCCTACCCCCACAGTCCAAGATGGCTGCTCCAGCTCCAGCCATCGGGTCTACAGTGCAGCCAGCAGTACGGAAACACTGGAGGGGACAGGGATGCGCCATTTCTTCCGAGAAGTGCGTCCACCACTGGCCAGAACCTGGCCACACAAAGGTGCGGTTATGAAGCCTAGGAAAAGTTTCCTTCACTCCAGGTCGCCAGGCCCCAGCTAGACAAGGGAAACCCACGGAGGGGGCAATGAGTCCTGAGGCGTAACCCACGGGGGTCTTGCACAGTTCAGAATTCCACTCATGTATGATTCAGAATCGCAGGTCCAAACGACAACAGGGCCACCTCAAGAACTACGCCCACGTATCTGCTAGACTCCCACCCTAGAGATTTCAGTTAGGTCTTTCAGATTACACAAAACATGTCTTTGGTGAAGGCCCAGGTTTCCTCAACAGATGGAAGAGCAGCTGAATATAATGGGGAAAAGCGCTTAAGTTAATGATTCTGAAGAAAGGAAAAGACATTCAGCGGCAATTCCTCCAGAAACTGCAGCACGTTCGGTGTTACCGTCTACAGGCAGCCCTGCGCTCTGGGCTTCCTGGGCAAGACCGTCGGAGCCGCAAGGCAGGGTTCATCACCTAAGGTGTCACACGTGTGTCCCCAGGATTAAATGAGATGACACATTGCAAAGGCTTTGTAAACAGCAGAATTTTATACAAATATAAAGTTGTGCACCTTCCAAACTACCACTCCAACAGACACCTATTCAATTAAACAAAACATCTTTAAAAAGTTTAACCATGTACAAACACATTCACACATAATCTGCTGACTAAAGATTCCAAAAGAGTTTATAGTACCTACAATAGAATTTACAGACGCCTACATAGTTTACAGATTAGTTACATATATTGCTTTAAGAAATATTAGTACAAATGTATGATTTACACAATATCCCCATTATAGCAAGAAAATAGATTCATAAAATAAGGTGTCTTCTAGGCATTTATTATGCCAACTATTTAACTGATTACTCTCGTTAGGACGTAAGAATAATACTCTCTTAGTGGTATAAAAAGGCAAGCTTTTATTAGCCCAAAGACCACCAAAGAGCTTGCAGGAAGTTCCAAAGTAAATTCTGACTATCCTCACCAAAAAATAAATAGAAGAGCAGCATACCAGGGTGTCCCCTAGACATACACTACGGAGATTCCATTTATACTAGCTGGGCCTAAAGTAAATGACTTACCATGAAATAAATATGAAAACGAAATTTTAGAAACCAGTTAACACCACTGGCCTGATTTTGGTTTTGACTTGCTCGTACACATCTGGAACAAATTTTATCATGAAGAAGCACACGGTAAAAATCAGCAACTTTCCTAACTTTTCTAACTCTTACATAAGCCAAGTGCTCAATCTTATCATGGAGTCCAAGCTTCCTTCTTAAAAGTATGTAGAGAGATAACATGTAAACACACAGAGCTTTGAGAGGAAGGACACCTCCCATGTTCTATGGGTCAGAGTGCAAGGATGTCTGTCATACATGTAATAACATGTAAACACACAGAGCTTTGAGAGGAAGAACACCTCTTATGTTCTATGGGTCAGAGCGCAAGGATGTCTGTCATACATGTAAATGACACGTTAATCTGGATCTACCAATACTTTGCTATGTGCATCACAAAACAGGTTCTGACCTGTTTCTAGGGACACCAAGTGCTACAATGAAAATAAAAACTTAACATGAAAACTATGTCACCTTTTCTTAAAGTTTTTAAGTGGAAAGACAAACCCAACACTCCTCTTTGCAACTGGACTGGACCCTAAATGGCTCAGAGTTCAGAATCTCTTCAGTTGTTCCCCAGGGTAACAGAACACACAAGCTTTTTCTCTATTCAGGAAGTCTGATCATCTCCTGTGTGCTGCAAAATAGAAAAAAAAAAAAAAATCCTTAATATTCAAAGTACTTCGCTTCACATGCCACACACTTCAAAGCATCCGGCCTAGGAAAACACTGCCTCTGTAGGCAGGACCAGCCACACGTTTCATTCACTGGCCCATCACACTAAGAAAACACAGCCACGCAACGTGCAAGCCTGTAACCCCAGTATGTGAGAGGCTGGGATAGGAGGATTGCAGGTTTGAGGCCAGCTTCAGCAACCTAGCAAGGCCCTCAGCAGCTGAGTACGACTCTCAGCAACCTAGCAATACCCTGTTTCAGAATACAGAAATAAAGAGACAGACAGACAGACAAACTAGAAAAGTAACTCCATGGCTCCTATCACCCAGAGCTCAGCGTGCACCGCCAGGTGTCACGGAGGACCCTGACTCTCCCCAGGCACAAAGCTCAACTTCACTTGTATTCACCATCCTTCAACCTTCAAAAAACACCAACAATCCTAGGGGGAACATGATTAACACACACCGAAACTGCCCCAAGGTGAACCACAGCAGTGGCTTCTTGAGACCACGTGAAAACCCTGTGGGAAGGGGTGAGAATCACGAGCCTCCAACAGTATCCATTTCCTCTACCTCTTCTCTTCAATAAAGGACAGCGGCACCAGAGAATGGTGAGATCAATGGGTTTCGAGGGAGGAGGGCTGTGCTTACGCGGGGCTTTGTGCCACCGATCACAGCTTCTCTTCTTCGGTAAATCACTCAATCTTTCGGGGCTTTAGTTATCTCAGGAACAATCCTTAGACCTGAACTTGTCAGAAATACTCCCCGAGGGGAGCCCCACAATCTGGTGCCACCCAGGAGATCTGAGCCTGGTGGCTTGAGAATCACAGCCCCAACGCCCAGTCGGCTTCACTAAACAAATGCGAGCAATGTTCCCAGGAGACTTAGCCAGCAGCTGTTCACCTACAACACTCCACATCCTCACTACAACCCTGGCCTAGACCTTCCTATTGGGGAGCTGTGGTGATGTTCTACGGGGGGAAAACAAACAAACAAACAAACAAACCTCCTGAGCATTTTAAAAGCACTCCTTAAAGATAAGGTCTTATGTGTCAACTTGTTTTTATATTAACCCTAAAGCCGTCCAACACACATTCTTCAAAAACATTCATTTAAAGCCATCGTAGTAGTTGGGCATGGTGGTATACAACTGTAATCTCCATACTTGGGAGGCTGAGATAGGAGGATCACAGGTTCAAGAATAGCCTCAGCAATAAAGTGAGACTCTCAGAAACTTAGTGAGACCCTGTTTCAAAATAAACAAAAAATTAAAGGGCTGGAGGTATAGCTTCAGAGATAGAATGTGCCTGGACTCAATTCCCAGTACCACCAAAGAATAAATAAAATAAAGCCACATTAATTGAGAGCAACTAAACCTAAGGCAATTTTTGATTATCAATGAGAGTTTATCTCTTTCGGTATTAACATAATTTTAGGGCACTGGTAATACACTTCTGGAATACTCTAAAAGCCTTCAAAGAGCAATCAAGGCATTTTCATCATTATCTCCTATTTAAGTAACAATGTACCTTAAGAAAACCTTAGTTAAGAAGTATTTCATAAAAATGAAACTCCACAAGAGTTAGAAAGCATTGCATTAGTCACCGGTCATACCCAAAAAGTACTTACTTGTCTTAAGAACTGCTTTCCAAAATAGGAGGTAGCCATGCTGGTTAAATTCTTCCTGCTGCCCACCTTACACCTGATGTAACCATACAGGTTGGCACCTTGTAGCACCACACCCATCATGACCACAGCCTGGGAGCAGGGGAAAAATAATTCAATGTAAGTGAGACTCAGAAAAGACTTAAATATGAAGGGTTCCTTTAAGAATTAGAAAGGAGCAGTCAAGAGACAGTCAAGTTCAGTCAGCACACACACACACCATAGGGCAAGCTGCTCTGCCAAGCTTCCCACCACAGCAGACTCTTCAGGACAGGCCCAGAAAAAGCCAGCCAAGCACAGACTGGAATCATGAGCCAAAAGGAATCCTTCCTTTAAGCTGTCCTTTTCCGGGATCTTGACACAGCTCATCAGCCTACTAGAACATTCAACACGAGCAAACGATGAAGCGACCCAGCCAAATCGTCTTCAAGAAGAGCCCGACAGGTTTGCAAGCTTCAACACGAAAGAATCCAGGGAAAGTAAACCAACGTTCTTTTTAAAAATTCTACCCAACGAGAACTGCAGCTAACCATACAACAAAAAGAAACTGCAATAAAATGGTAGGCACTGAACCAATGTATCTGAAAGACAGATCAAAGACTGAACCACCAATAAGAATTATCATTTCAAAGGTAACTGTTCTACATCTTGACAAAACATTAACACTGGATAAACAAAAAAGGAAGAAATATAAAAATACAAGTATTTACATTCACCACATTTAAGTGGTTTTAACAAGGACCCTAGAAAAACTAAAATAAAAACGGTAATAGACAAAAATTCAGAAATGAGAGAAGCCAAGAGTGCTAACTTTCTCATCTTTCATAGCAGAAAATTTATAATATTGAATAAATTTCCTAGCTTCTGAGTTATAATAAACATATAAAGTAATAAAAATAACTACTGAACAACAGAAAATAGTAAGTATATATGTATCAAAGAAAAAGAGAACTTAGAATATTTAAAACTGTAGGAAAACACATAATTAAGGCCAAGATGTCTGACACCAATAACTGTTAAATAGAATTAATTTTGACTATTATAAGAATAAGATTTATAGTGGGAGTCAACACCACACCTTCCAAAGATGGCAACAATATTTCCTGTTTCACACACTCATCTAGAACCTTCTTTCCACCATCAGGAAGTAAGGCTTAGTTACATTCCCTTGAATGTGGGCGGGTTACTAAGGCGCTCCTCCACCTTAGACAAGGTTGTAAAGATCGACTCAGCTCAGGAGATGAGCACCCCAAGCAGAGCCCTGACCCTCCATGTGAGCAGTCCAGCTGCCACGAGGCCGCCATGGAGAGACCCTCACAGAGATGTCTCAGCCCCAGCCCCCCTCCACTGTGCGGCCGACTGCAGCTGCTCTAGACCCCAGGCCCTGGCTGCTACCATAGCTCCTCCCTGTGAGATAAAATGACTCTCGTCCTAGGCCACCAAGTTTTGGGGTGATCTACTAAACAGTAACAGATGGGTGCAACAGGTTGCCAATCATTATCTCGAGAGAAAAAAAAACACTGCAGTACAGGCAGTAGTACCCTAGAAAACTGGGCAAAACGGAATCACAGGATCTGCTCTGCAGGACTTAGAGAACTTAAGAAACACAAGACGCGGCTGCCTACTCACTGTAAGTCCCTGAAGTTAAAGGAAGAGCTAGCACTAACGATGAGTCTCTGCCAGTCATCTTAATTACTCCAGAATTCTCCACTGCTACTCACCAGCCACTTCACTCTGAAGGAGAAGAGAGCACTGAAGGCAAATATCACCCACAGTACTGGACAGGCAATAAGCCCCAACCAGAAGATCCTTGATTCCGCCTCCGAAACAGTCTTACTGTCCTGAGGAGTTGCCTATAAAAGATTAAAGATAAGAGTAAATAACGTCTATCACCACTATAATTTTAGAAAATAATTTTAGTATGCTTTTTTCCAACTTAACAGCTTAGAATATTCAGGGCAAAACGGGCAGGCATCATGACTCAAAATAGTAAAGAGTGGCCTCTGGGAGGCTTCTAGTCAATTCTTCTTGCCTTTGTACTGATTATTCATAAGTAGCTCTGAATGATACTTTTGGGTAAGAATCAAGGAAATCAAGGTAATTCTCTTTTTTTGTTATTGTTTTGTGGTACTGGGGATGGAACCCAGGGGCTTTCTACCTCCGGGTTATACTCCCAGACCTATTTTATATTTTATTTGGAAACAGAGTCTCACTATGTTGCTGAAAGCCTCCCTTACTAAATAGCTGAGACTGGCTTTGAACCTGTGCAATCCTCCTGTCTCAGCCTCCCAAATACTGGAATTACAAATGTGCGCCACCACACCCAGCTCCAGTAATACTCATCCTAAAGATGTAAAAGGTCAAGGATTACCACTCAGAAGGGCAAAAAACAAAATGGAATCAAGGATTCCAGACAGTGACCATGTCTCAGCAAAACGCAGGACTGTTCAAGGTTGCTGAGTTTTTTCAAGGTACAATTTGTAGTATTATGGCATACAGGCTCACTATGCACAACGCTCCTTTCTGTCAAAGCCCTTCCAAGCAGAAGTCACACAATTTAACTGGCACTGTCTCCAAGGAATTTGTCCTCTGCCCCCCAAACCGAGTTCCACGGGGAACGGAATGCTCATTACATACTAATAGACTAATCTGAAACAGACAAGGGGCCCCCTGGGCTCCTCAGGGCACAGGCTTCAAGAAGAGAATGAGATTTAGGTTTTCTATTCAGCTGCAACCCTTCTTTCTACCCACAAGTAAAAGATGACCATAAATGTAGAGGGAGAATAAGATTAGGAGCAGTTATCCGCTTGGACATGGAGGGCTGCACTGAGACACCCAGTAAAGCCGCCAACCTGGGAGACATCAGAAAGAGATCTTTCACCAGCACCCCCAACCGGCTGCTGAGCGGGCCACATCAACTCTCACCCAACTGCCTCGCAGAGGAGTCTATCCTGTGCACACCTGTTTCCAGTTTGAACAAGACCGGAAAATGTACTAAGTTTTAGGAGGCCACCTGGATTAGTAATGACATGGCAAGTGATCTGGGGTAGCACTTTCAATTTTGAATACTTCCTCCGGTAATCATCAATCTACACCTAAGCTACCAGACGACAATAAGAACGTAGCTCACCTTCCTGGACTCAAACACCCAATGGCTCTTTCCGTCCTCATCAATATGATTCCACCAGCGCAGGCCGACCATCAGTCTACCGGTGACATTCTGGGAAAGATTAAGAAAAACACACTTTAAAAGCATTACGTCACGCACTCTAAGATCCTGTCTCAGTATAACATTTCCTAAACAAGTCTTCACATGCCTCCATATATGCCCCAAATATTTCTATTACCTCCATAACAGCCAGTTAACAAAGACCACTGTGCATCAGACCCGGCTAATAGAAAATAATAAATAAAAGGGCGATGGCGTGCCAGCACGGGCAAAGGTTAGCGTAAGCAGAACTCGACCCGTAAACATCACCTCTCGTTTCCCCCACCAAATTTCTGCCTTTTCTCCAATTCTCTAATTCTTTCCTATGCTCTTTGGCTACTGACCTTTCCCCACATATCCTGACTGTAGCTACATGCATTTTAAAATGACATCCCTAGAAACAGAGTAATATTTTCATATAACCTACGCATATATTCCCAAATACATTAAATCAGCTCATACCATGAAGATGCTATGTAAATAGCTGTTAGGCTGTATTGTTGGGGGAATAACAAGAAAAAACGTCTACACATGTTCTATACTGATGCAATTATTTTCCTCAGTAGTTTCAGCTTAGTTGAATGTGTAGTCAAATGTGTAGGTGAACGTAGGGCTGTGGATACAGGGGGCTGACTGCATCTCAATATAAATTCTTTCATTTATAATTTTGTATATATTCTTTTATGTATTTAAAAACACTGTAGTTTCATGAGATAATAAAAGGGGTCCATGACACAATAACAAAAATAACAAAAAAAAAAGGTTAGGGATCCCTGTATTTAGATGACGTGGGAGCAAGAGGAACATTCAGATAAGAACAGCAGGCACAGAAGCCCCGAGGAGGAAAGGCAAAGTAAACATCTGTGAACTTGGTGGCTAAGTGGATGTGGGCAGGAAGGCTCCTAGAACAGTTTCAAGTTCCTCCATGTCCCATTCTCCAATTCTTTACTTTCTGTTTTTGTCTTTATTTTTACCAATTTCTCTCGGGCTTTTGTTTTTGACATTTCTAAAACTAAGTACTCCATTATTTTCATCTTTTTTTTTCTAATAATAAAGCCTTTAGCCTATTGGTATTCCTCTAAATTCAGTTTAAATTTTAGAATGTATTTTGATTAGAATATATTTTAATTGCACAGGATTTCTGGAAGATGTCAACAGTCTGTATTTAGTGTTTTCTTTTTAAACCAGGCTAACTAGCAGATTAACCTGTTAAAAGAAATTCCAATTTTGATACTATTTTCTACTGAGGTCTAGTTTTTTTTCCCACTCGACCAAAAAATGTAGGTGGTGCTTTGGGTATTTTGATTTTCTTCAGTGATAATTGATAAATTTTTAAAATGTTCCACAGATTCTAACAAAATATCTGTAGAGACAAAATTCCAAATACTGCTATTTTTTATTTTGTGTGCTGGAGAGGGGAGTATTAGGGATTGAGCCTAGGGGCATTCTACCTGAGCTACACCCCCAGCCCTATTTTATTTTTATTTTGAAAAAGCATCTCAAGAGGTTGATGAGAGTCTCAGTATCTGCTCAGGCTGCCCTCGAGCCTGTGGTCCTCCTGTCTCAGCCTCCCAAGGACTGGGATTACAAGACTGTGCCACCACAGCTGGCTCAAATACTGCTATCACACTGACCTTGTTAATTATCTTTCAGATACTTTAAAAGCCTTGTTTTTGGTCACTTCAAAGACTGGTTTGTAAGACTCTGCCTCTCTGAGTTACCCCCCTCAGCCCTTTTTTATGTTGAAACAGGGTCTGGCTAAGTTGCTGAGGCTGGTCACAAACCTGCGATTCCCTTTTCTGGGCCTCTCAAGTACTGGGATTAAAAGTGTGGACCACCATGCCCGGCTTTCTATAAACTTTTAACGTTCTAAAAACTGTCTGGATCAGTGGTTATGAGTAGGCTTGTAATATCTTACTGATCTTTGAATCACTATACATGTCTCTGAAATTCCAAAATTAGTCCCCCCCCTTTTTTTTGGCCTTTGACTCTCCAACCATGTTTTTACTACAAAAAATTTCAAACACACAGAAAAGGTAAATTTTACAGCGAATACTCAACTACCTACCACCTAGAGTCTACCCTTAACAGTTTAGTGCAATTTACTACATATTCATCTGTTAATCTATGCGCCTGTCTACCCACCCACCCACCTATTTCTCAATCCATCACTGCCTTTGATTCTGAGACCCCACTCATTCTTTTTTATCCCCTGTAGCAGAGTTTCTCAAAACTTTGACACAACTGTGTGTGTGTGTGTGTGTGTGTGTGTGTGTGTGTGTGTGTGTGATGGTGGTACTGGGGATTGAATCAAGGAGCGTTCTACCCTCATCACTATTTTATTTTTTATTTAAAAACAAGATTTCATTAGGTTGCTGAGAACCTCACTCAGTCGCTGAGGCTGGCTTCAAACCTGTGATCCTCCTGTCTCAGCCCCCCAAGTACCGGGATTATAGGCACACGCAACCACATCCCGCTACAATTGATGCTTTTAGCTAGATAATTTTTTGTTGAGGAGCGCTGTTCTGTGCATCTTAAGACATTCAGCAGCAACCAGTGTCCTCTGTCTACTAGATGCCAATATAATACCCCCCTTACCCCCAATAATCAAAAGTGTTTCAGACCCTGACAAATATCCCATGGAGAGAAAAACTCGCCTCTGGCTGAACACTACTGTCCTGGAGCACCCATAGGAGCCTCTGTCAAAGGTGGGGGCTTGTTAAGTACTTGTGGGGCAACTATGCTGAAGATTTATATAGAAATTACATATACAGCATACCTGCAAATCACCCTGAAGCCAAATACGTGCTATCGATTAGAAGCAACACGTAGTATCTTTGGTTGCCATTAATATTTATTTGTTTATAATTGATGAAGGCTGCCCTATGGCACAGGTAACTCAGTGGTATAAATAACCTACATATGCTCACATATATCTGGCATTAGAACAAAGAACAAGCCCAAAGTAATAAAAAGATGCATCAACACCAATCCCCAATGTTAAGTTTCATATAAAACTCATGAATACAAATTATTCAAAAATCACACTAAACACAATTCAAAAATAAAAGCAACCAAACCTACCTTCACTGCCCAAAAGTCACACGACAACAACAAGATAATTGTCACCATACAGGCAATAAAGCTGCTGCTGAGCAATTCACAGAGAAGGTAGACCACGATGGCACTGACGCGAAAGAACAGGTGGAAAAACGATGCCACCGGGTGTCTGAAAACCAAAACATAATGTGAGAAATGCAGTTACAATCCTCTGCAGGCGCCAGCAAATGCAGATGAAAATGTTTTAGCCATGGCACAAACATGAAGAGTCTGTCAAAACAAAAGGACTTAAGGAACCAAGCCACCTACCTAACTACCCTGCTGCCACAAAGGATGTGAAGTAAACATGACTTTAGCATTTCTATAGATGTAAATTCTCACACACACAAAAAAAAAAGGAACAAGAGACTTTACCTAGCTTGGATTAATAAATCATGCCCAAAAAACGCCCAGGCCCTAAGAAATCACTTCAGGCATTAATGCAAAGTCAGCATCAAGCAATGATTTTGTTTGTGTTTTAACAACTTTACTGAGATATGATTCACATATGATACAACTCACCTATTGAAAGTATACATCTTCCCAGCATTTGCAAGGCTGAGACAGGAGGATCTCAGGTCACAGCCAGCCCCAGCTATTTAGTGAGGGTCTTGGCAACTCAGTGAGACCCTGTTTCAAAATAAAGAATAAAAAATAGGGCTGGGGGTGTAGCTCGGAGGTAGAATGCTACTGGGTTCTATTCCCAGTCCCTCAAAAAAAAAAAAAAAGTAAATATACATCTTAATTATTTTTAGTATATTCACTTATGCAACCACCATAATCAATTTTACAACTTTTAATTACTCCAAAAAGAAACTCTGTACCCAGCCCCCACAGGTCTAAGCAACTGATTATCTACTGTCTATAGATCTGCTTACTGTCGACATTTTGCATAAATAAAATCATACAGTATTTGGTCTTTGGTGACTGGCATCTTTCATTCAGCATAATGGTTTCAAGGTCTAAGGTTGAGGTCAAATCTTATTTCATTAAGTATATTTCTTTAAAGAACTAAATTTAGAATACAAGTATATTTGGCTTGATGGTTTCATGTTATTTATAGAAGATAGAATCCTGAAGTTTGTACAATAATCAAAATGTAATGTATCTATAAATATTAAAAATGGTTCATTCTTAGAAAACAAGTAGCATAGAATTTAAAACATTGTTCAAATAATTCGATTTGTTGATTTGAAAACTCAATATTAAGTAACATTCTATATGCCAGTAAGCCCCAAGAAAACCGTCAATTATCTTTGCCTCATACTGAATCAAACTAACACACAAAATTCACAAGCATACTAGAACCACTCTCACTAATCTATAAAGAGAACAACACGGGACACTAGTACAATTCGTGTAATTTATCGTGTACCTGATTTTGGATTTTTTGGGTCTATTAGATGTCTCTTCTTCTGCATCAAACAGTGAAACATCTTCCGTGTCATCATTGCTGTCCTAGTAGGAAAATTAAATATCCATGAAGCAAAATGAAATCCAGTATGTACATGTCTAATACGTGCATAGCTGCACGCTTCTCAAAATGAAAGATAAAATGATGACATGGTCACAGCCATGAGAAAGACACATGCAGATCCTCCACCCCTGAACAAGGTGACAAATACCCAACATGGTAACTCAAGAATCAGATGGGCTGTCAGCCCTCTGAGAAAACACAGGGTGCAGAAGGTGACAGCTCCTCTCAGCTCCTCTCTCCTAAGTCTCAAAGAAAGCTGAAGCCACTAGGGATAAACTTTCAGTGTTTTGGGCTCCTTCACAGAACCATCCAACTGCATCCTTATTTACATGCCTCCGTACAATACTTTCTCTTCTTTTCCAAGGCTTAACCAACTACTGGTGCTTGTAATCCCGTCTTTTCATGCCTTCTCAGAGGCTTGCGCCATCATTTTTCCTTTTATTTATGTTTTCTTGTATCTTCAAATCAGGTAGTGATGACACTTACTGCTCCCGGCTTAGTTATACTGTCTCGTCTCACCTCCCCATATTCTCGAACCTACCCACACCAAACCTAGAATACAGAGGGCGACACATCTGTACTGTTCACAGCGCTATGCCTGGAACCTAGAACAGTACCTAAGCCGCCTTAATCCCTCCGGAAATTATTTGTGAAGCAAAAGAAAAAAAATACTTAATCTAAGTGAGAGTGTACTGTAAACAGGTTATTTTTTAAGGAAGAGTTTAAAGCCGGGCACGGTGGCGCACGCTTGTCATCCCAGCATTCCGGAGGCTGAGACAGGAGGATCCGGGTTCTAGGCCAGCCTCAGCTACTTAGTGAGGCCCTCTGCAACTTAGCGAAACCACACTTCAAATTAAAGAATAAAAAATCGAGCTGGGGGGGGGGGGTGTAGCTCGGAGGTAGAATGCCCCTAGGTTCTATTCTCAGCACCACAAATTTTTAAAAAATCAAAATAAAATAAAAAGGAAGAGTTAATTCTCATTAATCTCCAGCCCAAAACCTGTGGACTATCGCTATTAAGGGCACACACGCGACGATCATCAACAACGTTAGTTTGGAAACAGAAAATTGAACGCGAGACTCCGGCAGTGTCGCCTACTCCCGGGACCGCAGCTGGGTCAAGACTGGGGAGAACCCCGAGATGCCCCGGGCCGCTCCCTGGAGGAGGGAGACCTCCCGTGCACCGAGAGTTTCTGCAGCCCCCCAGCTCTCGGCGCTACAGACGAGGGGCTCCCCGGCCCCCCAAGCTTGCCAGCTGAGCGCCTCCTGCCCACTCCTCCGCGGAGGCCTCGGGGCCCCCCAGCCTGGACAACTGCCCCCGACTCCCGCCGGCCCACTCCGCTTTTCCTCGAGCTCGGGCGGCACGAGCGGACGCGAACACAACGACCCTGAGACGCCCTGCTCTCACCCCTTGAACCCTACAGCGCCGCCACCTTCCCCCAAAGCGCACAGACCCTTACCTGCTGCAACATGACGGCCCCGCGCCAGCCCCACTTCCGGGAGCCACGTCAGCGCGTCAGCCGCCGAGTCCGGTCGGCAACTTACGCGACCCGGGCCTCGGGAGCCCGGAAGGGCCAACGTACAAGCTGCAATCCGGACCCACTTTCTGGATACACTTCCGCTTTGAGGCCGCGAGGCCGAGGGCGAGGCCGGATGTGGGCGTGGCTATTCGGGGACGTGACCGGATGCGGGCGGAGGTATCCGGTAGGATAAAGATGTGGGCGGGGCAGTTACGAAGCGGAACAATCCAGGATGTGGGCGGGGAGATCCGGGAGCGGAAAGATTTAGGGGCGGGACCATCCGGGGCGGGGCGATTTGGAGGCGGGATCACCTGGGGCGGGAAGATGCGGATAATGGAAGATCGGGCTTAGAGATAAGGGATGCCTGTAGAGCCGCGGACTGGCGGAAGAGAGTCCTGTCCTTTAGAAATAAAATCCTGGTGGGGAAGGAACTCGGCCCCACAGTCGGCTCGAAGGGAAAACTTTTGTGGTCTCTTACGGGAACAAGCTCCCACAGGCTTCAGGGCCTCGGTGTGAGGGGCGGGGCTTTATCCCAGAACTGTGAAGACACCGCCATCTCCCCATCCCCACCCACGGTGGGGGGGGAGGCTACCCAGTTTGTGAGGTTTACTGTAGCTGTGTCTCTGTTCTTTCTACTTCTGTTATGCATTCTATTTGAATTCATTGCCATCCTTTAAGAGTGTTAGGGCATTTGACAAAATGTTGCGTTTCGGCCTTTTTTTTAAGAAGCAAAAGATCTAGTTATGCTGTTCCATCCAACTAGTAGGATCTGCCCCCTTCAAATGGGACTTAAGCTACCCGACACCTTCCAATTGTTTAAAGAGAAACCCTGACACACTTGATATTAGTGACCTGCTTTGAGGAAAGGATGAATCCTGAGAAGGAAAAGCACATAAAAGATTCTTAAATGTAATATCAGCGTATTGAAAGCTTCCCCCTTTTGATTCTTCACTGAACTCATCTGAGTTTCATTGAAACTTTCATTTGAAACTTTCAATTGGAACTACGGCAAATTCCAGTGCCTCATGCTGAGATAATCCTACCACCTAATTGGCTAGAGGAGATGATAGCACTAAACTAGTAGTGATGTATGGTCTCTAATTTCCAGTGCTCACCTCCAAATACCACCCCCATCAACCAAATTGGACTGCCTTAGGTCTCACTGTTTTCCAGTGGGAATGTAGATACCAGTCTCTCCCGGCCTCCTCCTGTTCTCTTTGTTTATATCAATTCTTTGTTTCAGAGGAAGACAATTAGGAGTTTTCACATTAATTGCCAGGGAATTATCAAAAAGAGTTTGACAGAAAGAGAAAGAAGGCTAAATACCAAAACCCACTTGGTTTTCTGTTTAAGACATTGTAATTTCCCAAGGTTGGTTTAGATAAATACATTTGGTCCAAGTTCGGGGGCTGGTATTTTCCCCTGCTTCATGAAGTTATCAATAGGCAGACCTTTGATCTTCCGGATCCACGCAGCTCTGCTGGCTTTTCCTGGATTAACCACTCTCGTGGGCTTCCTGGCCTGATACTCCTTCATCTTGGCTTCCCCATACTCCTTCTCCTCCTTCACTGTCAACAGCATGAAGTCAGTGTCCATCCGAAGGGGATCCAGAGTCGTGTAGAAGCGAGGCCGTTCCCTCTTGAGAGACAGGATGGCTGCACCCACATGTGGCGCTAGCATGCGGTTTGGTTTAATGACCTGCATGCTGGTCAGGGGGCCCGCACTGCGCATTGCCCCTTCAATTGAGCTGGGCACGAGGTCTTCACCCTTTAAGTTGCCAGCAAACCTGGAGCGGATGATCATGGGCTGGGGTATGGTGGACTGGACTCTCGGACTATGCAAAGATTTTTTCAAGTTGGGCTGCAGTTTCTGGATTTCAAGAGGAACACTGGTTTGTGTCACATCTATGGGAGGATTGCTTAATCTCAACCGATCAACTTCGTGGTGAATTGATTTTCCTTTGAAATTCAGGACCTTCCTTGGGTATGAAATTCCAGGTCCCCAGGCATCAATAACTTGAGTTTGGGGCCTATGGGGGTAGGCATATTCCCCAGAATTATGGGCTTGTTGCAGGGCGTTGACAGTCAGGAGGAACTGGTCAGGCGAAATCAGGGTTTTCCAGGACTTTAGTTTTGTCTTTGGATGAATGGTCACTTTTCCAGGAGTTTCCAGTTGTCTCTGTTCTTGTGCTTTCTTCACATCGTCTGCTTCTTCAAAAGAAAAAAAGGAAAACAAGCAAATCAGCATCCCATGAAAGAATATTCAGTATTTATGCACGAAAGTTCAAGCCATTCTAACCAATACATACAGCGAGGTCTTGTTCCCAACAGGCCTGTCTCATGTGGGCAAATGTCCCTGATGATGTCAGAAATGATGACACCAGAAGTGACTTAACAGGTTTCTATGAATATGCTAGTACTTGTGCAAAATGGGTATTCGCTTGTGGGTGTGCACATTTTGAAGGCAACATACGTGAGTCCAGTGTTCCATACCTTGTTAATCAGCTTTTTGTGGCTATGACCAAAACACCTGACAAGAGCAATATTTAAGTCAGCTCTTCTATCACTGTGACCAAATACCTGACAAGCACAACTTGGAGAAGGAAAGGTTTATTTGGCTCAGGGTTTTAGAGATTCAGTCTGTGGTTGGCTGGCTCCAAGAAAGAAACCACATAGCAGGGTTCATGATAAATAGAAAAAAGCCACTCTTCGTCATGGAGGCCAGAAGTAGAGAGAGCAAGGGGAGAGGACAAGGGTCATATACATTCCTCATTCCCCAAGACCAGCGCCATTTCTTCCAGAAGTGACCCACTTCTTCCAGCCATGCACAGGTGCTGAACCTTGCTGCATTGGGGACTAATGCGCCTTTAGAGGAACATTCTAAACCCAAACATAATGAGCAACTTTGAGGAGAAAATATTTCTTTTTGTGCAACCAGCTCCACCGCTCTGGGCCTGAGGTAAGGCAGAACATCCATCATGGCAGGAGGATGTAGCAGAGGAGAGCTGCTCAGCTCCTGGCAGCCAGGAAGCAGAGAACAGGGAAGAACAGGCCAACGGCACTCCCCTAGTGTCCTACTTCCTCTGGCCACGTCCCACCTGCCTACAGTTACCACCTAGGAGTTCATTCAAATTACTAATCCAATGGATTAGTCCATGGATAAGGTTAAAGTTCTAAAATATAATCATTTTTGAAAGCCCCCCTCTAGGCAGTGCTGCATTGCCTAGCCATGTGAACTCTGGGAGGAAGGGCATTCCAGATCTAAATCATAACACATGTTCCTGAAACTTCTCTGTTTCTCATGTATGATTCACACAAAACGAGTCTTCACCATTTATGATAATGTCCCTATATTTTTCAATAGCAGTCTTATTGCAAACTTTGATCTCTGCCTTATTAATCATTGTCAATCTTGGGCATTTCCCAAAGTCAGACTGGCCTTCTGAGACTATGTCACCCCTGTGCAAGACAAAACATCTCAACATGACTAAAATGAGGCTCCTAAAGAGGAGTTCCCCCAAATGTTTTGAACAATAGCAGTGACTGCAAAAGCAGTGGTCAGAACAAGACAACACTAGCATATCACTTTAGGGACAAGACCTCTGACCTATATAAGACCATTAGAGTAACAAAGATGTCTTCACAGGTAAGCAAATCCATTGTCTATCCCAAAAAAGCTTTTAATTCCCTATAATGCCCTATGAAAACTTTATCCTCATTTTCAAAAAGAATAACTGGTTGACGAGAAGCAGAAGTCATCTTTCTAGTCCGGAATGTACCAAGCAAAAAAGTCTGAACTCCAAGCAACATGTAAAACTGTGTTATACATGTAATTTCCCTTGGCCAAATAGGTTTTATCTCAAGATGAACAGATTAAGATTAAATGAAATGTCAAATTATTCCCTGGACTTTATATTATTAGTTAATGTTATATTAAAACATATAAAACTGAGTGAGTTTAGATATTAAAATAACCCCTTCTCGTTTTAATCCACAAAGCAAAATTTTTCTCCTTTTATAAAATAGGGCTTGTGATGAGTTCATTGTTATCAACTTATCTTTTTCACATGATAATATATCTTGGACTTGTTTTTAAGTCAACACATACATGGATCCTCATTCAATTTTTAACTATCAACTAATATTCCATAGTATGAATTTTTATGTTCTACTTAACCATTGCCCACCAGTGAACACTTAGTGTGTTAATGATCAGTCTTAAAGAAATGTAAATGCTATTTTTATCATAAGCAAATACAAGATGATAGCACCCAGAGATGGCATGGGGGCTTTCAAAATTGTTAGTAGGAATGTAAATTGATACTGCATATTTAAGGGCAAATATGGCAATGTCTTTCTAGTTGTTTTGTTTTATTTGCTTGTTTGTTTTTGTACTTCTGGGGATTAAACCCAGGGCCATTCTACCTGTGAGCTCTACTCCCAGCCCTTTTTATTTTTTTGTTTTGAAACATGCTCTCACTAAGTTGCTGATGGACTTTCTAAAATTGCTGGAGCTAACTTTGAACCTGCAATCTTCTAGTCCCAGCCTCCTAAGTGATGGGATTACAGGTAACACCAGAATGCCAAGTTTATTCCTAGTTTTTAAATGGACTTGTCCTTCAACTCGCAATTTCACTGCTAGGACTTTACCCTACAGGTAGATCTCTGCGGGTCCATAGACATATGTATATACAAGGATATCCATTGTATATACAGTTCAGCCTTCATGAAACTTAGTTGTTTTGACCCAAATTTGAAACTGGTCTCTCCAAGGAGTTGGTTTCAAAGAAACACTAATATACTCATAAAAAAAAAAATTTGAAAAGCATTTGAAATTTTCCTAATGTCCTTTAAAAACAGCAAAGGTATACTCCAGCCATGCTATTCAGCAACACTTCTTAAATTCCCATCCTCATTTCTTTCTCCCTATCACCTTATCTCTCGTAAATAGCCCCCACCCCAAAGGCTCTCTCTCCTCTCCTGAAATCCCTATAACCGGCCCAACCTCCTTTTCTCCCTGCCCTTGTGCCCATGACTCAAGCTGATGACTTAACGCTAAGAAGCCAGGCGGCTGAATGGCGGGACACGGAGGCAGGCTGTGAGCCAGAGACTGCAAACGCCGACCTTACAGGTCCTCACAATGTGGCCTCAAGCTAATAAGGGGATGATTAGGAAAACCAGTCACTCTTAGGAGAAGGCAGGAATTATTTTCAAAAACAAGAAGTGTTAGCCTGCTGCAAAACAAAATGGAGAGGATCTTGCCACTAACTCAGAACACAGTGCTCACCTGTCTTGTCTGCTTTCTCAGATTTAGTTTCCAGGTGTTGCCCATCATATATTTCACTTGCATCTTTATGGACAGGACCAGCTCTCTTCTTGCCATCTTTTTGGGATGATTTTGGCTTCCCTTGGCTCTGAGGTACCTCTGTTGATGAAGCTAAATTAAGATTGAGAAAGAAACTGGTCAGTATCTAATTCAGTTAGGTCTGAATGATTCGGCATAGTAATCATATAACTGATGCTAATGGAGGCTCATAATTCAACTTATTTTGTCATGACGGACTAAGCAGTCGCTGAAGTCTAAGGTCTAGTTCACGCTCTGACTCCCATCCCACACACATTTCCAACTGATTATCAAGCTTAAGGCATAATCTAAAACTCTTGGTTTTTGAAGACATAACCAATTAATTGTGTGACATGCTTGGAAGTGATCTCTATGAATCTGTGGGTCCAACTTCATGCCACATATTATGCTGGTAAAAGGAAGGACTCTTACTATAACTCAAATAGAGTGTATTCTTTAAATGCAATAAATGGTGTGAGCCATCACACACACACACACACACGCACGCATCTGCTTCATAACTAATATTTTCCAGGTGCAAGTACTATCTTTTGGAGGTCTAAAGATAATACATTCCGCATAGAACATTTTCAGGCTAATACAATTTTTTTTTTTTTTTTTTTGGTGGTGGTACTGGGGTTCCTGGAAACCCTTCTACCTCCGGGCTACACTCCCAGACCTATTTTATACTTTTTTATTTGGAAACAGGGTCTCTTAAGTCAGCACAGCTGGCTTTGAACCTGCGCGATCCTCCTGTCTCTGCCTCCTAAGCACGGGGATTACAAGCGTGCACCACCACGCCCGGCTGATACTAATTTCTATATAAATATTTATGTCATTTATGTTTGGTTTGGGGACGGTATGAGATGTTGGTTGCTTGGGTGTTTGTTTGGGTTTTGTTTTTGGTTTGGGTACTGGGTATTGAGCCCAGGGGCATTCCTCCTTCAAGCTACATGCCCACCCAGCCCTTTTTTATATTTTTCGCTTTGAAACAGGGTCTTGCTAAGTTGCTGAAGCTGGCTTTGTGCCTGTGATCCTCCTGTCTCGGTCACCCGAGTACTGGGATTATAGCTATGTGCCAACATACACAGCTGTTTGTCTTGTTTTAGTGGCAAGTATGAAGTCTACTTTTATATGCTGTATAGAGATCTAATAAATTTGAAATTAGGGGCCATGAAAATCCAGAGATTCCCTTTATGTGAACAACAGAATTTTTGGTGGACCAAAGAGAATAACTCCCACCTTCCTGAAGAGTTAGAATTCACATGATCAAGAAATACTTGTCCAAGTCAGGAGTGGTGGTGATCACCTGCAATCCAAGTACTTGGAAGGCTGAGGCAGAAGGATCACAGGTTCAAAGCCAGTGTTGGCACCTTAGCAAGACCTTGCTTCCAAATAAAAATAAATCAATAAATAGGGCTGGAGGTACAGCTCAGAGGAAGAATGCCTCTGGGTCCAATCCCCAGACACACACACACACACACACACACACACACACACACACACACACACGCGCACATGTGCATGCACACGCCCTTGGCCAAAATAGCTCACAAAGAAACTGGTCCCAGTGACCCCTCCTCTACTTCATCAGTTATCACTAAAGTTGCCCACGATGAAGCTCTTTTACCTGAGGATAGCTTGGTTGGATTCAAAAGCACCCGGGGCTTGGGAGATTTATTCTGTAGCTGCTCCTGGACTAGCATTTGCTTACTGGATACCGAGTCTCTCAGGCTCTGGACCTGAGTGCTAGACTTGGAGACAACATCCATGAGGCTGCTTCCGTCCCTCTCCTCCTCTTTCTCCTTAGTCTTCTTTTTGCTTCTTTCCACAGAGTACTGCCACTTTACTGGCTCAAACTGGAACATGAGAATATTGCTCTCTGTGTTGACCACCATCCTGGAACCAAAACAAGATCACCCACAAAACAAGCATGCAGACCACCAAAACATGGACTGTGATTACTGCCCCATCTGACCCCTGGGCCAAAGGAGCCATGCCCGGGCAGTGACCATACAGTCTAATAGAGGGCGCCAGGGGTCGGGAATGATGAACGCCATTAGGCCGTACAGCAGGGGTGGGTAGCTTCATAACTTTTTCCTTTAGCATAAACACGGCGCATATGCTCTGATTGCTTTGCTTCTCGAGTTGGAATACTTTTTCAATAGGCTTCCGCTCCCAGAGTGAGTGCCAGGCACCAAGGGAGCCCAAAGCACAATCTTAAGTACTCTGCACACAGATATCTTCAAATTCCATCCTTTTCAAGACCCAGAGCTTCCAGACACAATGGTTTCTACTTCTGTGATAGGAATAAAATCTACTGGGCAAGAGACTACTCGTCTTCTGCTGACCCTCCATACGAGGGTCCCACACTTTCCTCATTCTGTCCCTCTAGGGTCTCTGGACATACTCCAGGTGTAGCCATACAAAGCAGGATGATTTTTCTCTTTCCTAAACCCATATGTATGGTCACTTGCCTTCCCCCTGCCCCTCGTACCACCTCCCGCCACACATCGGTTTCTGTCATTTTGTCATTTACACAAAACACACTGCTTTCCTCTCTCTCTGCATCCAGATCTCCTATAACTATACACAAGAAATGGAAATAGTACATATGTTTTCCTCGGCACTCCAAAGGCTGCAGTTTGAAGACCTGAACTGTCAGTGCAAGTTTCCTAGAAAACTGATTCACTGGGGCTGGAAATATTGGAATGGAATTTGGGGCACCGAATTCCATTAAGAAATCCCTTGCAGTCAGGCAGGGTACTTAGTACTTTGGAAGAAAGGAAAGGAGGATTGCCAGTTTGAGGCCACCTTCAGCAACAACTTCCAGAAGTTCTGTTCCAAAATAAAAAGTAAAATAGGGCTGGGGGGGGGGGTGGCGCAGAAGTAGAACACCCTTGGATTCGATCACCAGTATACACACACACACACACACACACACACACACACACACAAACACACACACACACACACCCCCCACGAGAGAGAGAGAGAGAGAGAGAGAGAGAGAGAGAGAGAGAGAGAGAGTTGATTGATTGATTTCATCTCTCCTTGGATGCTTTTAAAGCATTAAAGCTGATTAGGGGAGATGGGTGCTGTGGATAGAACCCCGGGCCTCAGGAATGCTGAGCAGGTAGGTGCTCTACTGCTGAGTGACACTCCAGCTCTTGATAGCATTATTACTCTGGGCGGCTGAAAGCATGATCAGAGAGCACATGGGCCGCATACTAGCAGAATGCTCCTGACAAGGGAACATACCCATTGCACAATATCCCCCCCAAGAACGAATTCAGAGTTGGAGTGAACTCCGATTGTTAGGTTTTGCGCAAAGCCCCATTTGTCCTCCACGAGACTACTATTGCATGATATCCCAAGATGGAGGGAGACACTGCCCGCTCTCCCCTCCCTCCTGCCCACAAACCCAGAGCTTGTGTCCCCGAGAACAGGAAACCATCCCACCGGAATTGCTCACGGTTCCGACCTCCACACCTACCACCCACCTGTTGCCCTGGAAAAAGAAGGACAGCACAGGATCACCTCTGGCATTGACCTTGATCACCTTCAGACAGTTTCCATTGAGGAAATTGTAGATGCGGATCTTGCCATCTGCGCAGGCGCTGATGACCCGGAGATAGAGGAGAGACACATGGAGCACCTCCCTGGAAAGGGACAGAACAACAGGCAGCACCCGGCTCCTGGCAAACGGCTTGAGCTTCCCCGTCATTTGGGGTCCTTGGGGTGTGGTTGGGAGGTGGTGGTCATAGCTATCTTGGAAGTAGCATTTGCTACTTTTTTTACTCTTTATTTTTTTTATTTATTTATTTTTTTGGTGGTACTGGGGGTGGAACCCAGAGGCTTTCTACCTCCGGGCTATACTCCCAGATCCATTTTATATTTTATTTGGAAACAGGGTCTCACTAAGTAGCTGAGGCTGGCTTCGAACCTGCGCGATCCTCCTGTCTCAGCCTCCCAAGAGCCACACCGGGCTTTACTCTTTATTTTGAAACAGGGTCTCACTGAGTTGCAAAGGGCCTCACTAAGTAGTAGCTGAGGCTGTCCTCGAACTGTGATCCTCCTGTTTCAGCCTCCCGGATGCTGGGATTACAAGTGTGCGCCACCACGCCCGGCCTCTTATTTACCGTTTTGATTCTGTTATTATTTGGCTTTATAATATCCCCTTCCCCCCCCAAAAGCTTGTGTGTTGAAAGCATGGTCCCCAGTGCTGGGAGGTTCAGATGTGGGTGTGGCTGGAGGATGTGGCCCCTGGGGGCATGGCCTTGGGAGCTGAGTAAGTCCTTCATCTCCTTCTCTTGCTCCTAACTCTCTGCTTCTGATCACCAGGACCAAGAGCAGCTTTTCTCCACCATACGCCCTGCCACCATGGCTTCTGCATCAGATCTACCCAACCATGGACCGAAACCTTTGAAACCACAAGCTCCAATAAGCCTTCCTTCCTCCAACTTCCTATCAGGCATTTCAGTCAGTGATGAAAAAGCTGACTAAAACATATTCCCTTTAGAATAGTATTATTATGTAATACTAAAAAGAAGAACAAATTAATACCATTTGCAAGAAGATGGAAAGTTCTGGAGAGCATTATGTTAAGTGAAACCAGCCAAGCACAGAAGGAGAAGGTACATATGTTTCCTCTAATATGCCCAAACTAGGGAACGTAGAGGATACCAGTGGTACTCCAGGTAATGGAGGGGAAATACCAGCAAAGTTTGAATGGAAAGATAGGAGAGGAGGAAGGCTGAACTTGATTAATGAGGGTATACATCCAAATATGTGTAAAATTATGAATATGGTATGGTTACCCTGGACAATCATTGGTGGGAGGGGAGAAGGGAAAACAGGGGCTGGGGGGGCAGCGGGCATCAAGTATAGTTTAAATGTACACCATTTATGTTCAACAAAAAATTTAAAAAATAAATTAAAAAAATAAAAAGAATAGTATTATTATGTAAAAGAGAAAACAATGAGAAGCAAAAAAATCAGGAGATAAAAAGGATTCTCTTTATATAAGACAACACCTTAAAAAGAATCGTCTAGCCGGGCGTGGTGGCGCACACTTGTAATCCCCGCGCTTGGGAGGCAGAGACAGGAGGATCGCGCAGGTTCGAAGCTAGCCGTGCGCGCTGGCTTAGGAGACCCTGTTTCCAAATAAAAATGTAAAACTAGGTCTGGGAGTGTAGCCCGGAGATAGAAGGGCTTCCAGGAACCCCAGTACCACCAAAAAAAAAAAAAAAAAAAGAATCGTCTCTGTTCTGTCATTCTTTAACGAATGCATACCCTTAACATCCTAAAGTAAAGTTGTACCAGCAATGAGATTTATGTGTGCTCTTTCATGGTAACCTGCAGGAAAAGGGAGGGAGTAGAAGATCTACACAGTTGCTGTCAACAAAACCCTCCACGTAACAAAAGCTGGATGCAAGCTGGACTGTACATATGCAGCGCCTTCAATTCTGATAGGTCTGATTACCCCCATTCCTGTTAAGGTACCGAAAAGTTGGATTTGATGTCACCAGTTTATTGGCTCCTATACACAAAGCAAGTTCATCATTCCCTGCCACCTCTACCCATCCAAGTCTGCGACGGTTTGCATATGGCTTGAGTATGTCCTGCAGTGGTTCATGTGCTGGAAGCTTGGTTGAAAGGTGATGAAATTCCTCAGGTGGAGCCTAGTGGAAGGCATTGACAAAGACTAAAGCCTTCTATGTGGTGGATGTGGGTCTTTTAATATTCTGTAACAGTGACCATCCTCTGAAAATATGAACAGATAGTTTTTTAACAAATATATAATGGGGGCCCACCATGGGACATACACTGTGATAGTCACTGTGATGGCCATTATGATAGACACTGGGGAGGGAGTTCCCTCAGAAGGGATTAATGTAGTTCTCACAGGATCCCAGTTAATTTTTGCATGAGTAGACTATTAAAAAGAAAAACCACCGGGCGTGGTGGCGCATGCTTGTAATCCCCGCGCTTGGGAGGCGGAGACAGGAAGATCGCGCTGGTTCAGATACAGGCTCGCTGGCTTAAGAGATGCTGTTTCCAAATAAAAAATATAAAATAGGTCTGGGAGTGTAGCCCGGCGGTAGAAGGGCTTCCAGGAACCCCAGTACCACAAAAAAAAGAAAAGAAAAAGAAAAAGGAAAGCCACGCCATGCACTTGGTCCCTTCTACATGTGTCTGGTTCCATATCTATTTCTCTGTCATGTTGTAATGCACTCAAGCAGGCCCTTGTCAGAGACTTAACAGATGGGTTTGCCTGGTCTTAAACTTTGAGGCTCCAAAATTGTGAGATAAACTCTTTTTTAAAAATAAATTACCAGGCTTTGGGTATTTTGTTATAGTAGCAGAAAGTGGACTAAGACAGAATCCATCCATGACCTACCTCATATGCTACCTGCTGCCCCAAAGCCTATCTCTTATCTCCATCTCCTTCTCATCATGCACATGCACAAACTTCAGGTAGACTGCCAGATCCTCTTGGGCACGGCTCTTGTCACAGTTATCATCGCATGCCCAGCAGGTATCACAGTGCATGTCCCATAGTGAGCCCCCAATATATATTTGCTGTAAAAGTGTCTGCTCATATTTTTAGAGTATGGTCACTGTTTACGGAATGTTAAAAGAATCATATCCACCACATACCAAGGCAGATGAAGACTTTTCATGGCCCTAACCACTAAGAAAACAAACATAACAAAAACCTTATAAAAGGCAAGAGCATTCTTAACATATTTTAAAAAAAAATAGCAAGGAGACCAATATGGCTCAAACCCCTTCTTATGAGACTAGATAGATAGATGAAAGATAGATGGGTAGGTGGATAGATTAGATAGATAGATGATAGATAGATAGATAGATAGATAGATAGATAGATAGATAGATAGAGACAACACGCTACAAAATAAGTATCTCAAAGCCCAACAAAGTTCTAATCTTTCCAAGATGGGAATATGGTAACTTTTTTGGTGCCTAGTACCCTGAACACATCTTAATCTTCCCAAGAGGCAGTTCAGGACTGGAAGAGATTCTCTGTAATAGAAGGGTTTGCCTTATTGTGTCTTTCTTTTGACTTTGCTGAGCTGGGCCTACATTTCTCTTGAGTCACTGTGACCTCTGGTAGTTCAGCCTAGAACTACCAGATCATTGGAGCCTTGTGATTGAAAACACAGGCTTTGGGATCAGGAAGGCTGGGATCAAAACCCAACTCTACCATCCACTGGCGGTGTTACCTTGAGAAAGCAAGGCAACCTCCAAGTCTTCCATTTCTGTTCTGCAAAAGGGAATAGTCACTTCTGCCTCCAAGGATGGCTTTCAGGATTAAATTAATGGAGGCATTTTAAAAACCCGGCCCAGTACTTCACACAGTACTGGTTATGATGGTCTTGAAATAGCTTAGTGTCCTTTCAGGTTGTGTTCCTGTCCTAGAAGGAAATTACTTGACTCTTTCTTTGCTCTCTCCTTATCAAAGACACCACAAAGCGACATCATTCCACTTTTCCATAATAGCAACGGAACTGACGGCAACTGCCAGAACCAACTCGTTTCAGAATCCTAGAAAGAGCCAAAGGCTTGCGGCCACCCAGCGAACACTTAGACAAGAATAATGGTCTTGGTGCCAGTGAGACCAATCTGTTCTCTGGCATATTAACTGAGCCCTATTCCCATTTCCCAGCCCAGTAGGAGCTATGGAAATAATAGCCTGAATTCCTAGGACTGGAGCAGGAGATCAGACTTCATTCACAGGGAAATATTTGACCTGCCTGGGGGTTTCTTGACAGACTGGCTCAAAAGGTTTGTCTCTTATTTTTGCCTGACCAATAGTTTGGAAACCGCTACCTGGGAGACATTTGTTGACGCTATTTACAGGAAAGTGTCTTAGTTCCCGCTACCTATGCCAATAGGTGTCCACTGGAGCAAACAATACATTAATCAAAATGGTTGGGAGGAAGTGTTGGGGAAGGAATGAAATGTTCATAGAGTTTTGGAATATTCACAAGAAACTAGACGGTCACACACATGTCCAGGGCAGTGCACATGCTTAATACGGACCTGGGTTGGTTGTGGTATCATATACCTGTAATCCTAATCCTTGAAAGGCTGAGACAAGAGGATTGCAGGCTCAAGGTTAATCTCGGCAACTTAGTGAGTCCCTGTTTCAAGACAAAGCACAAAGCATGGGAGGTACTGAGGTGTAACTTGGAGGTAGAATGCTCTTGGGCTCAGTTCAAAAAAGAAAGAAGGGAGGGAAGGGAGGAAGGGAGGAAGGAAGGAAGGAAGGAAGGAAGGAAGGAAATGAGAAAAAAAAGAAAGACAGACATAGGAAAGCCTTAAGCTTTTACCTCTGGCTAACCTTGCTGTTCTGTGCCAGCAGAAGGAAGTGAAGACTAAGACAAGTCAAAGAAGAAATCAGAAAGGAAATCAGAAGATATTTTGATGAATGAAAATTAAAAGGCAGAATAACAAAACGTATAGGATACAGCTAAAGCAGTGCTCAGAGGAAAACTTACAGCAGTAGAGGCCTACATTTTTCCAACTGATAACCTAAACTTTTACCTTAAGAACTAGAAATGAATCAGTCTAAACCTAAGTCCAGCAGAAGGTGAAAAATAAATAAAGATTATAACAAAAATTAATGCAATAGGTAATTGAGAAACAATATAGAAAACAAAGTCGGTTCTTTTTAAAAAAAAATGAACAAACTTTGAACTACACAATTGGGAAATCTTTCCTTAGACTGACCAAGAAAATAAGAGTACAGTCCGATCGTTAGAACTCCCCAGAAAAGCAATCTGTTAAATTAGTGCTTGTTACCAGTCAGCTAGATATAGTTAGTAAGCACTGATATCTACACCTCACCCCTCTATGATAGTACTGTAATTTCCTCCTTGAGGTCAATGTTTGATAATCCAGATGACATATAAAAGGCATACTGGTAGTTACAAAAGGAAGGGGCTGGATAAGTCCCTAGACACAGGTGCTTCCTGGCACCCAACTGTTAATGATACAATGCTTCAGACAGACATCCATATCCCCTTACACCCCCCACATGTCCAGTGTGCCTGCTTAAAAGGGTCCCCTGAGAGTACAAGAAAATCTAGAGTCACCGCTTAGTAAATAAAGTATCCTTCGATAGATCCCCTGGAGCCGGGCATAGTGGCTCATGCTCGTAATCCCAGCATTCGGGAGGCAGAGACCAGAGGATCACAGTTCATGGACAGCCTCAGCTACTTAGTGAAACCCTTTGCAACTCAGTGAGACCCTGTTTCAAAAGAAAATAAAGACTGAAAATAGGACTGGGAGTGTAGCTCAGAGGTACAATGCCCCTGGGTTCCATCCCCATTACTGGAAAAAAAAAAATAGATCCCCTGGAAAAATCTACTTACTCTTTTAATCAATTAAGATAATAGTTTCCTGGAACCATTTTAGATATACTCAGGAGAAGAAGCACTATTCTATTCATGTAGTCTAAGAATGGTATCGAACACTCTTTAAAGCCAGTGGCCAGCGCCCGGCGTGGTGGCACACACTTGTAATCCCTGTGCTTGAGAGGCGGAGACAGGAGGATGGTGCAGGTTCAAAGCCAGCCTCGCTGGCTTAAGAAACCCTGTTTCCAATTTTTTTTTTAAAAAAAAAAAGTATAAGATAGGTCTGGGAGTGTAGCCCAGAGGTAGAAGGGTTTCCAGGAACCCCAGTACAGTACCACCAAAAAAAAAAAAAAACCCACAAAACAGTGGCCATGGCAGAATCATTCATTGACCACAATACCCTTTCCAACTTCAAGATGTTTCCTAATTGGCCCCAAGTGTCCACCGCCACCAAATTTGAATTGGAATGCAAAATGAAATCCATTTGTTATCCTGGAATAATAGCTAGCCCACTGACTTGTCAGTATAAACTTTTTTAAAAAAAAAATCCTTTGTTATAGTTAAGCCTTTGTCACTTGGATCATTTAAAGCTTTTATGAACACAGGCTTCCTAGGATAAAGGCCAATTAATTTCAAGAATTTTTAAGTTTATATAACTAGCATAATTTTTTGGGGGGTGGCTCTTCCACTCTTTATATGTCTGATTAAATAACAGATGTAAAAATTCATCATGTGTGACATATGTATAAAATTTCAACAACTCCTCACGATCCACAACTAGTAATCATAGCTCTCTCGAGGGAAACAAGTGAGAGTAGGGAAGAGAATGGCCAGAAGAGAGAGTGATGGGTGACAGGTGGGAGAGAAAGCGGGGGAAGCAGATGAGAAGCAGAGAGAAGGAGCAGAGGGACGGATAGAGCAAAGCGCTCAGTCTAGGCCGCTACAGAAGGAGGGAATGCCGTATTCGTCGGTCCCCTCTTCCCCGGCACCTACTTGGGATGCTTGAAGGCCATCAGGCATCGCTCATACTTTCCCACCATGCTCCACGCCATGACCAGGCCGTCAGTGCTTCCTGAGAGGAGATGCCACTGGTCAAAAAACAGGCACTTCACAGCTCCCTCGTGCCCACTGAGAGTCTGCAAGAAATGACGCCATTGTTCTTATCCCCTCTCCAGCTCTTGCCGTGACATACTGCTTTCATCCATGGCTGCCGTGTCCCTCTCTGAATGTTCCTGTGCTGATTTTACTTCTGCTTTAAGAAAGTCAGAGAGGTCCATGCTCCCTCTCTGCAGAGCACTTTCTGCAGCCCAAGAGGAAAGAGATCAAGGAGGGGCCTTATTCTTGGTGGGTTTGGGGGTGGTTCCATCTTCCTGGAACACCAGAGAGGGCCAGAAATCCCTCTCCTCTGCTGTTAGAAGTATGAAGGCCAAGGTGTTCCATCATTGTAATTTGCCAGGACCCAGAAGACACAGGAAGGGACATCCCATTCCTGCAACTGAGGTTCAATTATAATGACAAGATTGGTGGGGGGAAAAATCCACAAGTCAAGCCAGGCACTTCTCACTATTTTTAGAGTTTGTGTCTGCAACATTCCCCACAACGGCTCAGGTATTGAAAGGCATGTCCCCAGTACAACAACAAAATGCCCTGAAGGATTAATAATTTGAATGGATTTACAGGGTCGTAATTTAGGCAGATGGGTTATGGCTAAAGGAGGTAGGTCATGGGAGGTGTGGCCTTGGGCACTATGTCTGTCTCTGGTTTTACTCTGTTGCGCTCTCTCTCTCTCTCTCTCTCTCTCTCTCTCTCGCTCGCTCTCTCTCTCTCTCTCTCTCTCTCTCCTCTGCTCTTTTCTTTTCTCTTCTTCTTCTTTTTCTTCTTCTTCTTTTTTTCTTCTTCTTCTTCTTCCCCTCTCTCTCTCTCTCTCTCTCTCTCCCTCTCCTCTGCTCTTTTCTTTTCTCTTCTTCTTCTTCTTTTTCTTCTTCTTCTTCTTCTCTTCTTCTTCTTCTTCTTCTTCTTCTTCTTCCTTCTTCTTCTTCTTCTTCTTCTTCTTCTTCTTCTTCTTCTTCTTCTTCTTCTTCTCTCTCTCTCTCTCTCTCTCTCTCTCTCTCTCTCTCTCTCTCTCTCTCTCTCTTCCTCTCCTTCTCTCTGGTTGCCCTTGAGTTGAGCCCAGCTTTCCTCCACCAAGCCGTGCCACCATGATGTCTGCCTTGGAGTCAGCCAACTGTTGACTTTACCTCTGAAACCATGACCCAAATAAACTTTCTTCCTTTGTGTTGTTCCTGTCAGATACTTTGGTCATTGCAATGGAAATGCTGACTAATACAACTGTGATCTTGTGTTTCTGGATCAAATGATATCTCACCACCCACCACTCACCAAGATCAGGGGGCCCAAAGACGAGCATGTTTTCTAAACATCTGCTATGGTTTGGGTGTGTCCCATAGGATTTATGTGTTGGAAATTATCCCCAAAGTCATGTGTTAATATTTTGCAGGTGGGGCTTTTGAGAGGCAATGGTATCATGCAGCTTTGTCTTCATGAATAAATCAATCCATTCGTACGCTGATGGATTTATGGGATATTTTGATTATACAAGGGGTTTTGGTTGTAAAAGGTAGCTCTCTCTCTGACACTTCTCTGTCTCACCATATAATACCCTCCACCATAACATGTCCCAACAGAACGGCCCTCATCAGATGCCAGCGCCAATTCTATTAAACTTCTCAGCCTTCAGAAATGGGAGCCAAATGAACCTCCATTTCTAATAAGTCACCTGGCCTCAGGTATTTTTTTATAGCAATGGAAAGTGGACGAAGGTGACATATAGTCACTTGCAATGACAACCAATGTTCCCTCCTCATTAGAGAGTCAGGAGTGAAAAAAACTGGCTCATTCCCCAGTGTTTTAAGAGTAAGTAAGGAAGGGTGGGGAAATTTTTTTTTTGTTTATTTCTTTACCATGCTAGAGTCAGGGAAGACTATTTCAAAAGAGAAAAAGGTATTTTCGTATTTTTACTTAGTACTTCAGTACCTCAGTTAAAGGGCCCCAAGGCCCATATAATGTGCAGAGCCAAATGCCCTCCAACCCCATGGCAAGGTGGGCCATGATGTGGGCGATGGAGTTCCTGACCCTCCACCAGCTCAGAACACCTTTCCCTTTCGTGCTTCGGGGCGACCTTTGGTGGCTATAACTCAACTTCTTGAGGGTGGACTAAGGAACTAAATGGGGGACCACCCATATGCCCTCAACAGCCATGCCCCTGCCCCCACTCCAACCAGCGCCCGCTCACCTTTACCAGCTGGGCCATGGCAACGTGCCACACTCTGACTATTCCTCGTTCACAGCTGCTCACAATGTAGGTGTCGTTGATCTTGGTGGCCAAGATAGGGTCTTTGTGTTTAAATGTCTTCAGGCACTTCCCTGTGTCTATATCCCATTCTGTACAAGAGAGAGGGGAGACAAGGAAGGGAGGGAGGGAGGCTCACGGTGGCGTTTTGGACTCCATCACAAAAGCAAAGACCATTGATTAGGACCCCAGAGTGCCACACCTGCCCCAGCATCCCCGCGTCTTCAAGGCAAACCAGCAGCTTCACACGCCTGTGGCACTGAGTTCCCTAATCACGGGCCCTTGGAAGAGCCATCAGAGCAGCAGACCTCGGTTCTCACCCTGGAACCCAGTCTCAGGATCTCAGAGCTGGACAGCTCCTCTCCAGTAAGCCTACTCTGCAAGCCTGCAAATGTGTGCCATCAAGCAGGGTCCGTGAAAATCATGGCTTGTGTTGACTGTGGTCATCCTTCCCCCAGGCTCTCTTCCTCGCCCACACCTAATATCGCCATTATATGTCATCTTAGTCCGCTTTCTATTGCTATAACAAAATACCTGAGGCCGGGTGATTTAGTAGAAATAGAGATTCATTTGGCTCCCAATTCTGGAGGCTGAGAAGTTCAATAGCATGGGTGCTGGCATCTGATGAGAGCCTGAATCTCTCCTGGCCTTGAACTTGCCTCCCACTGCCAAATATTTCTGAATATGGCTTTTGGGTTTTGTGGAGGAAAGGCCATGACCAGGGGTGGGTTTTACGCTACTTATAGGCTGTGTTACATCTACTACTGTAGCATATGGTAGGGGCTGGGTGGGGATGGCATGGGATGGGTGGGTGAGAGAACAAGCTAGAAGGAAGAACCTGAAATGGGTACCATGAGTCCAAGGATAATTGTGTGTGTGTGTGTGTGTGTGTGTGTGTGTGTGTGTGTGTGTGTGTGTTACTGGGGCACTCAGTTGAATCTATGGGCACTCTACCTCTGAGATATATCCCCAGTCCTATTTTATTTTATCTTTCTATTTTGACATAGGATCTTTCTAAGTTGCTAAGGGTCTTGCTAAATTGCTGTGGATCTTGGTAAGTTGCTGGGGCTGGCCTTGAACTGGCGATTCTCCTGTCTCAGCCTTCCAAGTACTAGGATTACGGCTGTGTACTACCATGTCTGGCTAGTGAGATACCTATTAGTTCTCTTTGCTCCTTCTGTTTTGGGACCCCAGGCAGGTGAGAAGAGCCCAGGGATAGCAGCAGGTTGGTGGCTAGGGCCAGGACTAGAATGAAGTGAGATTTTAGTATTTTGTTCATCGTGAATTTGGTGCATTAATTTTGCCTTTTTAACTATTGCATTGAAAAAGGTATCTTGATCATGGAGCCTCCAATGTTATGACAGAAGCAAGAGTCTAACTCTCTCCCCTCAGTGCTGGCCCCACCAGTGGCCCCTAAGATTCTCACAGCTGGCATGGAGGCCATGGCTGATCTTCCATCTCTACACCCTCACTGGGATCATTCTCACGCTTCCTGTTGTACCCCGCAAAGTGAAAGTAGCAATGACGTATCCAGTAGGTGGAGAAGGGAAAGGGGGTCGGGAGTCGGATTTCTCCAGCAGATCTGAGAACTGGCGATTATGGCCCAACCTCACTGTCCCTTTTTCACGTCTCCTCCTCCTGCCCCTAACATGCTGTGGTTCCCCAGCTCCCTGACTTAACTTCTTTCTTCCATCTCTCCACCTGGTTTTGTGGGGAGGTCTCATCCACTCTCAGGGCTCTCACCTTTTATTACATAATCAGCCCACCATATCTAGGGGTTCCAGGATATGGTGGTTGAGTCTTCAGATTCACTCAACCACAGATCAAAAATAGTAAATGCAGGGCGTGGTGGAAAATACCTCCCACACCAGCGTGCTGAGGCCCACACTTCCGATACAGGACCCTTAGGGTCAAAAACAACATCCAATCCACAGCACAACGTAGCAGTCACAGATTCAAGGATTAGGACTCAAGAACACCTTGGCTTGGATATCCTTCTGCCTACCACACTCAACACGTTCAAAATCGAACCCATGACCTCCTCCCCACTTCTGCCCCTAACTTACTAGTCCCTGTAGTTCTAAAAATTTCTACTAATGGTATTTCCATATACATGGTGACCTACTTTTAAAAAAAACATGTCATATTTACTCCCCTATCTTTCCCACTCTTCATATCTAGTTGGTGATAAAGTTTCTAGAGCTCTCCCTTCTGCTGGGCTGTTGAATATAAAGTCACATCCATCTGAGTCTCTTCTCATTTTCTTCTCAGCTATCCTGAAGGTGCCATGGTAGGTCTCTAGACTGAAGAGCATCTCACCTTGTCTTCTATACCTACATAGTCAACACCTCCATCCTTCTTCCAAACTCTCGCCACCGCTATCTTTCTAAAATACACATCTCATTATGCCAACTGAAGCCTCAAAATGCACTCATGGCCTTCAACATCCTATAAGATAAGTCTAGCCAGGCGTAGTGGTGCACCCTTGTAACCCCAGTACTTGAGAGGTGGAGACAGGAGGATCACGCTTCAAAGCCAGCCTTAGCAACTTAGACTCTGAGCAACATAGCAAGACCCTGTTTCAAAATAAAAAAATAATTTTTTAAAAAGGACTGGGTATGTATCTCAGAGGTAAAATGCCTCTGGGTTCAGTCCCCAGTACCAGTCAGGTGTAGTGGCACACACTTGTAACCCCAGTACTTGGGAGGTAGAAACAGGAGGATCACAGGGTTGTGGCCAGCCTCAGCAACTTAGGGAGATGCTGTTTCAAAGTAAATAAATAAATAAATAAATAAATAAATAAATAAATAAAATAGAGCTGGGGGTATATCTCAAAGGTACAATATCCCTGTGTTCTATCCCCAGTACTGCACACACACACATAAAAATATAAAGTTTAATTGTGTACCATGATGCAGAAGGCACTTTATAATCTGGCCCAAAACAAACTCACCGGGCTGGACTCCAGCAACAGGCACTGCAGTCCAGCCATGCCAAAGACTGAGAAATCCCCTGAATGTGCCATGTTCTTCATTCTCGATTTCCTTCTGCCTGGAATATATTATCCCCTCAGTCTTCTCTGCCTATGAAACTACTCATCCTTAAGTTCACACTCATCCCGCAGCATCCCGCCTGTGGAGCTTTCTCGAATTTGCTTGTGTTTGCATGGTCCCTCATAACTCCACACATGGTTAGGAGCACATGACTTGCAGCCAGGCGGCACTGGCTTCGCACCCCACCTCTACCACTTTGCAGCTTTGATGTGGGACATGTTGGGCTTTCTCTCTCTGTTTTTGATTCCTCGTTTATATCCACCTCACAGGTTCTTGAGATGATTAAATAAGAAGGGATGGATAGATGGATAACATCCATCATGGTGCCTGTAACAAAATTGTACTCAATAAACAGCCACTGTTATCATTCATGTATTGATTGATTGATTGATTGATTGCGGGTCTGGGGATAGAACCCAGGGGCATTCGACCTCTGAGCTACATCCCCTGCCCTATTTTTTTTTATTCTTTATTTTGAAACAGGGTCTCACTGAGTTGCAGAGGGCCTCACTAAGTAGCTGAGGTCGTCCGTGAGCTGCGATCCTCCGGTCTCAGCCTCCCAAATGCTGGGATTACAAGCGTGCGCCACCACGCCCAGCTATCATTCATGTATTTATCATATTTCCCATTACAGAGTTACATATCTGCTTGCATCTGAAGGCTATTCGAGAAAATAAAAAGTCATATCTAAAGAACCACTTCATAGTCATGTTTTTCTTGCCAGCACCTTCACTGTCTAACATATTGTAGACATACCAAAAAAAATTGTTGTTAGCTGGGAGTAGTGGTACACATCTGTAATTCCAATACTTGGGAGGCTGATACAGGAGGGTCATGTTTCAAGGCCAGCCTCAGCAACTTAGTGAAACCTTCAGCAACTTATCAAGACCCTATTTAAAAATAAAAAACAAAAGGAGCTGGTTTTGTGGCTTGGAGGTAGAATGCCTCTGGGCTTATTCCCCAGTAACCCCCAAAAAAGTTATTAGATTAATAGATACATGGATGTATGGATGAATTTTCACTTATATAAATGAGAAAAACAAGCACCTTGATAATGCACAGATCTGGGGAAACTTCTTAGAAACTTAAGGCAGTTCTTTCTCACCTTTTACCTGGCAATCTCTTGCTCCTGATACGAGCCTGTTCTTATACAAATCCATGCAAGTGACTGTCCCCTGGTGACCATAGAAGATTCGAACACAAGCCCCACTTTTCAGATCCCAGTATCTGCAAGAATCAGGCCAAAAAAAATGTCCTTGAGATTTCGTGAGGGCCCAAGGGATCATGCTATATAGATTTCCTTTATCTCAATAGATGGTTGGAAGACAGCAGAGTTTCATAGTTAAGCTTAGGTTTAAGAGACCTGGATTTGAATCCTTGTTGTAGAACTATTTGGTGTGATTTGGGGAAAGCTACTTAATTTCTATGCAAACTTCATTTTCTCATTGATAAAATAGTAATGATAACAGCAGTAATTACCTAATAGGGGTTTTTGTAAATAGTTAAATACTCTAATGCAATGGTTGTCAACCAGGAACCATTTGGAAGTATCTGGAGAGATTTCTGGTGGTACAGGTGGGGGGGGGTGAAGATGCTGGTATGAAGTATAAAGAGTTTAAGGATGCTGTTTAACATCCTACCATGCACAGGGCAGCCCCACAATGAAAAAATTTCCAACCCCAAATTGTCAATAGTGTAGAGGTCAAAAACCTTGCACTAATTCATATAACTTAGGACAGCGTCTAAGACAGAGAAAATGCCTGATATATGTTAGCTGGATTTAGGTGGCTTAGGATCTAGTAGCTTAGAATCTAGTGACCTAGTGGCTTAGGATCCACAGCATGATTCAAAAGAGGAAGGAAGGAAGAAGGAAGGAAGGAAGGAAGGAAGGGAGGGAGGGAGGAAGGGAGAGAATTGGATTCTTACTGAAACAAAAATGAGCCTCTGGCAGATATAAGACCTAAAAATGAAAGGCAAAACTAATAATAAGGCTTTTAAAAATACACCACAGAGCCAAGCACCGTGGCACATGACTGTAATACCAGTGCTTGGGAAGCTGAGATGGGAGGAGCTCAGGTTCAAGGCTAGCTCATTCATGCTAAGTTAATGAGACCCTGTTTCAAAATAGAAAATGGCAAAGAGCTCAGAGGTAGAACACTACTGGGTTCAACCCCCAATAAAACACACACACACACACACACACACACACACACACACACACACATACCACAGATTTGTCATCCTCATGACTGAGAGGGGGAGGCAATCTTTAGCATGTCAAAGTGAGCATTAACCATTAACGAACACTTCTATATGACAAACTTTTCTGTTCATTAAAAGACAATGTTAAAGCCGGGCGTGGTGGCACACGCTTGTAATCCCAGCATTTGGGAGGCTGTGACCGGAGGATCACAGTTCGCGGACAGCCTCAGCTACTTAGTGAGGCCCTCTGCAACTCAGTGAGACCCAGTTTCAAAATAAAGAATGAAAAATAGGGCTGGGGTGTAGCTTGGAGGTCAAATGTCCCTGGGTTCCATCCCCAGACCCCCCCCCACACACACACAAAGACAATGTTAGAGTAGGATATAAAATGCTCCCTGAAGAGATTTTAGTAATGTTTGGAGCTGATGTAATTGAGTCACCAGGGTTGTAAATGCCAGCAGTGAACAAATCATTGTAATGGATTTACCTGGTTGGAGACCCAGACCAGTAGGGTGTGGCTGGAGGTGGTCCCTGGGGTGCCGCCTTGGGGATTACATACATGGTTTCTCCTCCCCCTGCTCTCTGGCTCTCTTTCTTCCAGGCCTCCATGACATGAGGAAAACGGCCCATGTACTTTCTTTCTCTGCTTCTTGTCACCAGGCCCTGAGATCTAAGTTCTCTGGCCTCATGTGGACTGAACCCGAAACAGTAAGGAAATAAATCTTTCCTTTAAGTTACTCGGTCAGTCTTTTACATTATAGCTGCAAGAATGCTGACTGGAACAGATATCCTAAGCTGGGCAATGTAGCCTATTATGCCAGTACTTGAGAGGCTGAGATAGGAGAAATACAGGTTCAAGGTCAGCCTCAACAATGTAGTGAGATTCTGTTTCAAAATACAAAGTGCTGGCGCGTGGTGGCTCACGCTTGCAATCCCAGCACTTGGGAGGCCGAGACACGAGGATCACGCAGGTTTGAAGCCAGCCTCAACTACTTAGTGAGTCTCTCACAACTTAGTAAGAACCTATTTCCAAATAAAGTATAAAATAGGTCTGGGAGTATAGCCTGGAGGTAGAAAGCCCCTGGGTTCCACCCCCAGTACCACAAAAAGGTGGGGGGCTTTGTAACTCAGGTAGAATGCCCCTCCGTTCAATTACCAGTACCAGAAAAATACCCATCAGATTGACAAAAATTTCAAAGAGTGGCGATACAAAATATTAGTATTTATAAGGAAAGGCACTCTCATATGCTGCTGATGGGAATGTAAAATAATACAACTAGTTTAGAAAACAGTATAATACTCTTACCTAGAAATCGCCTTATTAAGACACCTTAAAAACAACAACAGCAAAAAAAATTCATGCACAAAGACCTCAGGGTGACAGTCAAGGCTGTCTCTAGAAGTATTCTTATACATAATTAAAATGATAAATAATGCAAATTACAATCAACAGAAGAATAAACGAGTTGCAATAGTCGTTCAGTAAACTACTGTGGCTCTGTGAACATAAATAAACCATTGCTACCTTCATCCTATAGGCTAATCTCAAAACAGAGTTCAGTGTATGAGGTAAGTGTAGATGATTGTTTTCTTATTATTTATTTATTTATTTATTTATTTATTTATTTTTGCAGTAGTGGGAATGGAACCTAGGGGCATTCTATCCCTGAGCTATACCTTTAGCCCTATTTTTTTTTATTCTTTATTTTGAAACAAGGTCTCACTGAGTTGCAGAGGGCCTCACTAAGTAACTGAGGCTGGCCATGAACCGCGATCCTCCTGCCTCAGCCTCCCAAATGCTGGGATTACAAACATGTGCCACCATGCCTGGCAGATGAAATTTTTTAAATGTGATTATTTAAAGCCAGGCGTGGTGATGCACGCTTGTAATCCCCGTGCTTGGGAGGCAGAGACAGCAGGATCGTGCAGGTTTAAGAGACCCAGTTTCCAAATAAAAAAAAGTATAAAAATAGGTGTGGGAGAGGGGTTATGCCAGTGCTGGGGCCAGTGAGGCCGGCATCAGAGCCTGCCTTGAGGCAAGGCCGGTACTGGGGCCTCTAGGCCAGGATAAGAGCCTGCCGAGGGGTTAGGCCGGTGCTGGGGCCAGCGAGGCCGGCAGCGGAGCCTGCCGTGAGGCAAGGCCGGTACTGGGGCCTCCAAGGCCAGGATAAGAGCTTGCCGAGAGTTAGGCCGGTGCTGGGGCCAGCGAGGCCGGCATCGGAGCCTGCCGTGAGGCAAGGCCGGTACTGGGGCCTCCGAGGCCAGGATAAGAGCCTGCCGAGGGGTTATGCCAGTGCTGGGGCCAGTGAGGCCGGCATCGGAGCCTGCCTTGAGGCAAGGCTGGTACTGGGGCCTCTAGGCCAGGATAAGAGCCTGCCGAGGGGTTATGCCGGTGCTGGGGCCAGCGAGGCCGGCAGCGGAGCCTGCCGTGAGGCAAGGCCGGTACTGGGGCCTCCAAGGCCAGGATAAGAGCTTGCCGAGGGGTTAGGCCGGTGCTGGGGCCAACGAGGCCGGCAGCGGAGCCTGCCGTGAGGCATGACCAGTGCTGGGGCCTCCGAGGCCGGGATCGGAGCCTGCCGAGGGGTTAGGCCGGTGCTGGGGCCAGCGAGGCTGGCATCGGAGCCTGCCTTGAGGCAAGGCCGGTACTGGGGCCTCTGAGGCCAGGATAAGAGCCTGTCAAGGGGTTAGGCCGGTGCTGGGGCCAGTGAAGCTGGCATCGGAGCCTGCCGTGAGGCATTACCAGTGTTGGGGCCTCCGAGGCCGGGATTGGAATCCTGCCAAGGGGTTAGACCGGTGCAGGGGCCAATGGCCAGCATCGGAGCCTGGCGTGAGGCAAGTTCACTCCTGCGGCCTCCAAGGTCGGGACCAAAGCCAGCTTAGGGGTTTGACCGGTTCAGGGGCCAGCGAGACCAAAACTGGGTCCTCCCATGAGGCAAGGCCGCTGCTTGAGCCAGCGAGGTCTGGATCAGTCCACTGAGTAGCCAGGCCACTACTGGGACCATCAAGAGTGGGATTGGTACTTGCAACGCAGCATGCACAGAGAAATATCGCAGAAAATATAAATCAGATGCTTCTCTTAATCAGCAATAACTAGGAGGAAAAGGGCAACAGGAAGAGGTTGAGCTATAGAAAGGGCCCTATAGTGAAGCAACTAATGTGACCAATCAGAGGGTATGTAATACTGGAGGACGGAGCCTCTTTAAAACGCAGGAGGTACATAAACAAATGTATCAAAGTAAATCACCAAAGAAGTGTGGGATGGAGGGAGGAGGAGGGAATGGGACGGGGGCTGGAGGAGGGCTAATTGGATGATGTGTGCTTGTATATCCTCTCAAGTCTTGTACTCCAATGTGATTGATATATGACTACAATGCACCAATTTAAAAAATAAATTAATTAAAAAATAAAATTAAATAAATAAATTAATTAATTAATTAAAAAAAAATAGGTGTGGGAGTGTAGCCCAGAGGTAGAAGGATTTCCAGGAACCCCAGTACCACCAAAAAAAAAATGATTATTTAAATTTATTTATGTTAAGTGTGATTGATTTAAAGTTCATTTACTTTAAATGTGATTATGTTCCATTTATTTTAAGTTAAAAAATGGGCAGAAGTACTTAACATGTCCCAGATCTATAAGCAAGAAGCAAAAACTGTAAAGAAATACAAAGGTACAGTCCATTGAAAAGTGAGCATAACTTTACCTCTTGTAGAAAGGAAGAAATAAGCATTAGGGTAGGGTTCATGGGGGACTGGAGAGAGGTCATGCTCTATTTCTTGGTCTGAGCATTGGGTATAAACACATTTATAATATTATTTAAAATATATGAATAGGCTGGGCATGGTGGCCATGCTTGTAATCCCAGTACTTGGGAGGTTGAGCCAGTAGGGTTTCAGGTTTAACGCCAGCCTCACCTACTTAGGCTCTCTGCAACTTTGTGGATCTCTGTTTCAAAATAAAGATTAAAAATAGGGCTGGGGGTAGAAATAGGGGATAGAATGCCCCTGCATTCGATCCCTAGTACCGCAAAAAAATAAAAAAAGGACTCAGTGTGTAGCTTGGAGGTAGAATGCCCCTGGGTTCAATCCCCAGTACCACAAAAATTAATTAATTAATAATAAATAAATAAATAAATAAAATATATGAATGCATGCATTTTAACCCGCCATCTTGCTTCTCTATTGTATTTCATACCCACAAAGAAAAAAAAAAACTACTTTCTCCTGAAGGGATCTATAAAAAGAAATAGATAATGCATCTGATAATTATTACGCATCTATCTCACTCAAAGTTTACAAAATATGTAAATTTGGGGCTTTTAATTGACCCCCCCAAATGAAGCCATTGTAGGTACTCTAGAAGTGAGTAGCACTTGGGATAAGTGCTCATTCCACCTCCAGCTGCCCCGGGGCCCTCAGTGGGCTGTGATCACGCCTCCTGAGACCACTCACCTGATACTTAGGTCGTAACTGCCGCTCAAGAGAAAGTGCTCCTCCTCACACAGAAAGAGAGCCCGCACGCTCCCAGCATGGCCCCGGAACTCGATGGGTACCTCTCTGATTTGGAAGATGTCCAGCAGATGGATCTTCCGATTAGATGACACGGCTATCAGGTCTCCCCCAGCATAGTGGATGACTCTGTTCTGGTCCCACCTGAGTTGGGGGACAGGGAGTTGGTGGGGATGGATTATACAGGAAAGAAGAGTTAGTGCCCTTCCTGAAACTTAGCACCCTGATTTTGCCTGCAACGATGGGATGATGGGAAACTCAGGGCCTTTCCACAGGGACGCAGCGGAAAGTAAGGCCTGGGATGAACAGGCCCCAAAGGATTCCACCCTCATAATAGGATAAAAATCCCTGTCAGGCAGATTTAAAACCTAAAGACATAAGAAAAAATTATGAATAAGATTTTTTAAAATGCCGCTGAAGTATGCTAAATTCCAAAAGAGAAAATAAAATATGCAGCCTTCCCCAAACTTCTTTGACCACAGGAATCTTTATTTATAGAAAATTTCAGAGGAGCACAGTTGTTGGGAAGTTCAATGTATACCGTCTTTCTTTTCTTTTTCTTTTCTTTTTTTTTTTTTTTTGGTACTTGGGGATTGAACCTGGGGCATTCTACCTTTAGACTACCCCCTCAGTCCTTTTTATTTTTTAATTTTGAAACAGGGTCTCACTATGAGGCTGGCCTCAAACCTGTGATCCTCCTGTTTCTGATTCCTAATAACTGCGATTATAGGTATGTGTCACTGTGCCTGGCTCTTTCTAGCTTTTTTTTTTTCTTTTCTTCTTTTTGTGGTACTGAAATTGAACCCAGGGATATTCTACCTCTGAGCTGCACCCCCGGCCCCATTTGATTCTTTATTTCACAACAGGGTCTCACTAAGTTCCAGAAGGCCTCACTAAATCGCTGAAGCTGGCTGTGAATGTGTGATCCTCCCGTCACACCCTCTTAAGTATTGGGATGACAAACGTGTGTGTGTCACCATGCCCGGCTTCTTTCTATCCTGTTCTTTCTTAAACAAGATCCTAGGAGCTTTTATTAGGTTCAAAGTTTTGTGCTCACAGATGCCACGGGAAACACAAAATGAATATGATACAGATCTTGCGGGCAATAAGATTATGGTCCAATAAAGCCAGGTGAGTCGAATTATTTTTCTGACCCTAGAATTATTAGCAAATAGGTAAAAATATGAGCACGATGGGCCAAATAATGTATTGTCCAAACTGAGGAAGGGACATCATTATTAAGCACATTAAGACCACAGAGGGAAGTGCAGCTGTTCCAAAACACAGAAATGTAAATGTAAAATCTAAAAATGGGAAGCAATTCTTGATATTTTTGCCTGCATTCCACTGGTCAGGTGTGGTGTTCAGCCAGGCACCATCTAAGGATCACTTCTTAGCATACGCTTCCTAAAGCTTAACTCTGGAGCTGGGGGCTGGTGCTGCATTTGGACACAAAACGTCCCCAAAGGCCCAGGTGTTGAAGGCTCGGTCCCTGACACGTTCAGAGGTGGGGGCTCAGGGGAGAGATTGAATCAGAAAGGTGCCGACCTCATCGATGGATTAATCCATTGGAAGATTAATAATCTGGTGTCATTGTGGAGAAGTGATGGAAACTGTACGGGGTGGGGCCTGGTAAGAGAAAAATATTGGGATGTGTTGATCACTGGGATGTGCCCTGGACGTGTCTCTCTCTCTCTTCTCTCTTTTCTTTTCTTTCTTCTTCTTCTTCTTCTTCTTCTTCTTCTTCTTCTTCTTCTTCTTCTTCTTCTTCTTCTTCTTCCTTCTTTCTCTCTCTCTCTCTCTCTCTCTCTCTCTCTCTCTCTCTCTCTCCCCCCCCATCCCTCTCTCCCTCCATCCCTCAGTTGCCATGAGCTGAGCAGCTTTCCTCGGCCACCTTGGCCAGCCCTTCCAACATCATGCCCTGCCTTCCTTGCCTCAGGCCCAGAACATGGACTTCAGCCTATGAAACCATGAGCCAACATTAATTGTTCCTCCTTCAAGTCATTTATCTCTGGTATTTTGTCCCAGTGATGGAAAGCTAACTAATATGGATTAATACAGTGGTAGGGTACTTGCCTGGCATGTGCAAGGCCCTGGGTTCATTCCCCAGTAAAAAAAAAAAAAATAGAAACTTCAACTCTGTCTTCCCCATACTGACCTGCAATTTGCTGATAAGACCCGTGGGCTGTGCAAAGCCTTGCTACTACACAGAGGTGACCCCTGTAAAGCTTTGCTGAAGAGTGAAAGCCTAGGCCTAATGTATGGTAGAAAGTTAATTATTGCCAGTCATGGTGGCACACGCTTGTAACCCCAGTACTTGGGAGAATGAGACAGGAGGATCTCGGGTTCGTGGTCAGCCTCTCTACTTAGTGAGGCCCTCTGCAACTTAGTGAGACCCTGTTTTCAAATAAAGAATAAAAAAATAAAACTGAGGGTGTAGCTCAGGGGTGGAATGTCCCTGGATTCAATATCCAGTATCACACAAAAAAAAGAAAGTTAATTATTAAAGGTGCCCCTTTTTATGTGTCTTATTCAAATAATATCATACAATGCAGGTATCATAAATACTACCTTCATATTTAACATCAAAGATATCTGGTGTTTTGCTGAATCGGGTTACAGATATATATATAATATTATTATATATAATATTATATATATATAATAGTACTCCTCTATTGTATAATAAAGGAGTACTTATCCAGGTGTGGTGGTGCATGCCTGTAATCCCAGTACTTGGGAGACTGAGACAAAAGGATCAAAGGTTTGAGGTCAGCCTCAGCAACTTAGTGAGACTCTGTTTCGAAATAAAAATAAAATAGTGGTAGAATGCCCCTGGCATCAATTTCTAGAACCAAAAAATATACATACACACATATGTATGTATATATAATCTTGCCATATATAATATATTATGTAATATATTGCATATCCCTAGATGACAAGATTATAGGAAGTCTTTTCTATATATATTTTCTGGCATTTAGTAATTTCTTCCCTAATAGACATAAATTAGTTCTCAGATTTGAATAAAACAATAAGGATATTTCAAAAAGTATTTTATGCACACAATTTGTGCAAAAGGTTGCCCAATTTGTGCGAAAGGTTGCTGGTCAATATATCTAGAATTTATTAAGAGAAAATGTCTCTTTCCCGACTGCCAAGCACACATTTTCTGAACAAGATCTCACACTAGTCGGGGGCTGGGGTCTCAGATGAAGACAAGATTGACTCTCCAGGTCAACAGGAGCCAGGAGAATCCTGAGATGCCATTGTGGGTAATTCAAGGGTCCCTGAAGACCTAGATGCTGACCCCGGTACCTACGTGTCAGAGAGAATGCGAACATTATAGGTCCCACAGAAAACGTTCCTCTCCTCCATCTGGACCAGCTGTGTATCCTGGTTCTGGTATGCGGTCCACAGGTTGTAGTCATTCTATCAAGGGAATACTTATAGTCAAAGAAATCAGCTCTACTCAGGGTCCCAGACACCCCCTCCAAGGGCCCATAGATATGAGATTGTAGCCGCTGCTTCCTAGTGATGCAAAGGAACCCACTAGCAGGCTCCAAAGTATCCTATAACTCTGAGCCAAGTGTCCTAATTCATCTCGCGCCTCTTCGTGTATTTTCTATATGACCAAATTCCGTGAACTTTGAAGGCTAGATTCCAGATGTTGCAGAGAGCAGTGCGGCTTTACTGAAAATGAGCTCACAAAAAAGGGGGTTTTCTTGCCACATAAAATAATGGGTGTGCTTTGGCCAACTGTTTCCCTGAAGTCAGGGTTACATCCGTAGATTGCCTGGAGCTCTCAAGGCATAAAACACTCTCGCAGAAGTTCTGCCAAATGAAATTGCCGCTATGCTTTTTGAGCTTTCATTTTCCAAAGCTTTTCCTATACCTGCCGCCGAGTCAATGGCTTGCTCACAAAATATTCCCAACATTTTAAAAGAAGACATAGCTGGAACTTGGGAGGGGAGGGACATAAATTCTATGAAGTCTCAATAAGGTATTTTCATTTCCTTTTCAATCCTTCCTGTCTTCTTTTCATCTTTTCTTTCTTTACTCCATCCTTCTCTTCTTCCGTCTCTCCCCTCATCCATCACGCACTTCCTGAGCAGCTACAACAATGCCAGGCTTGATACATTCTGGCTCAGATGATCAAACTGAACCCCTAGCGCCTCTCTTCTTCCCAGCCATACTCCACCCTCAAAGAACAAGGAAGCACGGGCACTCTCGACTGGCAGAAACAGAAAGGCAGAGTGCCTTTATCAAGAAAGCAAGGACCACTGCCAATCTCACGGGCATGTACCCGGAGGGATGGGCAGCGGGGCAGGGTACAGAGGGAAACACCAAGTGCCCTGTGCATGTATGTCTGGATCATTTTGAACCTTGCTACGATGTAAAAGTATGGGGCACCAATTAAAGTATTAAAAAAGAAGAAGAGAGCTGGGCGTGGTGGCGCACGCTTGTAATCCCCGCACTTGGGAGGCTGAGACAGGAGGATCGCACAGGTTCGAAGCCAGCCTCAGCTACTTAGTGAGGCTCTCAGCAACTTAGTGAGATCCTGTTTCCAAATAAAATATAAAATAGGTCTGGGAGTATAGCCCGGAGGTAGAAAGCCCCTGGTTCCACCCCAGTACCACAAAAAAAAAAAAAAAGAAGAAGAAGAAAGCAAAAGATCGTAGCCTTATGCTTGCATCTGAGAGCCCTGGGGACTTCTCTGAAGGCTCCTTGCAAATCTTCATCTTTTCCTCTGAGTGTTGGGGTTTTTCCGCAGTGTATGGCTTTCCCTCTGCTTGGTCTCCTTCTTTAACCAAACAGTGATGCCACCTACAAATCTCTCCCCAGAAGAACCTGTCTGCTTTCTGGTGTCCAGGCAGCTTTTTTTTTTTTTTTTTTTTTTTTTTTTTTTGTGGTACTGGGGTTCCTGGAAACCCTTCTATCTTTGGGCTACACTCCCAGACTTATTTTTATACTTTTTTTATTTGGAAACAGGGTCTCTTAATCCAGCATGGCTGGCTTCCATCCTCCTGTCTCCGCCTCCCAAGCGCGGGGATTACAAGCATGCGCCACCACGCCCGGCATCCAGGCAGCTTTCTATATCTCAGCTTGAGTTAACCCAGGATTTCCTAGGTTTTCCCCACAGAGGCGGGAATTCCTTGACCCTAGCTCATCTCCTAAGTTCTAGAAGACTTGGAAGCCACATGATGGAGTCATTGGAAAGGAAAAGACTAAGAGCCCTACCAGCCACCAGCTGTAAGAGCTTGGGTAAGTTTTCTAACATCATATCCTTTGTTTCTGTGTCCCGAAACTAGGAGTGATGGTACCTGACCTAGAGTGCAAATCAAAGAAATGATGACCACAAAGTTGTGGGCACTGGGCCCAGCATACCGATGCCTGTTGAGAGCACCACCCCTCAGAAGCACACACCTCCACTCTTTCACTTTCCCCTAAAATATCCTATAACTGAGGTAGCGTGAAAGAAATAAAAGGAATAGGAGACAGACAGGAATTTTCAGTCTGAAAAAGTCCATGATCACCCTCTCCTTCACGCTGAAGGACTATTTTACTCCAGGACTGAATTCTTAACAGGTCCAACAAACCTTCGAGTGCTATGATTCCAGTTGATCAATGCCTGTATACTTTGTGAGCTTACAGATTATATTTTTAGACTGATCGAAGCAATTCTAGAGAAAGATATTGCCCAAAGCCCCAGGATGTGGGTACAGCCTAAGTGCTACCTACCCATCAACCAGATGACGTCAGCCTCAAGAGTCTGGGAAGAACCAGACCCTTGTGCTCAGCGAGCAAAGGAATCCCACTCATTAGTCTAACGCCACCGCGCACACCTCTTGTGCTCTCCATTGACAAAGTTTCCTTCAAAAAAATTTGCACGTCATTCTGGAGACAGCCCACATTCCCCCCGTGAATGTGCATTTCTTATTTCCCTAAATAAATCGCTGTCTACATCTCTGATTGGCTCCCGCTGGCATCCTTTTATATCGCATGAGCTGAGAGGCCTACCCATCCTAAGTTGAGTCTCCCTCTGTCCCCCACTGGGAGCTGCTCCGGACCCTTCACAGAACTGTATTACTTCCCAGGATATAATTGTTCTGTTGCTATTTCACACGGTCTCATCTGGTCTCTGTACTGTGTTACCTGTCTCTCCCCCTTTATATAAATCGTGCATTCCTTGTTATAGTTAGGTATAAAATGTCCCCTAAAGGGTTCAATTAGTAATGTTTGGAGCTGATGTCATTGAGTCTCGAGGGCCGTAATCACAGCAGGGATAAGTCCATCCTAATGGATTTATCTGGATGGTGACTCGGGCCAGTAGAGTGTGGCCTCAGCTACTTAGTGAGGCTCTCTGTAACTCAGTGGGCCTCACTAAGTTGCTGAGGCTGGCCATGAGCCTACGATCCTCCTGTGCCAGCCTCCCAAGCCCCGGGACTACACGTGTGCGCCACCTTGCCTGGCTTCAAATTCTAGTTTATGCCACACAGCCTCCTTGTGGGAAACTAAAGTCAGATCAGCCTTCATTAAGACCACCCCTCATGAAGTCTCCTTTTGGAGCCAACTGAACAGACTTCAAAATAGAAGGGGCTTCAGTAGTGAGGAGGGTGTGGTCTTGAGGGGTCAGCAGGAGCCAATGGATTTTAGGAGTAACTGCTCTGCCCGTAGAGTCCAGGCATTAAGCTCCAAGTTCTTCTCTTGACTCTTCACAACTGCCTAAGAACTGATAAAGAGATCTAGAGGTAAAGAATCCTCCCCTTCCATCCCAGAAGCAAGCAGCAAGGGAGCCTACATTCTGCACCAGCCCTGGCCTCCTCTTCTCAGCAACAAACTCAAGGAGCCTGGGGCTCCCGGGGCTGATAGGATTGAGGGAAACCCCAATCATGGCTGACGCCCTTCCCAGCCTCTGACCTCTCCACTAGATGACCTGGGGCCAGGGACACAGGACATGGGGGTGGGACCTGAGGTCAGGAAGAACCTTGAGAGGTTCAACCCACTTGCTCAATCAACAGATACAAAAATCACAGCTTCTGGAAGGAAAAGTAACTTGCAAGTTGGTATCATTATTTTTATTAGTATTGGTCCTGGAGGTTGGACCCACCTTTGTTCTCAGTTTCCACTTTGGGTTTTTCGCCCGGGGACGCTTCCCTTCTTCTATTACTTTAGGAACTGGAATGGAAACCCTGCTGGCGTAATTAGGGTCTATGCCCTTTGTATAGGACCCCTAGAGGGGGGAGAAAAAGAAAGTGGGTATTATCAGATAGCTTCAGGTTCATGTTTATCATGGCACTGTTCACAAGAGTCAAGATGCAAAATCGACCTAAGTATTCGTTCACAGGTGAATGGATAAGAGAAATATGGTATATGTCCACAAGAGAATACCATTCATCCAAGAAAAAAGGAGGAAATCTTGCTGGGCATGGTAGCGTAGGCCTGTAATCCCAGCATTTGGGAGGCTGAGCTAGGAGGATTGCAGGTTCAAGGCCAGTCTCAACAACTCAGCAAGGCCCTCAGCAACCTCGTGAGACCTTGTTTCAAAATAAAAAATAATGGTACATGCTTGTAATCCCAGTACTTGGGAGGCTGAGACAGGAGGATTCAGGTTCGCAGACAGCCTCAGCTACTTAGTGAGGCCCTCTGCAACTTAGTGAGACCCTCTTTCAAGATAAAAAATTAAAAAAAAAATAGGGCTGGGGATGTAGCTCGGAGGTAGAATGCCCCTGGGTTCAATTCCTGGCACCACAAAAAAAAAAACAGTTAAAAAAAAAAAACAAATTAAAAATAAAAGGCTGGAGCCGGGCGTGGTGGAGCATGCTTGTAATCCCCGCGCTTGGGAGGCTGAGACAGGAGGATCACATAGGTTCGGAGCCAGCCTCAGCTACTTAGTGAGGCTCTCAGCAACTTAGTGAGACCCTGTTTCTAAATAAAATATAAAATGGGTCTGGGAGTATAGCCCAGAAGTAGAAAGCCTCTGGGTTCTACCCCCAGTACCACCAAAAATAAATAAATAAATAAATAAATAAATAAATAGGGCTCTGAGTGTAGATTGGAGGTAGATGCCCCTGTGTACAATCCCCAATACCAAGAGTAACAATGATAATGTTAAAGAGTTTTAGCCAGGTGTGTGGTACACACCTGTAATCTCAGTACTTGGGAGGCTGAGACGGAAGGAGTGCAGGCTCGAGGTCAGCCTCAGCAACTTAGCAGGACTTTCAGCAACTTCATGAGACCCTGTTTCAAAATAAAAATTAAAAAATAGTAAAAAAAAAAAAGGGGGGGGGCTGGGGATGTAGTTCAGAGGTAGAATGACCCAGGGCTCAATCCCTAGCACCAACAATTTTAAAAGAAGGAAACGTTGTTATTTGCAACACTGCAGATGGATGTGGAGGGCATTACAAATCAGCCAAGCTCAAAAAAGATAAATATTATGTGATCTCACTCCTATTTGGAATCCAAAAGAGTTGACCTCATCAAAGTAGAGAGAAGAATAATGGCTACCAGAGGCTGGATAATTAGGGGGGAGCGGGAAATGGGGAGATGTTGGTCACAGGCTACGTCATTAGAGCCAGGCATGGTGGTGCACAACTGCGGTTCCAGTACTCGGGAAGCTGAGACAGGAGGTTGGCAAGTTCGAGGCCAGCCTCAGCAGCTTGGCGAGAGCCTGTCTCAAAATAAATAGTCATATACACACAATCATATCTGTCTATTTCAAGAAAAAATAATTTAAAGATTTTTTTTAAGCTGGGCATGGTGGTGCACACTTGTAATCCCAGAACCTGGGAGGCTGAGACAGGAGGATCATAGATTTGAAGGCAGCCTCAGCTCAGCTATTTAGTGAGGCCCTCTGCAGCTTAGTGAGGCTCTGTTTTTAAATAAAATAAAATAAAGTGGCTGGAGGTGTCACTCAGAGGTAGAATGCCCCTGGTTCGATCCCCAGTACCACCCCCCCACACACACACACACAGATTTATTTATTTTTATTTTTATTTTTTGTTGGTACTGGGGTTCCTGGAAACCCTTCTACTTTCGGGCTACACTCCCAGACCTACAGACCTATTTTATACTTTTTTATTTTTGGAAACAGGGTCTCTTAAGCCAGCGCGTCTGGCTTCGAACCTGCGCGATCCTCCTGTCTCTGCCTCCCAAGCACAGGGATTACAAGCGTGCGCCACCACGCCCGGCCAAAAAAGGATTTTTTTATAAGAACAAAAAAATGACTATTCTTCATTTCTACTCTCCAGGAGGAAGAAAAAAACATGTTCTTGGCAAAATCTGAAGAGGAGTAAGCCCTGCCCAGGTGAGGCCAGTTATGCCCACAAGTGTGGGCAGACACATTGTAAAAGAGACCAGACCCCACAGGCCAGGAAGGAGGCCAGTACAAGAGGGCGAGTGGGTTCCAGGTGACCCTGCCTTACCATGTCCGCTTCTTCTCATCCTCTGCTAGGGGAGAAAAACAAAATCCAGGCTACCGAGACTGCATGATTTAGCATCAGGCAAGAAACAGAAGTACATATGCTAGCGATGATGACCAGATTACCATCGGAGGCAGGCCGCGTGTGAATCTGAACCTACATTGAGCGGCCTTGGAGGCTGGGGTGTGTCACGGGTGCAGAGACATGTCCCTGGCTTGCTTTTGGCAGATGCCCCCAGGCTACCTCTTTAGGGGGGGGGGGGAGAGAATGCCCAGCTTTGTGAGGTTTTTGCTTTGCTTTGTGTTTTGTAGTTCTGGGGCTGGAACTTACACCAGCCAGCTGAGAACTCTGGCACTGAGCTGCATCCCCAGCTCTGTGAGCTCTGGAAACTCTCTGTAGGTATTGTCCCTGCCAGATGCGTTCAGCACAGGAGAGAAAATGGTGGTCAATGGGGAGCCTAAGGGTAAAAATAAGGCCGGCGTAGGGCCTGCCAGGGAGACGGAAAGGCTCATGCCAAGGTTCGGTCAACCTTCAACTGGAGGATGAAGCTGGTCCCTCCCCGATGAAGAGGGACCCCGTCCCCCAAGGCCGGACGTACCTGCAAAAGGGTAATCTGGCTCTGAATGAAGGCGTGCATAGAATAGTCCGTCTTGACCTGCTGGACCATGGCGGCCCAATGATGGCTCACAGAGGCACACTTGTTCAGGGTGTTTTTATCCAGCATTCCTAGGGAAAGAAAAAATAATAATAAAGATGGACCCAGAGACCCTAGATCGGGGCCAGGGTAGGCCTTGGAGAAATACCTCGGCCCACCCCAGCATACTTAGAATGTACTTGGAGAGGTGGACGGGCAGGAGGCGGATGAAGTCCCGATATTTGCTGAACCCAGAAGACAGGTCTCTGACGTCCTCTAGGTCCATCAGCAGGTTGCAGGGATCGTCTGCTGACTTGAGTGTGCTTGTTCTTCCAGAGTACAGCTTATTCATCTCAGAAATACACTGGAGAGAACTCTTCCATTTTCCCTCTAGAGCGAAGCCAGAGAAGGGCACGCGGTGGAGGCCGAGTCCCTCTGCAGGAACTCTTGGCCTAGAACAAATCATCACTTAAAGTACCACCAAATGAAACTCAGCTCAGGGATGTGTCTCTGGTGGCAAATTCAGAAATGACATCCTGTGTAGGGTGTCTTTGAAAACATCCCAAGAGGCCAAGCCTGATGATGCACGCTTGTGATCCCAGGACTTGGGAGGCTGAGACAGGAGGATCGCAGGTTCACGGCCAGCCCCAGCTACTTAGTGAGGCTCTGTTTCAAAATAAAAGATAAAATAACCAGGGGTGTAGCTCGCAGGTAGAATGCTTCTGGGTTCCATCCCCAGTACCATAAAAAATAAACTAAAATAAAAACAAAATAAAACAAAACAAAACAAAAACATAGTCTTCGGTATATACTTTTGAACACAGTGCTTAGTATTTTTCTCCTCTCCCCCCCCCTCTTTCTTTCTGCACTGTGGCTCAAACCCAGGGCTGTATGCATGCTAGACAAGTGCTCTATCTTTGAGCTCTACCCCTAGCCCCCCACTCTTCATTTTGAAATATGAAAATATTTTTATTTTAAGATATAGTGTCAATAAATTGCCCAAGTTGGCCTCAAACTTATAATCCTCCTGTCTCAGCCTCCCAAATACTGGGATTACACACGTGCACCACCATGCCTGGCTCCCAAATTTTATTTTGAGACAGTATCTTGCTAAGCTGCCCAGGCTTACCCCTATCCCAGATGTGAGAATTAAATGAAGGGGAAGCCGGGCGTGGTGGCACACGCTTGCAGTCCCCGCGCTTGGGAGGCAGAGACAGGAGGATCGCGCAGGTTCGAAGCCAGCCGCACGCGCTGGTTTAGGAGACCCTGTTTCCAAATAAAAATATAAAATAGGTCTGGGAGTGTAGCCCGGAGGTAGAAGGGCTTCCAGGAACCCCAATACCACCAAAAACAAAACAAAAAAAAATGAAGGGGAAAATATCAAAGAGTTCCAACACATTATAAATGCTAAATGAGAGATAGTTTCTAAAATCTGCCATCCAAGGCCCTACCACACAGCACCTTCAACTGCACCAAGCCTTCCCAATCTCATACAAACAGTGGTTCTTCCATGTACACGGGGTTATATCTTCTTCACAAAGAAACCACTGTAAGTCAAAAATGTACCTGATACCCCCTCGCCTATTGTAAAGTCAAAAATTCACAAGTAGAATCATGGTAACCCCAGATGCTTCCTGATTTAGGATGTCCTAATAATAATAATAATAATAATAATAATAATAATAATAATAACAACAACAACAACAATGATAATATTTTGTGGTACTTGGGATTGAACCCAGGGGAATTCTACCTCTGAGTGACACCCCCAGCCCTATTTTTTTATTCTTCTTTTTTTTTTTTTTTTTTTTTTTGCGGGTCTGGGGATGGAACCCAGGGGCATTCAACCTCTGAGCTACACCTCCTGCCCTATTTTTTATCTTTATTTTGAAACCGGGTCTCACTGAGTTGCGGAGGGCCTCACTAAGTAGCTGAGGCTGTCCGCGAACCGCGATCCTCCAGGTCTCAGCCTCCCAAAATGCTGGGATTACAAGCGTGCGCCACCACGCCCAGCTTATTCTTTATTTTGAAATAGGTTCTCACTTAAGTTGTGAAGGGCCTCACTAAGTAGCTGAGGCTGGCCGTGAACCTGCGATCCTCCTGTCTCAGCCTAATAAACCTATGGTAAAGTCAAAATAGCATGAGTCCAACAATCCGAGTCAGGGGTCTGACTTACCAGAACCGGTTGCTTCTCCGGCCGTGGGTTCAGGCACCGGTGTCTTGCCTGAGGCTTTAGACAAAGGGAAGGTCGTGGGCCTGGGTCTGGGCTTAGCCGCCCAATAGATCTGTGAGTTCTCAGGCTTAGAGCTGTAGTCTTTCTCAGGGGAAAAAATCACATTGTCGGAGTCTTGTCTGAGTCCTGAAGAACAAAAGATAAAGTTGCCCTTCAAGCAGGTGCAGGAACTTGAGATGGAGAGACATGATTTTATTTGTCTTTGTTTCTTTGAAATACAGTCGGGCCTCTGTAGCTGTGGGTTCCACATCCTGGGAGTCAACCAACCACAGATTGGAAATATTGAGGGGAAAAAAAATGCATCTGTACTGAACATGTACGAATGGTTTTTTTTTTCTTGTTATTTTCCCTAAAGAATACATTATAATAACTAGTCATGCAACATTAACATTAGGTATGATAAGTAACCTACCGGTTAATCTATATAGGAAGGTGTGTGTGTAGGTTCTATTAAACAGATAGTATTTTATAGAAAGGATTTGAGTACTCAGAGATTTTGGTATTCAGAGAGTCCTGGGACCAATCCCCCACAGAAACAGAGGGAGAACTACATATATTAAATGGATCAGGAAAGTTATTTCTCTTTCTATTTAGGGTTTCTGAGCTCCTGTGCAAAAAAGTCTCAGAAAGCTCCTTCTTAAACTTAGCCAGATACACTATGATATAAACTGTATTAAGGTTCTCTATGCAATGACAGAGAATGAGAGAATTTGAACGGGAGCTGCAAGAAAAACTACTTCTTGCCGGGCGTGGTGGCGCACGCTTGTAATCCCCGCGCTTGGGAGGCAGAGACAGGAGGATCGCGCAGGTTCGAAGCCAGCCGTGCTGGCGTAAGAGACCCTGTTTCAAAAATATAAAATAGGTCTGGGAGTGTAGCCCGGAGGAAGGAGGGCTTCCAGGAACCCCAGTACCACCAAAAAAAAAAAAAAAGAAAGAAAAAAAAAAAGAAAAACTACTTCTTGGAAGCTTTTGCTGAATTTTCTTTTTTTTTTTTTTTTTGCGGGTTTGGGGATGGAACCCAGGGGCATTCGACCTCCGAGCAACACCCCCTGCCCTATTTTTTATTCTTTATTTTGAAACCGGGTCTCAGTGAGTTGCAGAGGGCCTCACTAAGTAGCTGAGGCTGTCCACGAACCACAATCCTCCGGTCTCAGCCTCCCGAATGCTAGGATTACAAGCGTGCACCACCACACCCAGCTTGAATTTTCTTTAATGAAATGAATCATTGGAGTTTAATATCAGATTACCTTATATTGGAGAGTTTAACGTGTGTGTGTGTGTGTGTGTGTGTGTGTGTGTGTGTGTGTTGCACTAGATTGAACTCAGTGGCATTTATTACTATTCCCCCAGCCTTTTTTTTTTTTTTTATTCTGTGGTACTGATGATTGAACCCTGGATCATTCTAACTCTGAGCTAAACCCCCAGCCCTATTTGTTATTTTTTGTTTTGAAAAAAAAGTCTAAGTTGTGGAGGGCCTCACTAAGCATCTGAGGCTGGATGACAACCTGAAATCCTCCTGTCTCGGCCTACCAAGTACTGGGATTACAAGTGTGCAGCACCAGACCCTGCTTTATTTGTTATTTTGAAACAGGATCTTACTTAGCCTGATATGGTGGTGCACTCTTGTAATCCCAGCATTTGGGAAGCTGAGACAGGAAGATCACAGTTTGCAGACAGCCTCAGCTACTTAGTGAGGCCTTTGCAACTCAGTGAGACCCCGTTTCAAAATAAAGAATAAAAAATCGGGCTGCAAGTGTAGCTTGGAGGTAAAATTCCTATGGGTTCTATCCCCAGTACTGCAAAAAAAAAAAAGGGAGAAGAAGGGGAAGGAGGACGAGGAGGACGAGGAGGACGAGGAGGAAGAAGAAAAGAAGAAGAAGAAGAAGAAGAAGAAGAAGAAGAAGAAGAAGAAGAAGAAGAAGGAGGAGGAGGAGGAGGAGGAGGAGGAGGAGGAGGAGGAGGAAGAGGAGGGGGAGGAGGAGGAGGAAGAGGAGGAAGAGGAGGAGGAAAGAAAGATGAAAGAAAGAAAGAAAGAAAGAAAGAAAGAAAGAAAGAAAGAAAGAAAGAAAGGGATCTCGCTAAGTTGCTGAAGGTCTTGCTAATTAGCCCAGGCTGGCCTCACACCTGTGATCCTTCTGTCTCAGCCTCCCAAGTACTAGAATTACAGATGTGCATCGGTGCACCCAACAGAAAACCCATTTTCAGTCCTCAAGAGTTTCAAGTTCTGTACTTCCTCCTGCGGCTGTCTTGTCACAGGTTTCTAGGAGGAAGTGACCTTCAGCAAGCTCTCCCTTGGTAAACAGGATCAGGTATCAGGACAAGGTTCACTGAACCCTACCCTGCCTTGAACACAGACTTCATCGGGCCAAGCTTGACTCTACCTGCAGCTTCTCACACAGCCCTACAATCTTGCCTTCTGGCCTCTGATGAGTGGGGCTCTGGTCTCGTTCCCTGTAACCCCGATTACCTGCAATATTGTTCCACTCTCTCAAAAACAGGACTCTGATCACGTCGGCAGCCGTGAGCAGTAACTTGGGGCCACACATCTGCAGCAGCAAGAGGGTGTAGTTGGCCTTGGTCCGGTGGGTGCTTTTGGTGAACCAGTACAAGAGCTCCCTCATCTTCTGCTCAGCCGTCTTATCCAACATCTGGTGCAAGGAGGACTTGACCGTTCTCCCTTCCTTCCTGTGGAGGTTGGCCCGGGACCTGTCGTAGATAAAATCCTTGCCCTGCACGGTCTGAAGGATGTTTTGGAAGTAGTGTAGCAGATACAAGCTGTTCAACTGCTTCAGAACGCTCACGAGAAACCTCCTCTGGAAGGTGTTACTGACTCGCTGGAACCACTCTTTGGTAGAAAAGACCTTCCACGCTAAGATACACGTTTCACACTTCTGGCACACGGGGACCGAGTCGTTTCCCTTCTCACAACGAAAATAGGGGGCATTCTTGAGTCTCATTTCCAGGTTTGCCATGATGGTGTGAGAACCAGTTCATTTTAGCCTTGCCCGTTAGTGACTCCGCCAAATACCAGACGAATGGGGGAAGCAGACAAGTACCCCAGCTCAGCCTTTTCTGTGATAAACATCTCCCAGAGGAACAACAACAAAAAAAAATCAACCTCTGCCACAGATGGGAAGTTTATCTGTCCCAGAAACTGCCAGTAGAAGTCTGGCTTTTGGTACTGACCTCCTTGGAAACATGGCCTTACCATAAATCTCCTAAACCTAGCACTGTGTACACAGAATGAAGGCAGTTGCCGTATATTCTAGAAGAAATGGTCATCTTATTTCCAGAACAAGAATACTAGAATACTCTTAGTCAAATTGAAGTCATATGTGGACTCCTTTTTTTTTGTACTGGAGAATGAACCCAGGGTCATTATCTACCTGTGAGCTACACCCTTGGCCCTTTTTTGGGGGGAAGGGGGTCTGGGGATGGAACCCAAGGGCATTTGACCTCCGAGCTACACCCTCTGCCCTATTTTTTTATTTTTATTTTGAAACAGGGTCTCACTGAGTTGTGGAGGGCCTCACTAAGTAGCTGAGGCTGTCTGTGAACCGCGATCCTCTGGTCTCAGCCTCCCAAATGCTGAGATTACAAGCGTGCACCACCACGCCCGGCTTCTCATCCCTTTTTATTAATTATTTTGAAACAGGGTCAAGCTAAGTTGCCCAGACTGGCCTCAAACTTTCAATCCTCCTGTTTTCAGCCTCCCAAGTTCTAGGATTACAGGTGTACACCACCATGTTCAGCTATGGACTTGTTGTGTGTGTGTGTGTGTGTGTGTGTGTGTGTGTGCGTGTATGTGGTACTGGAGATTGAACCCAGGGGCATTCTACCTCTGAGCTCCACCCCCAACCCTATTTTTTATTCTTTATTTTGAAACAGGGTCTCACTAAGTTGCCAAGAGCCTCACTCAAGTAGCTGAGGCTGGCTGCAAACCTGCAATCCTCCTGTCTCTGCCTCCCAAATGCTGGGATTACAAGCGTGCGCCACCACGCCTGGCTTTATTCTGAAACAGGGTCTCACTAAGTTGCAGAGGGCCTCACTAAGAAACTGAGGCTGGCTGCAAACCCGGATCCTCCTGTCTCAGCCTTTCAAGTACTAGGATTACAAGCACGCGTCACCACGCCTGGCTGGTGCGTGGCTATTAAAAGAAATGAGCCTGGCATGATGCCACACACCTGTAATCTCAGTCCTTGGGAGGTTGAGGCAGAAGGATTGCAGGTTCATGGGCAGCCTCAGCAACTTAGTGAGACCCTCCATGACTTAGCAAGACCCTGCTTCAAAATAAAAACATAAAATAAAATAGGGCTGGTGTGTAGCTCAGAGGTAGAACGCCCCTGGGTTCAATCTCCAGTACCAATCATATACACATATGTGTGTGCATGCATGTACACACACACACACACACACACACACACACACACACAGAGGACATGAAAACCTAAGTCTTATCTGTTTTCTGATATTTTCACCCTTATTTGACTCTGGTTTTTGAAACCTTCGGGAACACTGACTTGGGCCATGACAGCTAAACTCATGGGCACACGTGGTCCCCTTGGGAGGATGTAAGCAGAATTTAACTGCACACTCAGTTATGACCCAGAGGAGATAAGGATCTCCTTTTATTTTTGTCTAATATTCACTAGCAAATATGTGGCTGAAGAGTGCGTGTGTGTCCATTGGTCTATTAGCTTTGCATTGGCTTGAAGTTTTTAAAAATAACGACTAAAGCTGGGAAAGAAACCACTGTAATAGACCTAACAGTAGTCACCCGGGGCACACAGAAGCACCTGCTACTTCAGACAAGATTAGGTTCAAATGCTGGCTTCAGAACTTAGGAGCAATACGATTGATTGATTTATATTTATTATTTATTTGTTTGGGTAATGAGGATTGAAATCGGGGGCATTCTACCTTCAAGCTACACTCCAGATCTTTTTATTTCTTGTTTTGAAAAAGGATCTCGCTAGGTTGCTGACAGTCTCACTAAGTTGCCAAGGCTGGCCTCAAACCTGCTACCCTCCTATCTCAGCCTGCCATGTACTGGGATTATAGGCATGCACCACCGCCCTCAGCAGGAACCGTATGATCCTAAGCAAGCTAGCTGGCCTCTATGGGCCTCAGTTTCTTATGAGAATGGACGAGATGACGGCACATAAAAATTATTGCCATTTTCTAGGATTAGATTAAAATCTATGAAATCAGTTGCTACACTATTGTTATTATTGTTTATGTTACTAGCCTTGAAACTAGAAAAGCCCTTTAAAATTAAAAGTGAGGGTTTTTTTTTTCCTGATGAGAACAGAGGCTGAGAGGCTGCCCCCTGGTCCAGGCAAATCCCAGGGAAACCGAGGCTGCCATGTGTTTCTGATTAGCATAGGCTAGCTAAGTCTACAGGTGTGTATTTTCTGCCATTTACACCTTCCTAGTTTTAAGCGTCTTATTTTGAGCCCCATAGAAATGGAGCTGTGAGACAGGAAAGGTCCCCTCTGTCTTCCTAAAGGCCAGCTTTGAATAAACTTGTTTTCGTCACCAACCTTTGTCTTCTAAAGTTTCATGGGGCTAAGAGGTTATAAGGACTTTCATTCCCAGTTACAGGTCTCTTCCTTCCTTCCTTCCTTCCTTCCTTTCTTTCTTTTCCCCCCTTTTATTGGTACATTAGAGTCTCACATCATAATGTAAATCATGTTGATCATGACACACACATACACAGTACTACTTAGTGTCCCCTTCCGCCTCCCCATTTCCCTCCCTCCAATGCCAAGAATTCAGATTGATGATGACAAAATTACATCACTCGCCAAAAGATGAAGGACCTGGAGAACATTATGTTAAGTGAGATTAGTCGGGCACAGAAAGTGGAGGGTCATATTTCTCTAATACCTGCTAGCTAGGGAGTACTTGGGATACCAGAGGGACTCCAGATAATGGAGGAGAACTTCAGTGGAGCCAGGGAGGAAGGGGAGGAGAGGAGGAGGGTGAGGCTCATTAATGAAATCCTACCATTCAAAGATTTCTAAAGGCTGTGTCTGAAGACCAAGCACAATTACAGAAATGCCAGGAACTGGTTTCAATGATAGTCACATACCTGGGCCAGAGCGGGAGACAGGATTAGGTTCCAAAGAATATCATTCTCAGCCGGGCGTGGTGGCGCACGCTTGCCATCCCAGCATTTGGGAGGCCGAGACCAGAGGATCGTGGTTCGCGGCCAGCCTCAGCTACTTAGTGAGGCCCTCTGCAACTCAGTGAGACCCTGTTTCAAAATAAAGAATAAAGAATAGGGTAGGGGGTGTAGCTCAGAAGTCAAATGCCTCTGGGTTCCATCTCCAGACCCACAAATAAAAAAAGGATATCATTCTCAAAACTCATCCTTTTCTCTTTGAAGAGCTGCCTGGATAAAACTGGGAGAAAATTAGAATCTAACGTATCAGAAAAATGAGGTGGCCAGCAGGAGGGGGCCTAAGGCAGGGGGGCCCAAAGCAGGCTATTTGAAAACACAAGATGGGGTGCATTACCCTCCCCAGAAGTGCTACAAGCGCAAAGTAGTTTTGTTTTCGAGTGTGTGTGTGTGTGTGTGTGTGTGTGTGTGTGTGTGTGTGTGTGCGCCCACCACAGGTGTTTGTGGTACTTGGGATTGAATCCACGAGCAACCTCTGAGCTGCACCCCTGGCCTTTTAACATTTTATTTTGAAACAGGGTCTTGCTAAGTTGCCACACACTGGCCTCAAACTTGGGATATTTCTGTCTCAGCCTCACTAGTACTGAAATTACAGGGATGCACCACTGCACCCAGTAAAAGTAATTTTCTTTCTTTCTTTCTTTCTTTTTTTGGGGGGGGTGGCGGGTACTGGGGATTGAACTCTGGGGCATTCTGCCTCTGAGCTACAGTCCAGTCTGATTTTTAAATTTTTTATGTTGCAACTGAAGGTCCAGATACATTAACAATTTTTTGTGTGTGTGGTACTGGGGTTCCTGGAAACCCTTCTACCTCCAGGCTACACTCCCAGACCTATTTTATATATTTTTTAAATCTGGAAACAGGGACTCTTAAGGCAGCGAGGCTGGCTTCAAACCTGCGCGATCCTCCTGTCTCCGCCTCCCAAGCGCGGGGATTACAAGCGCGTGCCACCATGCCTGACTCACGTTAACAATTTTAATCTGTGGAACTGACGTGGATCGAGGAAGCACCCAACTCAACCTTCATGTCATAGTTGAGTGTTGACTTTTGTCTTGTGTAGTGATGAAAACCTGGGGGAGACAGAGAGAAAAAGGGAGAGAGAGAGAGAGAGATAAAGAGACAGAGAAAGACAGACAGAAAGAGAAAAAGAGAGATTAGCTCAAATACTTACTGGCTCTGTAGCCCTGGACAAGACACACTTGCCTCTCCGGCAGCCCGTTTCCTGATCTGTAGAAGGCACGTTTTAGAGTGATGGAGAATGGGGATTACATAAATGAATACAGGTGAGCAGGGTACTCATTTCTGCTAGCTCTCCATCCCACGTGACACCACTGTGCATGCGCATAAGTGCACGCACACGCAGGCACACACGCGCTCATGAACACACAGCACTCGCCCGGTATGTCCTCAGCAACCAATAGACAGGATGTCAGAGGTCAGTCAAAGCTCTCATCCCCTCAACCCGGACACAGACACACGCATGAATCTCCTCAAACCGCGGGGAAGAGGAGGATATTGTTATCCCACTTGACACCCCCTTTTCTTTTTTCTTTTTTGGTACTGGGAATTGAACCCAGGGGCGTTCTACCTCTGAGCTGCACCCCAGCCCTCTTTTATTTGTTATTTTGAAGCAGTCATGCTAAGTTGCTGAGGTTGGCCTCAAACCTGTGATCCTCCTGTTGCAGCGTCTAAAGTACGGAGATGACAGGCAGGAGCCACCACGCCCAGCCCGCATCCGCTATTCTAAACAGCATCTTGAAGAAGATGGCAGGCTTCTGAGACCCAAGGGGCAAAGGATGCTCTGGAGTGCACCAGTGGGAGAGAGCAACTCCTGCAGCCTTTTTGCTGCTCCTCACTGACCTGTCCCCCCTTCGGCATGTGCCTGGCTCCGGCAGGGAGCTGCAGCTATTTGGGCTTTGGTTTTCCAACATGACCGGATGGGATAGGCCAACAATGGAGAAGTGGTACCTGGGTGCCCAGAGAGGCAGGCAGGCAGTAAAGGACAGGAATGCAGGGGAGAGAAGCGTGTCTCCAGGGAGAGTTTTGGGGACCAGCTGCACATTCTCAGAGCTCTCCAGCATCCAGGCTGCGGGAGGACTGGGTGCTCATGTTGGTTCCTGCCTTTCCTTGTTCCTATCCTGATTTCATACGCTCACCACCCGCCACCCCACAACCCTCCACATGTTTGTCCCACCCTCCCAGGTGGTGCGGAGAAGAAACCCAGGAGGAGGGCTGCTGCGGGCTGGGTAGAGGACACAGGTGGCCCCCATGGGCTCTGCAGATCCCAGCCTGGCCCCTGAGCTTCTCCAGGCACCTGACCTGGTCGTCCAGCAGGGGCTGAGGAGAGGCCCCTGGCTTCGGGGTAGGAGGCATGGGATGAAGTCAGGCCCTACCACAAAGCAGCTTTGCAATCTGGACAATTCATCTGTCTCTCTCGGCTTGCGTCTCTCCTTCTGTGAAATGGAGGTTGTAGTCTCTCATCTGGAGCTCAGGTGGATGTCAGAGTCAAATAAAGAGACTTTTATATTGTGCCCAGAGCTATACAAATGTTGTTGCAGTCCTTAGGGACCACAGGAAAACTAATGTCTTATCCATCACCTCTTCATTATATGGTATAGACTGAGAATCCCGAATGTGAAACACCAGAATTGGAAATGTTCCAAAATACCAAACTTATTGAGCCCTGACAGAATACCACGAGTGGAAAATTTCGTAGCATGAGACTTTTGTTTCATTAACAAAATTATTAAACTATTGTGTATTTGTCTGCTTTTTTTTTTTTATCATGATGACCCAAATACCTGACAAGCACAACTTAGAAGAGGAAAATTTCATTTGTGCTATCAGTTTCAGAGGTTCAGTCCGTGGTTGGCTGGCTCCAAGGTAGAAATCTTGTGTGGCAGAGGAAAACTGCTTGGCAGCCCAGAAGCAGAGATGATGGGGAAGGGAGCGGGGACAGATACAGTCCTCAAAGCTATACCTTCTCCAGCCATACCCTGCCTACTTACAGTAACCACGCAGTAAATCCATTAAACTTATTAATTCATCGGTGAATTTATCCATGGATGAGATTAGAGCCCTGATTCAATTATTTCACTTTGGAATATTGTTGCTTTGCAAACACATGAGCTTTTCTGGGAGACACCCTATTTCCAAACCAGAACCTATCGTATGAAATTACCTTCACTATGTGTATCAGGTGTAGATGAAAGCTCAAAGAATTTGTGTTTAGACTTGGCCCTTCTGCAAGCGCTCTCATTAGGTATATGCACATATTCCGAAATCTAAAATCTGACACACTTCCAGTCTGGGATAAGGCTGTCTCATCTTGTATGCCATCTGTTAGCAACATTCAGTAAGAAAAGCTTCCGTTTAGGAGAAATCAGTGAGATTCCAAGTCATCAAATTGCCCTGGGTTGGCTTAAAAAGGGAACAGGTGGGGAAATAGGGGTGTGTTCCTCAGATTTCCATGACTATAACTTAATGCTTGAGACAGTAAACACTTATAAAGAGGCAGACCCATAGCTTTGGGCCTCTGGTGGGGGTGCTGGACGGCAGTTGTGGGGAACAGGTAACAGAGCAAAGTGCTTACCAGGAGGCAAAGAGAGAGTGAGGAAGGGGCTGGGATTCCACAATTCCCATCAAGGGAACCACCCGTCCCACAATGACTTAAGAATCTCCTCCCAAGCTCTACCTTCTAAAGGTTCACCAGCTCACCAAGCATTTAACACGTGGACCTTTGCAGGGGACACTCATCCAAGCTGCTGGTGGAGAAGCCACCTTTGAGAACCATGGGGGTAAGCTAAGCCCATGCCTCAAAATCTGTGCAAGGAACTTCATTTTGGCGCTAAGCAAGAATTAACTAATTCTTTCACCGTTTATTATCAAGCAACCGAAAGCGGGTTCCTTAACTTTTCTGAGCTTCTAGGGTTTTTTTTTTTTATCCTCCTTCCATAAAACAGGAAAAAAGTATCTACCTCCCAGGGCTACCCGGCCTAAAGGAGCTAAGACCTGGGTAAGGGTATTCAAAAATGATACTCGAAATGTAAACTTCTTTCTCCTTCTCAGTCTTCAAAAAAGTCTAAGCTTTTTTGAAAAAACACTTGAGCATCTCAGCAGAGCATCAGCAAAGGTAGGATTAAAGAAAGAAAGAGGACCCAGAGCCTCTGAGTATCTGGCCAGCCGAACCTACTATTCAAAGTTGTGGCTGGGTGCAGTGGCACAAGCCTGCAATTTCAGTGCTGGAGAAGGCTGACAGGAGGATCACAGGTTTGAGACCAGCCTCAGCAACTCAGCAAGACCTTGTTTCAAAATAGAAAGTAAAAAGGATTTGAAGTATATCTCAGTGGTAGAATGCTCCTGAGTTCAATCCCCAGTAATCCCTTACATACACACACGTGCGTACACACACACGTACACACACACACACACACACACACACACACACGCACACACACACACACACGATAGTCACTTACAGTTAGTTACCCAACTTCTGGGTCATTCTGTTACTAGCTTGAAAACTTAATACATTGAATGAATCTGACTTGAGGACATTCATTCCCAAAACCTGCTGATCCAGGTCAAAGAGTACATTGGAAACTTAAAGCCCAACACAACAGTAATGGGAGGTGTGGCCTAATGGGAGGTGTTTAGGTCTTGGGGCCTCCACCCTCATGAACACATTAATGCCAGTTATTAAAGGGCTTGAATCTGCTCTTAAGCTCAATCTGTCTCACATGTGCTTTCCTCCCCTTCCATCTTTCCTCATGGGTCATGCAACAAAAAGCTTCTCACCAGATGCAGGTCCCTCGAACCTCAGACTTTCCAACTTTCCTTCCAGAATTGTAAAAGCTGAACTTATTTTCTTCATAACTTACCCTAGATATGGTATTCTGTTACAGCAATGCAAAGCTAAAGCAAAGATATAAGGGACCGATGATAGCTATCAAATACTGATAGCTTGTCATTTTATCCTGAATCTTGGGAGAATATAGGAATTTACTCCAAATTCATAAGATTTGTGGAAGAAAATGTCATGTGAGAAAAAGAAAGTTGAGGCAAGAATAAATTAGGGGCTGGGGATGAGGAGGCTCAGGGGTAGAGCACTTGTCTAGCACGCCTGAGACTGTGGCTTTGATCCCTAGCACTGGGAATCGGGGGAGAATAAATTAAGTGGTGGCTAAAATTACATTCTGACTTGTCTCCGAATGGAACAAAATGATCTGACAAGCAACATAGGCTCTTTGTAAGTGCAGGTTTTTTGTTTTGTTTTTTAGGTTAAGTCTACATGATGGAAGAAGAGAAAAGAGCCAGTAAATATAAATAAATGGCATAGCAAAAGAATAAAGAAAAAGCATGATATATGCCCATCGCTTGAGACCATGAAAGGAAACCAATATGCCCAACTCTTCATGCTGCTTTGATCTTTGATATCAAGGAGGATCTTGAACCTGAAAACTAACAGACAAAAATAGTCAACAAGTAAATAGAGTTCAAGGCAGGTAAAGGCAGATCTGAATGGTTCTTTTCATACAAGCTGGAGGACTCTGGCCCTGACCAAATGACACCTTGGGAAACTGATGCAGTTTGCCTACATGACTCCATATCAGGTAGGATTTGCTGAGATAGTGGAATAGCAGAGCATGGGAACAGATAAAATTACCTTGCTTTGGGGCAAAGACGAATAAAGTAGACTCTAGAAATAGCAGACCAGTAAAGTTGATATGAACCCAGAAGAGAATTATAAAATGGCCTGTGAGTGTTTAGAAAAGAAAAATGACAAGCACAGACAGGCTCAGTACAAGGCAAAGCAGGCTTATTGCAAAATAGCTAGAAGAAAAGATTTTTAATGCCCTTGCTGTAAAGAAAGAAACACTGGAGGTGATGGGTATGCTAATTATCCTTATTTGATTATTACACATTGTACATATGTATATAGCATCCAGTACCTCATAAGTACATGTAATTGTTATGTGTCAATTAAAAATAAAAATTTTAGGCCAGGCACGGTGGCGTACGCTTGTAATCCCTGTGCTTGGGAGGCGGAGACAGGAGGATCGCACAGGTTCAAAGCCAGCCTCGCTGGCTTAAGAGACCCTGTTTCCAAATAAAATATAAAATAGGTCTGGGAGTGTAGCCTGGAAGTAGAAGGGTTCCATCCCCAGTACCACCAAAAATAAATAAATTAATTAAAATTTAAAAAAATAAAAAGTAAAAATTTTTAAAAGAAACAAATAGAACTAGGTGTGGTGGTACATGCCTGTAATCTTAGTACTAGGGAGGCTGAGACA